>NC_090922.1:369891591-370195480 GCF_040938575.1 Ambystoma mexicanum
CTGTGCCGGGCAAATGTCACCTTTACAATTTGATGGTTTAAGCGACAGGATAACTTTTTCTACTTCCAAGCTGGTCATTTTGGCGAAGTGGAAGGTATTGCTGTGCGACAGTGGGTTATAGGTGTGAGGCATTTTAGGCAAATCCTGAATTTTGAGTACTTCTTTTTTTTGCTGGATTTTATTTTGGAGTGCGATCATTTTATTTGCTAAGGCTTGCTGGATATCCGTGCACCAAGGTTTGTCCTTGGTACAGGTGTCCTGAATGGCGATGGGAGACTCGAGTTCCTTTAGAATGGAAAAAAGCTCTTTCATGCTGGAGTTAGATTTAGCTATACGGTCATCATATGAGTTACGTTTTGCCTGGCACACTTCTTTTTTGTAAAGTGAGGAGAGACTGGATAGTTTCGCTTTGTCATCGACTGATGGGCAGAGCCTCCAGGTGGTTTCACTCTTTCTTTTCAGAATGCATAGATCTCTTAGATCTTAGATCTTGGAGTAAACCATTTGTTTAGATGAGCTTTCAGTTTGCTTGGCCTAAGTTTGAGAGGAGCCACTTTATCTAGGGTAGTGAGCATGATAGCATTAAATTCTTGCACTAGGATGCTAGGGTCTAGATAAGCTGGTAGAGCGTTAAGGGTCGGTAATAGAGCTGGGATCACTTTCTCTACAGTGATACATTTTTTATTTCTCGTTAAGCAAGGTGGCGCTAGTGGGAGGGCCGTAGTGTTAGGTTTGGCAGTAGCTAGGTTAAAGGACACCAGGGAATGGTCTGTCCAAGGTAAGGGCATTATAGATGAGATGGTGGCTGTGCAGTTTCAGTCAGCTCATCCATCCAGTCTATCCAATCAAGTGTTCTTCCCTTCAGATGCGTATGCTTGTCAACTCTTTGAGTTAGGCCAAGTGAGTGAATAGTGTTGGCTACCAATGTAGCGTTGGTATCTGTGGTGTCATGGAGACCTAAATTAAAGTCCCCAAGAAGGATTGATTGAGAACGAGGTTTGAGGTTGTTTGTGAGTAGGTTATAGAGATCCTATTCAAAGGGGGTCTATATCAGAGGTGAATGATAAGTGTTTGATTATTATTTAGTTGAAGTTTGGCAGATAGGGTCTCACAAGATTGAATCGATTGGGTGGGTACTAATCTAAGTGAAAGGCTCATTTTAGAGATTATAGCGATGCTGCCACCTCTAGCACCTTCTCGGTCGTGTCTAAATATCGCGTAGCCATCAGGGATAGCTAGCATTAGCGAGGGTCCTGCTGCATTGTGTAGCCATGTCTCTGTGATAGCGAGAAAGTCAAGGTTGCCTTCTGTAATTATGTCGGCAATGTCCAGGGCATGGGCGACAAGCGATCTCACGTTAAGGAGTGCTCCAACAATAGTTGGGGTCTTAGTGACCTCTGTGGCTTGAGGGGGTAGAATAGTGGACATATTGGGCCTCATTAGGACCCTGGCGGAGAGGGTATTACGCCAGCGTAGTGCATGGCGTACCTCTCCGCCATACTACGAGTTCCCGTAGCGCCATGGAGGTTTTCTCCGCCTGGTTTTACCAGCCGGAGAAAACCATGGCGCTACGGGACCTCGTTGTTAATTACGCCACCGTATTTTACGGTGGCGTAATTAACTCCTTCCCCACTCCCATTATACCCTATGGGGCAAGAATGGGAATGGGGAAGGGCAGAATGGGGATTGGGGATTTACCGCTCCGCCGAGGTCGGAATGGGGCGGTAAATCCGCCAACCCCCATGGCGCTATCGGCGGCTTTCCGCCATGCTTCGCGGTGCATTTAGCACCGCGAAATCCGCCTGGGTCCTAATGAGGCCCATTGGGTGTTTTTGACTTCTTGTTCTGATTTAGGCAAATATAGGAATTAGGTTGAGAAGGTTGTCTAGTATGGCGAGGTTTACAGACCTGCTTGAGGTTTGTTTTAATGTTGGTAGAGGGCAGAGATCCGCGGAGGGGTTCATGCAGTTTAGATAGTCTTGCACGGAGTCTAAGGCTTCTGCTAGGTGTATCACATGGGGGAGATATCGCGGTGGCTGTCTCAAGGGGCTCATAGCTAGGACGTAAATATTGGTCAGGAGAGTTATTGTTCAAGTGTACTGCAGACGTCAAGGGTGGCAAGGTGTTAGGTACGTTAACATCTGGCATGATGAGTAAGTGTAGGATGGGTCTCAGTAGGGTTGCGTAAATGGCTGGTTGATGCATAGTTGTATAGTGGTGGCCTATCTGGAATACCACATTAGTAACCGGTACGTGTGCAGGCAATCAATGACTTAGAGGCAGTTACTCAAATATGGCCGACTAGGTAAGTACATGTGCAGGCAATCAGTGACTCAAAGCCAATTATTCAAATATGGCCGACTAGGTAAGTACATGTGAGGGCAATCAATGACTCAAAGGCAATTACTCAAATATGGCCGACTAGGTAAGTACATATGCAGGCTATCAGTGACTCAAAGGCAATTACTCAGATATGGCCGACTAGGTAAGTACATGTGCAGGCAATCAATGGCTCAAAGGCAATTATTCAAATATGGCCGACTAGGTAAGTACATGTGCAGGCAATCCATGACTCAAAGGCAATTACTCAAATATGGCCGACTAGGTAAGTACATGTGCAGCATATGAGTAATGACTCAGGGCAGTAGTTCAGATAAGGACGACTATGTAAGTACATGACATTTTGTCACCTAGATTCAAAATCTGTAATGGGAGCAGGAAAGGCACTAATGCAGAGTGCATAGCATTACATCGCAAATGAGCAGCCAGTGACTGTCCTCACGTAATTTGCAGTCCGGTATAATGTCGATCATCCATGTCCAGAGCATAGAGATGTTCCTCTAGTAAGGAGAGTGTTCAACGTAGCCTATACGATGAGATTCAGGGCTGATCAGCGTGCACCTGGTGCGAACAGGGGCAAACAGGGCAAGCGGCCTTATGTTGGCCTTAGGTGGCCGCCGGTTTCCGCCTGCCGGTGGATGTTTAGGCTTAAATGCAGCCTATACAACGTTGCTTAGCAATGTGGGACGCCCAGCCTCGCTTTCAGGCCACATCGCGACTGACATTTTGTTTTTTGGAAAAGTTGGCGCGAGCGGACCTGGGGGCTGTAGAGGCTGCAGGGGCTCCTTTGTTGAGGTAGGGTGCCCAGGGGGGGCAGATTGGGCAGATGCAGGGGCAGATAAGACCTGCTTTGATCCTATGAGGGGATCAACGCCGCCATATGATCCGAAGGGTTTCGGTCCGGTCGAGTCATCATGGTCTAAGTCCTGGGTGGTGGTGGGGGGCTCCTGCCCGCTCCACTGCGATGGGGGTCTGTGTTACGAGGAGAGGTTATGAGGTTATGTGGTTACGAGGAGAGGGGATTGGATAATCAATGTCAAGTGGGGCAACTAAGCACTCGCCTCAAAATAGCCACTATGAACATCACTCAAAGTACTACGTCCCATTGGCTCTACTTACTATAGGACCCTAGATTACATGGTCCACTATGATTGGGTTGGCATCAACCCCACTCATATGTTTCCATGTACGTCTAGCAGCACGCAGAAAAACATCCAGGTGCAGAGGAGCTCACCTTCACCCCAGCTCCCCACCAATTATGTTACAATCAATCATCACTTCAGTAGCCATGTGTCAATTACTGCTTTGTATTTTGGCCTTGAGTCTGCTCTGTGGTCTTGAGAACATTTAAGGAGTATGGGCATGGCGGAGATCCATGCGTAGGTGTGAAATTCTCACTCTTCCAGCCTGCCTTGTCACGTGACTGGACATCGCGAAATTGGCTTTTCTCTGTGTCTTTTTGTATATTTGATTTAATTCTTCAGTCCTCCTCCATCTGTGGCGTATCTTGACCTTTCTGAACAGGATCTTCTGTTCTTTTCTCCTTAATTGTTTCCAATACCAGAATTTTCCAGCCGGATAAGACCTCACCTTCTTGGCTGGGTTTCGTTCTGCCTTGATTCTCGATTTTCTTACTGCAACACACTCCTTTTGAGGCCTTTAGTCACCTTTTGTTCAATTCTGCTCATGTGCGTAGTGGGATTATACTTATTCATAAAGTGCTTTTGAGGTATATATTTGTACATGTTGGCACTTGCCGCAATCTATTTATTATTAAGCATAAGCAAGCTTCACGATTTCTTTGCTTCTTGCAGTTATTTGCATCTGTACACGTTTAAACTGACTGAATATCTTCATCATGTATGTGGCATGAGTTTCTTCACTTTAACATCAACTTCTTCATTGCGGGCTCAAAAATGTCATTTATCGATGGTCTCTCGTTTCTTGTCAGCATTCTTAGGTCATTATATCTTCTATATGTGCATCAGTACTATATCTTATGACATCACCATTCATCTTCCTTCATTATCTTCTTGGCTTCTTCGGATACTCCATTCTGACAACCGTCATTTTGTCTCGACTGTGCATATGGCTTTCTCAATGGATACCTTACTGTCCATGTTTTCTTCGATGTCGGTACTTCAATAGGTACTGTTATTCTGATAGGTACTGGGCAGAGCCCCCATGTGCTGCTCTCTGCTCGTTTATCTGTTCATCATACGTCACATATTTTAGTGTGAAAGCACTAAGAGGGGGCAACTGGATTGGGGGTGATATTTGACACATCCTCTTCAGATGCTTGCGACACCACGAAGTAATACAACTCGTACAATCTGTAAAATCCTCTCTATGACCAAGGGGGACAGCCACAAGAATATCTTAAACCCCATTAGTGAGTAACATTGGTTAGAATATATAAGCACCAAGTCCATGCACCCTTCCCGCAAAATCATAGTAGGAATGGCCCATAGCACCTATCAATAGGCTGGGCAGAAATATATAGAGCCATTCCTTGGTTGAAAAGTTGCCGGGCTCTTGGACCTAATGGGCTATCAAAATTGGTATTACAAAAAGACCCTGGCAATTGGACCATACTATTGAAAGTGTCTTTAGTGACAGGGACATGCCAGCATCTTGGCAGCAAGCAATACTGCTTTGGGTCTACAAAAAGGGAGACAGAGAACACCCCAAAAATTACAGACAATTGAGTGCTGGCAGCACTGGAAAACTGGGTTACTACCTCAAATGTATTGCACCCAATGCAGACCGGTTTCAGGCCAGGGTCGGACACTACGCACAACATTAGGATGCTAGATAAATTAATTCAGGAGGCCAGCCCTAGCAGTAATCCAGGGTTGTACCTGATCTTTGTAGATTTCTCGGCAGCTTTTGACTCCGTTAATAGATCAACACTTTGGCAGAAGCTGCGAGGATTGAGCTGTCCGGTGTGGCTTGTGACAATTATTATATTGCTGCACACTAACACAAGCATCCAGGTGAGGCTTGATAGAATGGGTTCGCTCTTGGGTGCAATGGGACGCAGTGGGGGGGTGAAACAAGGTTGTGTGCTGGCACTCCTGCTTTTCAGCTTGTACCCAACTGATCTTTTGGCTCACCTGTTGAATACTGTAAGCTGTCCCGGCAAGCTTGGTGACACTTCACTGTCAGGCATGTTATATGCCGACAATCTTGTATTAATGGATTGTACAATCTGTGGGGTCAAATTGATGAATTAACATGACTAAGAAAAAGGGAATGGTGGTGTCTAGCTGAAAATGTAATCGCACAGTGCTTTGGTCACAATTGGTACCCATTGAGTATGTGGAACACTATCTCTATCTGGGCCTATAATTTGACAACCGTTCGGACTATCACAACATTAAAGAGGCCAAAAAAAGAAAAGCAAACAGTATGACTGCTGCTATTAGCAAGTTTGCAAAGAGAACAGCAGGGTACTCAATTGAAGGCATTATTATGCTGTACAAGCAGAGTTTCTGCCCAGCCATACTGTACCGATTAGAATCCCTAGCTATGAAAGATCTGAAATGGCTTGACATACTTGAAGGGCATTTTTAGCGAAAGATGATAAACCTTCTGCCTTCCACCCCCTTGGAATTCTTACGTCTTGAGTTGGGACTTGTTTCACTCGGTAGACAGCTGCTGATGCGAAGAGGGACCCTGTATGTCAAATCCAAAGCTAGCCCGCTCTGTCCCGTGCTCAAGATACTAGGGGCTCTTCAGGAGCCTCCTCCGTGCAGCAGAAGGAAAGGTAACTTCCATAATATAAATGAGGCCTGCTTCGCACTAATAAATTGGCAACCGATTTTCAAAAGGGCATGGGATTCCAGATGCTAAAACACATATTGAAAATGAAAATTGAGCAATGGGATTGGATACATAATTATGACCACCTAAGCACCCTGAATAGCTACAAATATGTCACCAGAGTCATTCACGTTTACCTTAATCCAAAGATGTATCTGCTCCAGTCGCCGAGCCTGGCCGTTCACAATCTGATCTCATGATTAAGAATTAACCAACTACCTTTGCAGGTGGTGCAGGGGGTTTACCTAAAAATACCCCGTAACCAGGTTTCTGTCGCTTGAGCAAAAAGCAGGACATATCAGAAACGGCAAGGCACGTTCTCACGGAATGTCGTAGGTTTGGACATGTTTACATGTGTTTGCTGGGCCAGTTTGTTAGCCACTATGACTCCATTAAAACCAATGAATTCTGGAACTATTGCACTAAAACCGACTTGGTCACCCTGCATATTTCACTTTATGACATATGGCGTTGTGTCAACTTGTTATTGTAGAATAACCCAATTAATGTTTTTTAAGTTTTAAGTTTTAAGTGTTAAGTGTCATGATATATCAATTTTTATCTAATATTTTACTATTCTGTTTTATGAATGTGATGTGATTTAAGGTCTAATTCACAGAAGCGTTTTATAATGGCAAAACCCCATTGGAAAACGCTATGTGGATTAGGCCCTTAATGTATGTATGCATGTATGTATGTTTGCACACTGTTCGTAAATATTCGTATGAACTAATACAAATAAAATGAAAAAGTAAAGAAAGAAACAAACAAACAAACAAACAAACAAACAAAGATGCAGCTGAAGTCTAACGCTGGATGGGGTCGTGCAGTGGGCCTCAGGCTACTCACCAGTATGCAGGTTGAGCCAAAGACGATGAGCGGTCAGCAGCAGAAGGCTAAGACCCTCGAAAAAGCTGCTTTGCTGCACAGGGACAATCACAGGGGATGGGTGGGCTGGGAGGAGGGAGGAAGGCGAGAAACAAGGAAGGGGGTTGGTGAATTGGGGTGAAGCTGCATGTGAGAAAGTGCACAAACTATAAAGAAATATGCAGCTAAAGTCTATGCTGGATGGGGTTGTGCAGTTAGAATCAGGATACTCACCCGTAGGCACGTTGAGCCATATGGTCTAAAAACATAAATATGTTTGTGTGTGTGAGTTTGGGCCTTTGCACACATAACCTGTGGGATGTTTGTTGGGATACAAGTGCAAAGTCCTAAGAGGAAGAGGAGGGTGCCAGAGAGGTGGCAGAGGAAGGAGTAGGCAGAGCAGCTAGGGAATCTGAGGAGGATGGCAAAGAGGTGGCAGAAGAGGGTGGCAGAGGAGCCAGAGAGGCAAAGGTAGGTGTGGCAGGAGAAGGAAGGAAGTTGATAAGATGCGTGAAGCACGAGATTGGGCTGAGGGACCTGGACCAAAATGGTGCTATTCAGATAGACATGGATGATGGTCTTGGAGGAGTGGAAGGGGGCCAGGTGGAGCCCTGAGTGCCACCATTAATGGTATAGGAGGAAAAAGGAGAAATAACAGAGACCATATGTAGTGTCCATAGGCCTGTAGAAGGAGCGATGCCAGTGAGGGTCTGTCTGGAGGATGCACTGGTGTAGGTGTCAGCAATAGGGAGGCCTGGGTTGGAGACTAGGATGTCCCTTTTGAGCTTCTTCCTACCAGACATAGTGAGAGGGATAGGATAGTAGGTAGAATAACAGTTGTGAAGATAGCAGATACTGAGAGCACCCTGGAGGGGTGCAAGGCAGAGAACAAAAGAAAGAGGGGGAAGCAGCCCAAGCAGGAGGAGGTTGGGGGGACACACACTAGGGGCTCACAAAGGGGAAGGAACAAGAGGGGGACAGGTACAGTGAGCAGAGAGTACAGTAATAACAATAATCACAGTTAGTGGGGGGGACCTAAAGAGAAGGAGACAGCAATGATGTGCAATAATACAATAGAGACCACTGAGGGGGATACAAGAGAGTGAGAGGGGAAATGCAAATACAGTACGCAGAACACTAGTAACCCTGGGCGACTTAGAGGTTTAAGAAGAGAAAAAAAAACAATGCAACAAATATACAATACAAAAGTCACAATACGATAGAGAGTGAGAGGGGAAAACATACACAAAACATTAGTTACCCTGGGGTACCTAGAGGATTATGAAGAGAAATGCAAACAATGCAACAAATATTCAATAAATAGTCACAGCTGTGGGAGACCTGGAGAGGGAAGGAAAGAGAAGGGTGAAGGACCTAAGGGGTGTGGGGAAGCAGAGCCTAAATAGTAGGGGGAAAGCGCTTGTGGAGATGGGTAGAGAAGGGAAGTACGCGCAACGCTGGGAGACGCAGAGCCTAAATTGTGTTGTGGGGTAAACGCACGTGGAGACGGGTAGACAGGAGAAGGATGTGCAAGGCTGGGAGAAGCGGAAGCTGAGTTGTGGGGGGGAAGTGCACGTGGAGAAAGGTATAGAGGGGAAGGACACACAAGACCGGGAGAAACGGAGGCTGAGTTGTGGTGGGAATGCACATGGAAGTGGTCAGATGGGGATGGAAGTGCAAGGTCAGGAGTTGCGTGGAATGCAGCAGTGCTACTCTCCCTCCTGGAACCTTCTTTCCTTATGGACACCGATAGACAGAGATATTGACTGTGCTCATAATCAATGCTGCTACCCCTTCATCACCAAACACCTGCGTTGCACAACACCGCAGCCGTGACGTGCAAGGGCTTTGCTGCCGAGGGCCCGACACTCAGTTCTTAAGGCCTCGGAAGTCTGGAAGTTGTGTTGCTTGCTACGTGCCGTTGGGCAGCATCTCTTGCGCACCTGTACCATACAACACTGCAGCCTTGTCATGCAAGGGCTTTGCCACAAAGAGTCTGATCCTCGGTTCCTAAAAGATTGGGAGTGTGGAAATTGCATTGCGTGCTACATTTGGTTGGCCAGCCTCTCCTGCGCACTTGCGCTGCCCAATAAAGTGGCCTTGTCCAGCGAGGGCTTTGCCGCAGAGTGTCCCATCCTCGTTTCTTAAAGGGGAGCATGGAAGCTGTGTTGCATTCTATGTGTCGTTAGGCAGCGTATCCTGCACACCTGCATCACTCAACACTGCAGCCTTGTCCTGCGACGCCTTGCCACAGATGGTCTGAGCCTCAGTTCTTAAAGGCTCGGGAGTATGGAAGTTGCATTGAGTGCTATGTGTCATCCAGCAGCGTCTCCTGTTCACCTGCGTCGCACAACACTGTGGCCTTCTCCGGTAAGGTCATTAGTGGTCATTTAACAGTTTCTTATGATCAAGGTGTAAAGCACATGTGCATAGGCTATGTTGGAATCCCAGCAATCTCTTATACTTAGTGGGTTAGCCGCACTTGCCACAGGTAGATTTCTGGAGATGGTACAACTTGGACCCACAGCGCTGGCACAGTGTGTGTATCTTATTATGGCGTTTACCGAATGACGATGTTCCATTCATCATCTTGCCCCAATAGCCCAATATGATGGCGAAGATCACAGGCAGCTGTGCTGTGCTGATAACAGCTAAATGAGCTAAGCTGCAGAGCTTGGGGGAACTGGGAAAGGAATGTTGGGTCAAGAGAGGAAGGATAGGAATGTTTCATTTGAAGGTTACATACATCTGAGCAGAACATGAGGTTCTGAAGGCCAAGAGGTTTGGAGAATAGATAGAGCACTACTGCCCTCACATGAAGAGCAGTCATCCAATTTGAATTGCAGGCACTGCACTCTAGGGACAAATGAATAAGTGAAATTCAGACAAAAGACTGGTGCCATATTCATGTCATTCATGGGCACCTGGGTTGCCAGAGAGGTATGGGAGAAGATGTGCTAGGGTTGTACCATAATTTGGGATGAGAGGAGCAAAGGTGATGCCAATATATGCATCGAGAAGGATGAAGAGCTGTTTGGGTGTGCCACAGTGCCTGATATAATGAGGAGGGCCATTGTATTATCAAAGCAGAGTTGAACTCGCTATTCTGTGGGGTGAATTTAAAGGCCCCAAACAGAAATCCCGTTCACATGAATGGCAGGAATTTAAACACTGCAACAAAAATGGCCTGGCATTTTCTTTTGTTGTTCATGTAAAGTTAAAGAACCATGGGGAAAGGGGCCTACTTGTCATTATCAATGGACAAGCAGCAGTTTAATTCACAAAAGAAGGAGGAATCAAAGAATACTGTGACGGGAAAACAGGATTTGTAAACATTGGAAGCAAAAACGGCCTGCACATGGGTTTACAAATAAAAATGGCTTTAAAAAGCCACAATGGAAAAAGATATCACTGCTAACAGAAACATTTCAGGAAAGCAGAACAGGATGTGGGGGTGGACCAAAGCAATGCATATTATGTTTCACCCACAAAACTCCAGTGACATTTGAAGAGACACTTATTTCAGGTAAAACCTGTTCTGGTTGGGTGCAAAAACTTCACAATGAAAAGCCCCACCCCAGCTGGATGTCACATCTCCCATCTAATAACCCTGCAATAAAATGTGATGCTGCTGAAGGTGTCACAATTCACTATTCTACAGACCTGCTGGTAGGAAAGCAGGGACTTCAAGAGAAGCATGACTAAAAGGTGTGAATCCTTGTTGCACCCACTTCAAAGAGCACACATAAAAATGTCTGGTCACAGGATGACCCAGGTGAACAGATGGCAGTGGGGGATGAAGCAGCCATCCCATTTGCTGACAGAAACACCCCTTATTAATTTAAAAGACTATTTCATTTTAGGCATTTTGCACAGCAACCAGACTGAGGGTTGATTCCCTTTTTATGCCATTTTCAGGCAGTTTTAGGGGTATAAAATGCATCTACCTGTGACACTGGGAACTGTATTGGCCAGTTAGACTAGTTTACTGGCTGATCTGAACATGCTACAAATGTGAGAGTGGGCAAAAAGGTGGAAAATGAAATTAGGAGTATGTTTGATAACTTACATTTTCATAACTGTAAACATTTTATGGAAATGACAAAAATATGACACATGGCCATGCTACATCATGCAGGTTTGGCGGTCAGCGTATCTAATTTCCCATGATCAGCTAAAACAGAATATATGTTTCAGGTGGCAGTTACTAGTACAATTATGAAGCTGTGATACATAACAAGTTTTTTGCAAAAAAGTTGAAAAAGACAGATGGTGCACGCAACCTCTAAACCAATCCTGAGTGGGGGCGGAGAGAGAGAAGGTAACTGCCCAATCCTAGCAGCAGGGATTATTGCAAGGTACTGCCTCTAGATTCTAAAAATAGTGATGTCATTACTACTATATAAGGGGGACTGTACTAGGACTCAGGACACACACAAAAACCAGGGAGACAGAAAATGGAGGACGGAGAGAAGGCTGCTGAAACTTACCATCTTTGAGAGTGGAGTGACCAGACCCCTGCCCTATCTTTCCAGAGTATTCTGAGATGCAGCTAGCTTTACTGGACCTTAAACAAAAGTGTGCTATGTAAGTAGCAATAACTCAGGCCCTAAATTGCATAAACCCTTCATTTTTGTAGCAGCGCATCCAATATTTCCCCCACTGGAATACCCCATTGCCAGTATAGTTCAGTCATCTCCTCATAGAAGAATCTCTTGTTTGCCTGTCTGTGTTAGGATATCCCCATTGAAAAAACCCTCATTTGTCTGTGTAAATCCTTAGTATTTTTCTAAGTAAATCAATTCATTCCCCCATTGAATTTCACAGGATTGGGATTGGTGAAATTCAAAATGAACAATCTATTTCCCAGTGCTTTTGTTAATTGTTATAGTCATTCAAATGTTGCCCAAAAGAATCAATCCCCTTGTGAGCTGAAAAACAAATTTGTCCCTGTGTTTAAATGATGGCTTGCTAAACGAATTTGCCAGTGTTATTCCTCTTTGCAACTGTCATGGTGCAGGCACCCAAAACCCTGAAACTGGTGGGGCCATCCCGGACTTTGGCCCCCTTGGAGCTTATCAGGCCCCAGCCAGGCTCACCTGGACTCAGACCTGGCGCCGCTGGCGCCAGGCTCATGGAGGTGTTAGTTACGTGGTCCACTAACTTGACTCTGAGAGGCTGAGCCATTCAGTTCAGGGTGTGGTCTGGAACTACTTTACCTGAGAGAAGGGACACAGAGAAGAGGACTATTTTCTTGGAACTACTTGCAAGGCTATTTAAACCGCACCCAATAATCTGAACACGCTTTGCGTTATTCTGCACTCCTGCAGCGTAACGCTCACCGTGTCAGATCAGTTCTTGCTTCCTTCTGCCACGCCCGTCCAGAGTCTTCCATCCATCGGCACGTGCGAACAGAGAATAACAGGAGTTATTTAAACATCGAAGGCCTTACCTGCAGTGCATCCAGATCTCATCTCCTGCTTTTCCACGGACCGCCGCATGTGCAGAACAGAACGAAAGGCACCCTCTCGGGTAACTACTCACCTGATCTGCCCACTCCAGGAACTTCATCGGACAGTTCTTCACTCAGCAGCACGCCGCAGCTCGACACCGCTACACGGGTCTTCTATTCTTCTTCCTGGACTCGTGCCGTACCTGCTGAACAGAAAAAGACAAACAGGTTAGTCGCACGTAGCAAAGGAAAGCTATAGAGGCAAACATGTGCGCGCCCAGCACAGTGCAATACTTGCCGGCAGGAATCCTGAGCATCATTGTCAGGAGGGTCATCCATCATCCGAAGGTCGCTTAATGCCACACCTGTAAGACAATAACAGACATTAGTTATCTTGAACAGAAAGACTTAAAGGCAGTCATTCCAAGCAGTTATTCGAATAGAGACTTACCGGCTTACTTCCGGGCCTTCTACTGCAACAACTTCCGTCGGATCAGTGACGTAACTCGATCCAGGAAAGACTGTGAACCGTGCCCCTGCCACAGTGTGCAGGACGGAGAGCTCGCCCATTAAAAAAACAAAGGTGAGCCAGAAGAAGTGAAGGATAGACCAGAAGGAGGTGAAACCAGTGACCAGCTCCCTTCGATAGCTAATATCTTGTTTCGACTTGCGGGCTAAAATCTCCTGAAGCAAGGACTAAGGGGAGATGCAAGCTGGCATCACCAGCCAAGCAGAGCAGCATCAGGACAGACAATACCCCACGCACACGAGCACGCCCCCATGGAGACCAGGTGAGCGTGACAGCAACTGTCATCCTGAACCAAAACCAATTTTATTTTTGTGAGCTAAACCCCTTTCCAAGAGCTTACCTGTCATTGTAAGCCACAGTGTAAACACATTTCCACTTGCCGCTGTGTTTTTGTTTTGCATTTGCTATCGCCCAAAAAAAATCTATTTTCCTACTCTATTTCTATTTTCCCTGGTGTGCTGATTAGCATTCTCTAAAACTGTGCCTGTCTCCCAAGTGTAAACAGTACACATTCTCTTCTCTTCTGTCCCCTAGCAGTTGTGAGAAATAATAAAAACCCCATTCTTCCATTTTGCTCCAAAAATGGATTTTCCCTTTCTTTTCTGGCTTCCCATATTGTAGTGGTGGGCTTCACCCCACAACCGATTTCCCCCCTATATTCCTATTCCTTGCCACTGACTTCCATTTAAAGGAATCAAGTCCAATTGATGTTTGGAGGTGAGTGTTGCGGGGGAAGTGCTTAACTGAAGGTGCTATCACTTTGTGTAGAATTGTTATTTTCATGTTTTGTCATTAAAACAAAAGGGAGAGTGACAGTCTATTTCAACCAGATCACTCTAGATAGGCTATTGCATTTGTCTTGCCACAATTTTGCTGGCTGCTGTATTTTGATTATCACCATTTACATTGAATAATGAATTAATAAAATATCTTATTGATACCCACCAGCCTTGTTCCTAGTCCATTGTGACACAGGGTGTTTGTGGAGCTTGGGTGCGAGACGGGTTGGAGGCCTACTCAAAAATAATCCGTAGTATACTAAAAATAAAAAGCGTTTTATTTTGCACCATATTAATTTTCGGGATGGAGTACTTTGGCTGGCGCGTGCAGTGTAATAAACTGTGACATTCACAATTTGATAAGAACCCGACGGAGAGGTGCACATTATGCAATGGTCAAGAATGTTCCATTTGTTAACGAACTATGATATGGTAACAATGTACCTGGCAGTTAATCAACTCTTAATGTTCATAGTGACAATGGGCCTCATTACGACCCAGGCGGTAAGTTACCGCCTGGGTCGTACCTTTACCACTATGGCGTAAAATACGTTTACGCCATGGTGGTTGGCGGACTTACCGCCCCATTCCGAGGTTGGCGGGGCGGTAAATCCCCAATCCCCATTTACCCTTCCCCATTCCCATTTTTGCCCCATAGGGCATAATGGGAGTGGGGAAGGCGTTAATTACGCCACCGTAAATTACGGTGGCGTAATTAACAACAAGGTCCCTTAGCGCCATGGATTTTAAAACCTGCAATCCTCCATGGCGCTAAGGGACCTCGAAATCAGGCGGTAAGGGTCGGCGCTGTTTATGCCGCCGTAAACCCCTTACCGCCTGGGTCCTAATGAGGCCCAATGCAGTAGGTCACGTGCTTAGGGCAATGTGTTTAGATAATGTGTGACCAATAGGGTAATGAACTATAGGGGATAATTAGAAACTACATACAGGTGTTAGCCAATGGAGATTGCAGGATCATGCTGTAATCTTTATTGTGCATACTTCGGTTACTTTGCGGTTTTCAGATGTAACTTCTTTGGGTGTCGGGAACTCTCTGTTAGTTTGGTTCTACGGGACTGTCTTATAATTTTGTATGTAATGAAATATTGTTTTCCTTGCAAATGGTGCATCAGTTATTTGGGCTATTTGGGATTGTTTTTATAATTCGGCTTTTGGCTCACTCACCCTACACATCTTATCCTAATCAAGGAAGCTTGAAGAAAAGTGCCTTTTTTTGGTGGTATCCAGGCAAAGTGCATACTGCGCGGCATCATGTCAGAAAAACCATCTGAAAACACCCATGTATTTTGCAGGTGAAAGGGAGGGAATCTAGACTGCATGTCTTCTTCAAGATATGATTGGTGTGTTCTGTCTTAAGGAATTTCCTCAGAAATCTTTAGCAACACAACAATGTGGAAAATGTCATCACAACATATTGGGCCTCATTACGACCCAGGCGGTAAGTTACCGCCTGGGCCGTCACTTTACCACCATGGCGTAAACTACGTTTACGCCATGGTGGTTGGCGGACTTACCGCCCCATTCCGACCTTGGCGGGGCGGTAAGTCCCCAATCCCCATTTACCCTTCCCCATTCCCATTTTTGCCCCATAGGGCATAATGGGAGTGGGGAAGGCGTTAATTACGCCACCGTAAATTACGGTGGCGTAATTAACTCCATGGTCCCTTAGCGCCATGGATTTTAACACCCGCTAAAAGCGGGTGTTAAAACCTCCATGGCGCTAAGGGACCTCGTAATTGGCGGTAAGGGGTCGGCGCAGCTAACGCTGGCGTAAACCCCTTACCGCCAGGGTCGTAATGAGGCCCATTGTTTTGATGGGTGCAGGACTGCAGGTTTGAACTTGACATGGGGAAAAAGATCTGCGTTTAGATAATGTGGAGTATTTGGGATAATGTGGAGTATTTGGGATCAAGAAAGATCTGCTGTGGAGTGTATGTGAGTACATAAGATCTGCGGTCAGATAATGTGGAGTGTACGGGAGTAAGTAAGATCTGCAGTCAGATAATGTGCAAAGTATTGAGTAAGATCAGTGGTAAGATAATGTGGAGTGTATGGGGGTAAGTATGGGAAGCACCCGTAGAATCACCAGGAAGGGGAGTAGGTGTGTAGCACAAATCAAAATATGATATATATTGTAATTCCTCAAATGTTTTGTCAGGGCAGCAGCTTGAAGCGATTGAATGGTTGCACTACCAAAGGCAGGCAAGAGAATAACATCCCTGAATGGGAAAAACGCCTACCCACCTAATGACCATCCGGTTTAAAATGTTTTAATATCTAACCAACAAACTACATTTACAAGAATATTAGAATGTCTCTAGGTATCAGGAGCCAAAGAAATAATAAAAAAAAGGTTATTGCTCCTTCACTGTTTTTTAAGATGCAGACCCAATGCAGTTGCAAAGCTATTTTTCCACCAGTACTACCTCCTCCAGGTCTTCACACTTAAATGTCTTCTCTATTAGCACAATCCTCAAAAACATGACCCTCTATCTCTGCCCATGATAGATGTTGCCACCTTGTTTTGATATTGCCCAAAAACATATGGTTTAACAATACCATCACAAGATTCTCATATGCGCCTCCTATTTTCTAACATTTATCTTCTAAGTAGCTATTTGAACACCGCCTGTGACAGAATGCCATATGTGTGGGTATGCATTCCCATGCTTTTTGATTTTTGTAACCTCAAATTACAGTGGTTTCTCTTTTTTACAAAGTGTTCTCTGCTAATCAGGCTTCACTTTAGTAATGCTCCATGCTTTAAATGTACAGTGCAGAAGTGTTCCCTTCACTGAGCCCTGTCTACTAACACACCAGAAACTGCCCTGATGTGTAGCGACATGGCAGCATCACAGTAGCATGTGCATTCCTGACAATTGAAACACAAAAGGGAGGTCAACCCACTAGTTTAACACAGAGGCTCAATTGGGATTGAACAACAGCACAAATAAGAGAATAGAGCAAGGGTTTGCTGTTAACGGTGGGTTCCCATGATCCAAATTATATGTACATTTACATCCGCCAAAAAAGCCTGGTGGCAGAGTCATTGGTGGAAAGATATCTAGAAAGCTATATCTAGTTTGATATAGTGACCACTGTGGAGATACAATTATAATTGCCAAAAACTAATATGGGGCAAGATTACAGGGTCTTTGCACTGGTACAAGTGTAAAGTTGCATGGCATTAGCCTTATGGCATAGTTTGCCCTATTTCTAAAAGAACAGAGTAACATTGGAAAATAATTGCACCATGACAAGTTCAGTTTGGCATGGTGTAAGCACTAGGTAGAACATTACCCTATCACAAAAAAGATACATTTTTGATGCATTTTTGTAAAAGGGCAATGTTTGTCCTATTGCTAATATGATTCCTGAATTCAAAACTATCACTGGAAGCCCAGCTAGAATATGTTGTTGCTTCCTATTATTTTAACTACATGTTCTTCAGAAGATCTTTCCTTTCCTTTTAATGTATGGGAGGAAAACTGCAGCAAGTGCTGTCATTTCTATCCACATGAATTACGGACACACCCTCTGCTTGGGCCATCCGAACCAGTCGCTGTCATCTTTACATTATGAAGAATTTGGGCGCCCACATAGGAGTGATGGTTGGAAGAGGATAATCCATGCATCATCCCTGGATCATCTCCTGATGAACCTTCACTGGCACTCAGTGGGCAGTTACATTGACTTCCAGGTATTTTGCCTAATCAATAGATCACTGCTCAACACCAGCCCTTCCTTATCCATGCCTAAAATCGTCTGTAGCTAAGTTCCATCTCATCATCAAAGATCCTCAACTTGCCATCATTATGAAGAACCCATTTCAGATATTTCAGCAGGGGTAATGTCTCTTTTTCTGTTTCTGCCCTAAAGTTGTGGAGAAACAGTGCTGAACATTTACCATTCAGAAAGAAACTGACTTTTGTCCAAACCTTCTCAACTACTTTTTACCCATTCCTGCAAACCATACTACACGTATCACACCATACTGTACCATGCCATAGCCTAATGAACATACGTGGCTGCCAATCCCAAAATGGGCACATATAAACTCCCTATTTCTGGGGATGTCAGGTTCATACCTCTACTTCAATATGGCATTTCTGCATTTTACTTTACCTAGCACTGTTTACCTATATTTATTTTGGCAACTGCAAACTAACCTTTGCCATGTAGTATAGGAATCCCACCTATTCCCTTATCCATTCCTCTTATTCGGTGTGAAGTCTCACTCTTTTGCCCAACTCTAATCTTCCAATCCTGCCCAAACAAAACATCAAATGGATATAATACATAAAAAATAAGTACATACTTTAATGCACCATAGGTGGAAAGCTCTATTAATTATCTCCTATCACACTCAAAGA
The DNA here is from genome assembly GCF_040938575.1 of Ambystoma mexicanum. Taxonomy (NCBI): domain Eukaryota; kingdom Metazoa; phylum Chordata; class Amphibia; order Caudata; family Ambystomatidae; genus Ambystoma; species Ambystoma mexicanum. Next base: position 369,909,778 of record NC_090922.1, read on the forward strand.
ATGCCACCAGCCAGATAGTATGTTCACTCCAGCAGAGGATGCACACGAAAGACCAATCCATTGTCTATAGAGACCTAAAAAAACAACACTGAAGAATTAGATCCTTCCGAGTATAGGTATGCATGAATCACACCACATCTGGGGACACATGCAGTAATCACAGCTCCCCAGCCATGATATGATATGATTTGATATTTATAACATGTCTTTACACAAGTGTTTCTAGGTGCCACAAGACAAAGGCAAGGAGACAGAGGGATGACAAAACAATGATCTTACTTGGCCTTTTGACATTCAGATTGTGCAAGTGCAATGAGAAGTACAGGGGAGAGGGTGTGGGGAGAATTACAGGGAAGGGGTATGAGGGGAAGTGCAGTCAGGGCAGCAGGGCTCTGGGTAAGTGCAAGGATGGCAGAGGACTACACGAGTGCAGTCCCAGACCGGATGTGCTGGGTAAGCCAGAAGACAGTGCAGGGTGACTGGTCAAGGGTGTTGGGGATGGTACCCTGTGTGACACTGAAGAAAACCTGCCACAAGTCAGGACAAACAGACAGGTAGATTATCAGGGTAGAGGGAGAGAGAAGGAAGAAGAGAAGAGGAAGGTCTTGAGCAGCTTCGGAACCTCAGGTGAACTGGCTCAAGTTTGAGAGGGACAGGGAGGCAATTCCAGAGGGAGGCACCAGCAGAGGGGAGAGATCTACCCCTCACTCTCTGTTTGGGGAAGCATCTGACCCACAGGGAGTTTGAGGTTGCTGAGTGTAGGGCTCTAGAAGGAAGGTATTTAGGAAGAGAGTGTTGGATATAGGGAGGATCACAGTCCCAGAAAGCCTTGTGGATGTTGCATCTTGAAGTTGATCCTCGTGGCCACCGGGAGCCATTAAAGAGATTTCAGAGCTGGGGAAATGCGGTCCTTGGGCTTTGAGCCCAAGGATAAGTCTTGCAGTCATGTTCTGGATTAGTTGAAGAGGGCCATGTGAGTTAGGAAGATTGAGAAAGAGGCTGTTGCAGAAGTTCAGCCTGGAGAGAACCAGAGCTCTGGAGACAGTGAGCTTCTGGGGAAAGGTGAGAAAAAGTAGGATACCACTGAGGAGGTGCAGCTGGAAGTGGGCCTTCTTGGAAAGATCGGTGATGTAAGGCGAGAAGGGGAGAGTGGAGTTGAAGATGACACTGTGGTTTGTTTGTCTCACAGAAGGTGAGGAGCGGAAGCCGAAGGAGGGTGGCCAGAGGGAGAGAGGCAAAGTGGGAGCAGGGGTCCGAAGGAGAATAATCTCTGTCTAACTGACATTAAGGCAGAGGTTGTTAGAGGTGCACCATCCATGAATAGTGGATAGACAGTCAGGAATGAGCAAGGAGGGAGAGGAGGCTGAGGGTAGCCTGAAAGAGATTTGTGTGTCATCCGCATAACACTGAAATCTACAGGAGGAAGTAGAGATCAGGTGAGCCACGGGGGCCTCTAAGGTATCTCTATAATGCAGCCATGGCTACGCAAATCTGGTCTAGCATCTTGCAAAGCCATCTGCACTGAAACTCCTGACTTGCCTCAACAGCTCCGCCATTAGTATACAGTGACAACCTATGAAAAATGTGGTCGAGCTGGGCACACATCGAGTCTCCAGCAATAGCTTTCTGTGTTAAACTGCCAACAGCACCTGCACACATGCCTGACCTCTGGGTTGCCTACTGGGGGCCTAGCCAGCCCTCCTAAATCCTAACCTGGCAGGATGAACACACACATCTTAAAGTTAACTCTTAGAATCTTCCATATATTGACTTCAGTCACCGAGGGCGTTCCAATCACAAAGCACATTGAGGCCATTCAAATGAGGAAATTGCATTATATAAATGACTGCAACACAATACAATAGACTCAATTTTTTTTGTACATACTTATAAGCACATATTAGGGAAAGCATACACATTTGCATTTGATATAGTAAACTTGTTTTCTTTTCTGTCATGTATTTCTAAGAAATGGCCAGTTACTCATATCATGGTAGGTATTTCTATGATTTGCCAGTCGATCACAACATAAGCCAATCATACATATCTAGGACTTGTATAATGTCCCAGTTCCATCAACTATCAGGTATTCCAACACATGGTATCCCATTCAAATCACATATACTCACATCCTATTTCAGGTACTGCTATTGATTAGCAGGTAATTACATCAAATGCCAATCATTATCATCAACTTTTAAGGTACTCAGACCAACACCATTAATTAATTTCAAACGCCCAAGTACTTATTTTATTAACAAGCATTACCATTAAATGTCATCCCTGCTCTTTCCTTTGGCAAATATTGTCAACAAGTGCTCAGGTATTCAATTCATTTCTGACACTGCTATACGATGTCTATGGTATCACCTTGTTGCTAAGGATTGCCATCAAATTCCCAGGCACCCACTCTATTTACAGAGATATCCATGGAATGGGTAGATCATCAACACAGTGCGTGCCATAAATATCTAGATACACACTACATTGATACAAGGATTTCCACCATATTTTAACTAACCTAGTCATTGTCATGCAAAGGCTAACCACATTTTCAGTTTTTGCCATCAATTGCCTAGAAAAAAAAAACATTGCTGTACATTGATGTCATAATATTGAGTGCCCTGTAGCGTCTTTCATTTTACCAGATGGCTGTCTACTTCCCTGGACCATGTATCATTGCCAAGGATTGCCAGTGGTTTTTCAGGCACTTCTCCTGTTGTCAAGGATGGACATCAAACGGCCATCTATTTGCCCCATTGCCATCGGTTGCCACACATTACCATGCAACTGCTCACTTGCAAAACATTTCCATCAACATCTCAGGGGCTTGCCAGTTCTCTTAGGAGTTTCATCAATTGTCCCAGTATTTTCACCATGGCCATTCAGTCTCATTACATGACCTAGTACGTGCTTCATTGAAAAGGATTTTCAACAAATGGTAAATCACTCTTCCATGGACAAGGAATGTTGTCACCTGCACAGATATTTTTTCACATTCCCAATCAATACTGTGAAACTTGTCCACTTGACAAGGATTGTCATCACAACACCCAGGTATATCCGTAGAGTGCGCAGGCACCTGCCTTATTGCCAAGGATTTTGAATTAGTGTACAGTAACCATCCTCATGACCAAGGATTGACAAGAAATGCCACAGTACTTGTCTAATTGATGAACATGTGTATCAACTGCCCGAGTATCTGCCTCACTGTCAAGCGTGTTCATTACATATCCTAGTTCTTTCCCCCACTAGGATGGCCCCTGTAGATGGACGAGGCATGGAAGTGGAATGCAGCAAAGCGTGGGAAAATATTGCAGCATTACTGCATTCTACTGATCCAGCCAGCTTTCCACGGTCCTGCTGTCATTGACAGTAGTAACCTTCAAATAAGCCACCAGCTCCATTACAAAAGTATTGAATGTATGATTAGCTTTGGCTGGGGAAAAACATCAAGAGAGTACTTAGTACCATTACATATGTCCATCTGCAGGCCTGCCTGTCCACAGTCTGCGAACCTGCATCTCCAACCCTTGTAGCCATGACCCCATCACAGCATGTGATCTGCCAGCAACATCCTTATGCACAGACCAGGTACAACACACCCAGTGACAATTTCCACCCACATTCAGAGCAGACAAATCATGCCAGATGCAGCGTTATCATCCCTCATAGACATAGGTTAGCTACATGAAAGGGAAAGTAGGGATCTGGGCGCAGTGAGCAATTGTGGCACAGGAGAGAAGATGCCATGTTTTTCTATAGGTGGGCAAAGAAGCAAATATTGAAATAGGATGGCAACAAATACAGAAAGGGCGACGTTTCATGAGTGGAGAGAGAGAGTCAGATCATTCACAAAATTATTTACTTCTGGATTCTGCTGACCTTTCATATGTTGGCACAGAGTATATTCTGGTGGTGGCAAATTATGCAATAATTTGTTACCTTTGATTTGTTTCAAAAGGTGGGTAAATAACAACTTTGTTTGAAAAGAATATGTCAAGAGAAGAAATTGTGTAGATGTAATTGTGATATTGTAAGTGTCATCAGTTCCTCTCCTGTGCAGTCAGGTAACTTGGGTGCCTTTAGATAAGATAATGCACTCAAAGGACAGAGAATCGTTTTAGACTTGGGTAAGGAATTTTAGGCTGATAGATGATGGGTTGTCACATCACAGAGGGGCAGCTTTCATAATTTGGGGTAGACATTTCAGTAGAATCTTTTAAGGCAATGATGGTGGCTTATTTGTCAAGGCAGGTTATGATGCATCTGTGAATTAGTCTGCAATATTAGATGTGCATTACGCAAGGGATGGATGGATGGTGCTAGCCTATTGTTGCTTCGTCTTCTGACTTTCCTCTAATAATGCAGACCTATGAAAAAGCAAATGTTGAGTCCACAGGGTTACACCTGGATGGTTTCTAATTGGATCTTAGGGTGAAGGGATTCTTCACCTTGGAGCTTTGGGGGGAGGGTGTGAAAACAGAAAAATAATATGAGGCCGGGAAGCCCAAAGGAAACACACCAAACACCGGTTACAAAGGAACATACTAAGTACTTTATTTTAAGCTCAAGCAGTGACAAAGTCAATGACAGATCGGATAGCTATCGGCCCTCAGTACAACACAACAAACTTCAACGGGGTTCGATGTATTCAGTGAGAGACTATACATTGGGACAATCAGGCTTTTATACATTTCTCCAGCCTTTTGTCCAACCCCTTTGCGGGTTAACCATTCCATGAATGTATTAATGGTCTAGGGTCTCTGCCAGGTCAACTTTTAATATATCCATCAGTATGTGCATAGATCAGTTCCGTTGATACAGGTAATCCATTTACACACAGGTCAACAGAAGGACAAGGTCTCAGTTCACGACCCTAACAAGTAGCCTGTAGGCAAGTTATACGTTAGCTGTACGGAGGTCATGACAACCAGATTCTGTTCGTCATGGCATTGTCCGCCATTTTGATGTACATGGTGACTTTTACACAGCAAGAGAACCTAAAATGGTGGCTTGATTCAAGATGGCGGCTTACATCAATTTCTAAGGTCAAGACCTTGCCGTAGAGAGTTATTCGCGTACAGTTTTAAGCAACTTGGCGTAGGCCAATATACATACAATCATTACAGTAGGAGGCATAATTTAATATCCAGTTTGACAAACCCTCCTTTTGGCCTATGCCAAGTGCTAAGACTACTTCTGATCTCCTTGCAAGTAACTCCATACGTCATTGTCCATACACCATGAATCGCTGTCAGAGATATCTATGGCCATCAGGTCGTTCACTAAGATCTCTTTTAACACATACTCCTTGGAAGTTTTATCCGGGGCATATACTTTATATCCTATCGTACCTATCGCCTGAGCACAACATCCCCCTAGCATCGAACATATACTAGGCAGACATTGGATACAACAACAAAGGAATAGCAGAATTCCCAAAATAATCAGCAAGACTGAAAGCACCTTCCAACCACAAGATTGCAAGAAATCCCAAAACCAAGCACTAAGATTCCAAGCACTAAGATTCCAGTTCCCCTTGGGAACATGCACTTCTGAGCTAAGGACGTGCAGATTCTGAATTGCTTTGAAAATGGTTGGGGAGGAATCTGGTACAAAAACACAGCAAGCGGACCCCACTAATTTACATACTCCTCCACGTTCAGCCAGAATTACATCTAATGCCATCCGGTTCTGGAGTGCTACTAATCTAATCGCTTTCTGCACTAATGTCATGTCATAGAGTATATCTGTGGTCCGGTTGATGGTTCTCTCCAGTACTCGCTAGTCTCCTGATATCTTTGGAATTTTCTATCTGCCCCCAAAATGGCACAACTGATTTTGCTATATCTCCCAGGATTTGTGCAGGAGTATCACCATTCTCGTCCCGCCGTGGACGAGCCTTTGAAACTTCCAAAGTGCTTGCTATGAACACCCCAGGTAACAGGACCCCTAAATAACAGGTTCCCTGCCAATTCCTGGGCAACCATGGAAATGCTACATTACCGCAAACGAAATAGACAGGTTCGCCTACATACAAAGGTCTGTTTTCCCCAGTCAAATTTGCAACGTTAGCACAACTTTTAAAATCTCCCATTGACCGGGTGCCATTCCACTGTATGCAGAAAGAAACTGAATCAGGGCTATGGTTAACAGAGTAAGAAGGAGGCACGGCATCCTTACTGCCTATCGCAGCCATTTTAAAGGAAACAGATTGGAAAGGACGAGATAGTCTATCAGAAGACAACGTTGAGCTTACTCCTATTTGCGAAAAGCGAGCATCCCAGGGGAGTCAGACCACGTTTTTCAAAACTATTCAAATTAGTTCCATCAAAATTCCCCGAGATGCTATCATTCCATCGGCCAAAGAACAGTGCTCTAAGAGAGGCATAACAAGCAGTCGTCAAAGGTAAGGGATGAATATACCAACTTAGCCCCTTATCTCCATGTTGCGGTAAATGCGAGCAGACCCAGCAATTGGTTTTGTTAAAAATGGCATGCGTCAAATTCATAATCAACATCAAAGTATTGTTGTGATACTCCTGTCTATGCTGAGAGTCCCTAGGTGACAGAGTATGCAAATGTACAAAAGGAGTAAAGACAGTAGGTACAATTTCAGTTGGCAAAAGCGGCTCTAGAGGATAAATCTCCTCGACGTACCAAAATCCAAAAGCAGTTACTATAAAAACCCCAATTATTATAATCAAAATACAGCAATACGTTTTCGGGGCCCAGGCACATTGTTCATTGTCCAAGTTGGTCACCCCCTTATTTACAAGTCCAATATGAGCAGTAGCGGTGGCAGGCATTGTAGTCTTAGGATGGAAACCCCAATGTTCGTTGCTGGCGACCCCCCGGTTGCGTGACTTCTTAGTCCTTCCCCAACCCTAGCCAACAGAATCCCCTTTCTCAAATTTGGGCAAAAGCAAGCCCTCGATGATCCTTTCCTTCTTTGAATGCACAGTCGAACTGTGCCGTAGGTCTATTTTCTCTGCCGAAGATTATATCTGGTGGTTCCCGGTACTGTTTGATCCGGAAATAAGGTAACATCACTTCCCGAGGGAAGCAACGTATCAGGAGCAACGGAAGTTGCAGAATTCGGAGCATTGGTTTCCGGAAATGACTTTTCCAAAGAGTGTGGAGACAAAATTGAAGGTTCCCCAAGCCCCACGGGCTCATAGAGATTCTCTGACTCACTCACAGTGCTACTTTCTGCTTCAGGATCATCGATTGCAGTGTTAGCAAGGGGTCCTGCTTCTTCTATAACGTGCTGCGTTGGGTAAGGAAGTTTCTTGACATGCGTCGCGTGGATCCAATTCTTCTTTCCAGCCACCCGCACTGCCGTTTGGTTGACCAACAAAACCTGGAATGGTCCCCGCCAGCGAGGCGCGAGGCAAGAGGACCGCTCATATGCTCTCACCAGGACCCAGCTTCCAGGCTGGATGTTGTGACCTGGGCCCTTGTAGCGTACAGGTAAAGTTAATCGTACCTGATGATAAATGAAATACAGATTTTTAGTCAACTGGTTACAGTAGTCTGAAAGCAATACATTCTCAACACTTCTCAGTGCTTGAGGTTTCGGAAGACCCCAAATATTGGCAGGCCTCCCCATTACCACCTCAAATGGAGAGAGCCCAGTCTTAGTTTGAGGGGTAGTGCGCATGGCTAGTAACACGATCGGTAAGGCGTCCGGCCATTTTAGTTTGGTGCCGGCACACGTCTTAGCGATCTTGTTCTTTAGGATACCGTTATATCTCTCTACCAACCCGGCACTTTGAGGATGTCTATCCGAATGAAATCGCTTATCAATATGTAGTGCCGTACATATCTGTAAAATTACAGCAGCAACAAAATGTGGACCATTGTCCGATCAAATGACTCTTGGCAACCCAAACCGCGGAAAATACTCCTTTATCATAATTTTCGCAGTGGTCATGGCTGTAGCATCTTTGACAGGGAAAGCCTCAACCCATTTACTAAAGGCACAAATGACCACAAGGACATATTTTAAGCTAATGCACTGCTCCATCTCAATAAAATCAAAATGAATCACTTCAAACGGGACAGAAGGAGGTCCAAAGCTACTCCTTGGAGTTACTGTCCCCTTCCCCACATTGTGCTGTAGGCAAATCATGCAATTTTGGACATAATGCTGAGCAATTTTCGAAATCTTATCATTTACCCAGACTTTCTCTAACATTTTCGTGATCTGTTGAGCACACACATGTGTGGAACCGTGTGCCATGGTAACCATCATGACTATGTAGGCATTAGGAAGCAACAATTTCCCTTCAACTGTGTCCACCCAACACCCATCATCATCTAATTTCCCCAAGCCTTCAGCCCATTTCTTAGATTCTTCCATTGTGGCATCAGCTTGGACATCCCGCACAGACCCAATATCCTCGTCCATTACATAGACATCCCTAGTTTCTCTTAGAGCATACATTTCTTTGCGAAGATCTGTGGCAGTTTGTCTGGCCATCTGATCAGCGAAAGCATTCCCTTTTCCTAACATCATCTGTGATCTTGCGATGCGCTGCGCATTTCATGATCGCTAACTGACTAGGGAGCGCAAGCGCCGAGAGCAATTGTACTATCAGGCGGCCATGCTGAATCTTGGTCCCATGTGAAGTTAGAAACCCTCTCTCTGACCAAAGTCTCCCAAAGTTGTGAGCCACCCCAAAAGCATACTGACTGTCAGTATATATATTCACCATTAGCCCTTCAGAAAGCTCACAAGCTTGGGTTAATGCTATAATCTCTGCAGCCTGCGCGGAGTTATGCGTAATTCTCTTGGTCTCTACAACCGTACTTAATGTACTGACTGCATAAGCAGCTGTGGATGTACCATCCGGAAGTTTGAAGCAGGAGCCATCACAAAATAGCTCCCCTTGCGCATTAGCCAAAGGAGTGTCCTTAAGATCAATTCTGCCCTTTGTTTCTTGTTCAGTAGTATACAGGCAGTCATGTGACTCATCATCACCGCAAACAGTATTTTGCGGGAAAGTTAGGAGTTCAGCCGGATTAAGAACACAACACCTCCTAATTTGGATGTGGGCAGCAAACAAGATCAATTCATATCTCGTCAATCGTGCGGAAGTGAGGTGTTGCGTTTGGGTTTTGTTCAATAGAACATCTACAGAGTGAGGCACCATCAGGGTTAGATCATGGCCTAGGACCATTCCCTCACTCTGCTTTACAGACGCGGCAGCAGCAGCGACAGCTCGCAAACATCTTGGCAAAGCGCATGCGACAGGATCAAGGACGGAAGAGTAGTAAACGCACGGCCTATTCTTCCCTCCATGTTCCTGCGTTAATACAGCCAAAGTACATCCATCACATTCATGCACAAACAACACAAAGGCTTTGTTGTAATTTGGTGTACCCAAAACTGGTGCTGAGCATAATGCAGTCTTGAGAAGCTCAAATGATTGTTGATGTTCCGATTTCCATGGCAATGGCGAAGAAATGCCCTTCTTTTTCAAGGCCAACATCAGTTTTATCACTAGTGAAAAGTTCAGTATCCATAACCTACAGTAAGAAGCCATACCTATTAAGGCTCTGACTTCCTTCTGTGTATTTGGGACAGACATGCCAGAAATGTGTTTTATTCTTTCAGGTGTCAATCTTCTTCCCTCCTTTGACAGGAGGTAGCCTAAATAGGTGACCTCCTGGCAACAATATTGAAACTTTTTAAGCAAAGCTTTGTGACCATGCTTAGCTAGATGGATGAGCAACAATACAGTGCCCTCTTTACAAGAGCTCTCAGAATCTGCTGCTAAAAGCAATTCGTCAACGTACTGAAGCAGCATACAAGTAGGGGGTAATTCAAGAGTATCAAGCTGTTCTTTCAAGGCCCTACTATAAATGCTAGGACTCTCGGTGTAACCTTGAAGTGCACGAGTAAATGTGAACGAGCGTCCCCCTAAGGTGAACGCGAACAAATAACTACTGTCCTTGTGTATAGGAATACTGAAGAAATCATTCCTCAGGTCCACAACACCGAAGTAAGTAGCCGTAGCTGGAATCATAGTTAATATCGTCGTCACATCAGGCACAATTGGAAATTGCGGAGCGACAACTCTATTGATGGCACGCAAATCAATTATAAAACAAAACGGAATGGCATTATCGCCTTTTTTGTACACGGGTAAAATCGGACTATTGCACAAACTTCCTGCAATCTCCTCCATCACGCCACGATGCACAAAATTGGAAACAATGCATTTCAAAGCTTGCTCGCCCTCAACTGAGATCTTATACTGTGGAATGCATGGCAGCTTAATTCCATGTTTCAAGACTATTTTAACAGGCTCAATCTGTAGAACACCGACATCATTGTCGTCAATTGCCCATAAACACTCTGGTACATCAATGAATTCTGGCGGCAAAGGTTTAGTCAAGAATTGAGAGACAGAAAATTGCTGTGGTGAAATCGTCAAACGCACTCCATCAGACGAACAATGAATTACTGCATTTAATTCCTTCAACAGATTCAACCCCAACAAATTTTCTCCACAATTCGAAGTCAAAAGAAATGGACAGTGGTCCATAAAGGGACCCAAAGAAATAGGTACCGGCGAAGAAACCGGACAAACGACTGGTGTACCAGAAAACCCTACGGAGACATTGGTTTGCCCTGACAGTGGAATGTTTGGAACCTGAGAATGATCAATGGAGCACTTCTGTGCTCCAGTGTCTATCAAGAACTGATGTTTCCTATTTCCCACTACCATTTCAACGTAGGGACCTTTCTGACTAACGGGAATATGTGTAGGTTCCAAACCCTGCTTCGGGCAATCCTAACGAAACAGAATATCATCAAAAGGAAGCTCTTCAGAGAGGTAAGCAGCAGAGGGGTGATCAAATATGTTTCTAGTATCCACACTCGAAGTCTGATTGTCCTGTGAAAAAGGTTGCTGAGGATCCTGCGAAAACTGACCTCTACCATTACCCCTCACCCCGGGGCGACCTCTGGGTCATCTACCCATACTCCCAAATGTGTTATTCGATCTCTGTCGAAGGACGGGGCATTGTACACGCCAATGACCCTCCTGGCGAAAATAGGCACACTGGTTAATGTTCACAGGACCCAAGGGCACGTTCCCTTGTGGAACATACTGACCTCTAATCTGCGAACTACCCCCTCTGGGGCCTCTAACAATTTGTTGTAACAATACTTTAGTCTTTAAGTCTCCTTTTCTCTTCTCGACTCTATCTTTTTCATTATTGACACGGTTCTCGTAGTACTGAGCCATGTGCAGTACTTCTGATTGGGATTTTGCCTGCCAAGCGCTCTCGGAAGACATAATCTGTGACTGGCTGTCAGGCAGCAATCCACGCACGAATTTGTCCACAAATAACCTTTTCCCAGACTCTGTGCCTAAATCCTGTCCACTGAAGTCCGAGAATACTTGCTTGAACCGATTAAAGAACTCAGTGGCACCCTCAGATTTTCCTTGGACACAGGCCATAAGCTTGTCCCAAATAATTCTTTTTTCAGGAATTATAGTTTTTAATTTTGCAATGATTCTGTCAGGCAAAGTGAGTATCACCTTAGGCGGTCTCTCACCATCTGGCCTTTCCCCATCAAGCCTAGTTATATTAGCCCACGTATCTCCCAACCCAGGTGCATCATCTATTGTTCTAACTTGCTTCCACAAATCTACGGGCAGGAGTACAGGGAATAACAAGTCAATATCGCCTAGGGTGAACACTGAGGACTGCAAGACGGACTCTATCTCTTTATAGAATCCTGTCGGATTTTTCCTAATGTCGGGAATAGATTGCCTAATAGTGTTCACTTCCTGTCGCGAAAACGGGACGTGAACAAACTGCGATACATAATGTGCGGGAATGTCCACAGCAGGTGTACCTGCTGCAACATTAGCGGGAATCTCAACTTTTGGGACAAATGTCGGAGGTACCTCTTTCATAGGCAACTGAGATATAGGCAACTCCGAACGCTTACTAAGCAACAGAACTAAGTCGAGCGCTAAAGCAGTCGAAGAAGTGTCAAGTGAAAAAGCTCTCTTATAAATACCCAGTAACTCTGTGGGACAACTAACCTTCTTCCTCACACATTCATCATGCAGGTACTCTACCATTACCTGAATCACCTTCCTCTGCATTTCTAGCGTATATTGACTGTATGTGTCATATACCTCAACTGGAGTTATTGATAAATCCGAAATCCATCTAATTGCATCTTTTGTACAAATTTGCGCTTCCTCAGATGCCGATTTACGACACGGAAGAAATCGTTTCTGTACATACATACTCTCTTCTTCGTCATCCTCATTCCGTAACTTTTCCAAATCTCTCCTATACTCAAATAACCTCTTGATATGCTCATGTACTTTCTCCACAGTGTCTCTTGAAAGTGCTAAAGTATTCAGATCCCTCAGCCCTTGTGGGAGATCCACATTATTTAATTTACCCCACATTACACATAAATGAATCCCTAAACCTTCAATGAAAACATTTTTCTCAGGAAAATTATCCATATTAGACAGTGTGGCAAAAACATTAGCTCGATCATCTCTCTCCATACAATGCTTAGCCCATGCAAACAAATCCCGCTTCTTATGTGTAGGGACAGTATTACGAGTAACAACCTTCGACCCCGCACCCCGATCAACTATAGTCGGTACGGAACCACTCGGGAGTGGAGGTGCAGGCAGATTCAATGGAGGTGTTATCACTGGTGCAATGGGAAGAGGTGGTAGAGCAGGCGGAGGAACAAGAGCCGGAAGAATAGGAACAACAGGTTGAGCAGGGAGAGCAGGAATAACAGCAGGAAGAGGCAAAGCAACAGGAAGAGGATCATACGGAGGTGGTGCAGAGGCACCAGTCCTTCGCTCGTTTAACAATTTGTCGAGAAACTCGTCAGAAACATGAAGGTCTTTAGAAGGATAGATTTTCTGAATACCGAGTGAGAAAGCCTTATCCATATTCCTACCTGACTCAAACCGTTTGTCCTATTCATATAACAACGCCTTTTCAGCGTTGGTTTTATGACGGCGCGCATGTTTTTCCCTACTCTTAAGCTGCTGCAACGCTTCTCTTTTCCAATTCTGCAGAACATCAAATGCTGCGGGTCTGGCCTTTTTCCTTAACAAGACTGACTCTAAGTATTCAATACGAGGGATCTCAAAACTACCATTGATTGACCACTGAAGTTCAGAGGCATGTCTGGTTTGTCTGTGCCAAATATCATTAAATACTACAATTCCAATGCCATGCTTACAATACATAGTAAACGCCGGCGACCCCTCCTGCGGTGCCGGGCAGCTAAATTCCAAAGATTGTCAATCACTGCGGAATAATGCCCTAAAGCAGCTAGACAATTTCCAGGCATTTCTCAAATACTTGGTGTTATCTGGTCAATAATTGTGTCTGCAGATACAATGCGCCAAATTCAAATTGTCAGGGTTAAATTAAGAGTCGGGTCACGACTCACCTGACCAAACCTAAGGAGGACCGTACGGTTTATCAAAGAATTTACCAAACAAATTTTACCTTGTGTTTGGTGATTTCGGCAACTCTGCCCGCCTCAAAAGTGGACCCTCGTCAAAATGCCGTCCCAGACCACACGGCTATCGTCCAAGGATCGGATCGTGCAGCGCTGTAGAGGTGTCGCGTCTCGTTCAGTCAGGCCCGTAGTATCACACCGTCCGATCCCGGTCCGATAGCATGCGTCAACCTTCAATGGTCCGGCATCAATCTTGAGGGTCCCTATTCGGGCGCCAACTGTGAAAACAGAAAAATAAATGAGGCCGGGAAGCCCAAAGGAAACACACCAAACACCGGTTACAAAGAAACATACAAAGTACTTTATTTTAAGCTCAAGCAGTGACAAAGTCAATGACAGATCGGATAGCTATCGGCCCTCAGTACAACACAACGAACTTCAACGGGGTTCGATGTATTCAGTGAGAGACTTTACATTGGGACAATCAGGCTTTTATACATTTCTCCAGCCTTTTGTCCAACCCCTTTGCGGGTTAACCATTCCATGAATGTATTACTGGTCTAGGGTCTCTGCCAGGTCAACTTTTAATATATTCATCAGTATGTGCATAGATCAATTCCGTTGATACAGGTAATCCATTTACACACAGGTCAACAGAAGGACAAGGTCTCAGTTCACAACCCTAACAAGTGGCCTGTAGGCAAGTTATACATTAGCTGTACGGAGGTCATGACAACCGGATTCTGTTCGGAATGGCATTGTCCGCCATTTTGATGTACAAGGTGACTTTTACACAGCAAGAAAACCTAAAATGGCGGCTTGATTCAAGATGGCGGCTTACATCAATTTCTAAGGTCAAGACCTTGCCGTAGAGAGTTATTCGCGTACAGTTTTAAGAACTTGGCATAGGCCAATATACATACAATCGTTACAATAGGAGGCATAATTTAATATCCAGTTTGACAAGGGGATGCTGTTCAGGTAGGAGAGGGAGGCCAAATAAAACACTGGAATGCACTACTCACTGAGTAGGGAATTAGATGGGCGGCCAGATAACAGGTGAATAATGTCTATGAACATGCCATGGCTCATTCACATCCTCCTCTATGATTTGGGTGGTCCACCCGTCCTGCATTGGAAGCAGTGGTTGGACTGTGGTGAGAAATCACTGTGGGTGCAAGCAAAGATGCTTTACATCATAGTATATATTGTAGTGTATTGTATTATTTTTAGGTTTTCTTCTTGTTACCACATGCTGTTTACCCAGTTCATGTACAAAGCATGAATGTATGTGAAGTAGCACTTCATTGGATTATTTAAAAACATAGAACATATATAGGCATACACTGTGTAGAATAACATGTGCCCATCTTTTTAGTTAGATATACACGGGACTATTTAATTACAGTAGCTGTCACCACTAACATCATAACAATTCCATTATGTTCAGGGCATAAACCTGCTTCAACACCAAACACATCATTCTGGGACATGGTCTCAGATGATCAATTTGCCCTAAAGACAATTTTATATTGACTGGATATCATTGTCCACCAAGAAGACACATATTGCACCTAAAATCTAGCTATTTGTAAGGGATCGGTCTGTTGTAGTGATCAGGTACCTTGACATTATTAAACAGACCCTACCTTGCACCTACTTGTGTAGCAAATTACAAGCTGAATTGCAATCTGAATTCATTGGCAAAAATTCTAGCATCAACACTCAACAACTGCACATTGCCACAATGTCCCCTGTTTTTCTATGATGACATCCAGTAGTTAGACCAAGGGGGTCAAAATCCCTGAGAGAAAAATAAACCACATTGATTCATAGGGCCTCATTAGGACCCAGGCGGTAAGGGGTTTACGGCGGCGTAAACAGCGCCAACCCTTACCGCCTGATTCCGAGGTCCCTTAGCGCCATGGCGGATTATCCATGGCGCTAAGGGACCATGTTGTTAATTACGCCACCGTAATTTACGGTGGCATAATTAACGCCTTCCCCACTCCCATTATGCCCTATGGGGCAAAAATGGGAATGGGGAAGGGTAAATGGGGATTGGGGACTTACCGCCCCGCCGACCTCGGAATGGGGCGGTAACTCCGCCAACCACCATGGCGTAAACATAGTTTACGCCATGGTGGTAAAGGTACGACCCAGGCGGTAACTTACCGCCTGGGTCGTAATGAGGCCCATAGACTTCTTTACAAACACAATATTTTTAAAATTCACTACTACAGTTGGCAAATATCCTCTAGTAGACAATAACCCACTACAAAGGCCCAGAGAAATTCACAACAGGCCCTGAAAATGTTTCCTGTTGGAAGATATCTGGCAGCATTTATAACAGTGAATGATAAAAACGAACTAACCCATTGTATGCTAGCAGTGTCAGCCCATTGAGAGCAATTCAAAGTCACAATTTTTCCAGAAAAAGCATTCTTTTCACAACCAGAAAGATTAAAATTACTGCCAGAGAATTTTCCAGTATCAGGCTCATATGCTGAGAAAGCACTGGAGCTGTGTTTGTAACAAATAGGGCTCTGCAGTAACAGGGAAGAGAAAGTGGATTCCCAGATGGAGGACAGGCCAGATAAAAGCTGGGCCCAACTTTTAAGATGAAGAGTTTGCTGACATGAAGTCTTGAGGGATAGACAATACGAGGCAATCACCAACTCAAGCGCACAGGTGCAGACCCTCACATAGATCCGTGCACAGATAGATGTAACAAATGGCTGTAAAACCCCTTACTCTCAGTCTGGCAATGTGGGCAAGAGGGAATATGGGACAGAGCTTAGAAAATGATGTAGAGATGGAGAGATGGGTTTGTGGGAGAGATTGGCAAGTGTGGGAGCACAAGGGGGAAAAATAGCGAGAGATCCAAGAGGTGGGGTGGGGCCAGACTAGGGATAACTGTGGGTGAATCAACATGCCGGGGGTTTGTGTCCAGGAGGCTAGGTGAGGCTAGATAACAGGTATCTGAATAATGACTCGGCAGGCCGGAGTGGAGACCCAGGTGTAAGGTTTGTGCACTCCAGGAGGGGCCACTCATGAATATAGAACAGTGAAGCATAAGGAGAGATCTGGAGCATGGAATCAATTATCAGGTTTTTCAGAAAAGTAAAGAAGATATTGACTTTACTATCTTTGTGTCTTTCTAAACTCGTTTTGGATTTGTATTATTTATTTACTGTATTTATATTACTTTATTTTTTGGATCATTTAAAGGTCTCCAATTATCATATGTGATCATGTTCAATCTAAAACAATATCCATAATAAAATAAATGAAAGAAATTGGCAATAACGAGGAGGAGACTGGTGACAACCAGAAGGAGACCAGAGAAAATAAAAAGGTGAAGGCGTATAGAACATTTCTGGAAATTGTGGAGAAGAATGGTGATAGTGAGGAAAAAGTTGGGAGACATCAAGAGCAGGTTGGCATCAGAAAGGAGAAGACCTTTGATAGTGTGGAGTGATTTGGTGAATGTGAATAAGTGGTTGGGACACAGCAGGATATTTGGAAAGATTGGAGTAGATATTGAATCAGACTGAGTAGGAGGTTGATGGTAGCGAGGAGAAGGTTAGTGCCAACCAGGAAGACGATGGAAAAAATAGAGAGGTGCAGTTGGATTAAATAATTCTAGAAATTGAGAGAAGAGTAAAGATAGTAAGGAAGTGGTTAGGGAACAGAAGGAAATTGGTGATAATTTGGAGAAGGTGGTTTGAGAATTTGAAGACACGTTTGGTGGAGAACATAACAATGTAGACAATGACAGTTCAGAGGAGTTTGGTGGTGACAGTGAGAAGAGGTCTAGAAAGCATCAGAAGATTGAAGGAGGAGATCAGAACATTAGATGAGTATATGAGGAGGAGTAGAAGGTGGAGTAAAAGGAGGGAGGCACAAGGGAATTGGAGCAAATAAAGAATTGATATGTGGAAAGAGGAAAAAAACCTTCCCAAACTTGTGAATGAAGGGTGGCAAAAGAGTGTGCAGAAGAGAGAGGAGATATGAGAATAAAAGGAGGAAGAATTTAAATTCAGTCTGAGTAGGAAGGTCCCTGCAGAATGGGTGTACCCAGGCATGTGTTGAGGCACTAACAGACAGACAAGAGTTTACCTCAAGCTAAGAGGGGTGATGGTGTGGACTGAGTCAATTGGAGGAAGGGAAAGGCAAGCCCAAGATTTTCATCCTACCAGAACAACAGATGAATATCCTCCTTGGCTCTGCAAACCATCAGGAAAGCAGTTTTGTCAAGAAAGGGAGATATAAGAGGAGGAGATGTTGCTCATTTCCAAAGACACCCCAGCACTGGTCCTTTCTTAATGAGGCTGATTAAACCTGGCAGCCCAACGACGAATTGGCCTAGCAGCTGTGCACATTGTGAGGCAAATGCTAAAAAGATGAGACTGAGGTTGGAAAAAGGCACACAGGGATTCAGGAACGCTTGAAAGCCTGCAAGGACCTGGAAAATGTGGCAACAGAGGACTGGGGAAACTCTCCATTGCTGGACTCATTGCTATTGAAGTTTGATTGATCATTTTAGGGCACCTCATAGACATTTTCTATTGGTTAAGTTCTGTACACTACCCAGACAATGGGGGGAATATCCATTCTGTCTATTTTGATTGGGGAAGACCCTGTTTGTGTGTTGTTTTGGCCGTCCTTTGATCACATACACCTAATAAATGAATATGTAAGAGAAAAATATGATCTGTATGGTCCTTTGATCCCTACCGCAAATGTGACAGAAATTATGAATTTGGGAATTTACTATTTTCTCTGAATAAATACAAAACTATTTTAGGCTGGTATAAGTGGCAGATGGTGGCACAGGGTTTACTTGATTTTTTCAAAATATTTGTATTTACACTTTAAGCTGCTTGAGCCTTTCATGACAGCATCAAATAAATGAAGCACACAAACAGCTTAAAATAATAAATTACAATTTCTTGAAACAATGGTTTTCCCCATTGATTGTGGGATTGGAAATAGAGTACAGCCAGCACTTTTTATAAACTCAGGCAAAGATGAATGAATAATCTGCCCAGCCAGGGGCTATAGCTATGTGAATGAAGAATAGTGAGATAACTAATAAAAAAGGGTCTGGGGAATTAAAACCCAGGTACAGGTATCATTTGAAAGTGAAATGTCAAAGTTCCAGTCCAAATATTCACAATCTTTGGTTAAGATACAATCCTGAGCATTGCTCCAGCTGTATTGGGCTTGTCAATTAAAATGCAGCTGCATAATTAAAATGACTAGTGTGTAGGTGAAATGCCAGTAGAGGCAGAACATGAATATCATAGGTATGTTTAAGTAAAAAATAAACTGTAGTCTTCAAAGAAAAAAATAAATGTAAACCACATTATCATGGTTTTTAGGTGACTATGAGCTGAGTAAAATTGAAGTACAAGTTTAGAGTTGAGTATTCCTTTCTTAGGTGTTTACTTTACTTTAGGTAGTTTAGTAGATTTCCCTTTCCAATCCAGAAATAACCCAATCCTTTGATGTAATACTTTGATGTGTTCATGTCTGCTTAATCCATCTATGTTCCTGATCCCAGACTGTCCTAGGTTCTTGTTTCTCTCTACGTCATTCTAGGAATGTGTTCCTCTGTGCATCCAAGGGCTCTCGCCATAGAAGCTTAGGGACCTTTGTGATGATGAAGTACATTTTGTATTTGAGGGCCTGGTTTGCCCCCTCGATCATTTGTTGCATATTTGTTTCGCATTTTGGAATGTCTCCAATGCCATCACTTTATCTCATCTGATAAGGTTTTTGAAGCTAAATTGATGGGTATAGAGGAGGTCTGTGATGATTTGTCATGGCTCAATCCATGGGGGTTGACTTCTTTTAGATTTCACCTGTTAATCAAAAGACCCAGTATTGTCTATGATTACAACTGATGCATTCCATCTTTTTGTACTTGGCCCCACATTTAACATTCCTCTTAGGTTATCCTGCTGCTGTGGATCACTACATCTTTATAGGCCTTTCAATTGCTCCTGTAGCCTTGATGATCTAACACTCTGGTTTCTAATCACATCGACCAGCTGCAGGTGTGCAAGATTATTCATTTGAATCTGGGAAACTGAGTACACGGGTGCTACGGAGCCCAGCCACCCCCTCGAGAAAAAGGCTATTTTCGTGAAAGTCATCCGCCAACCCTCTTATAGACCCCCACGCCCCCAAACCCCTCCTGGGAATACCAAAAGTTCACTCCCTTGAATTGAATTGTTCAAAATTGTTCATTTCAAGCAGTTCAGTACTCAGTATTCTTACATGCATGATCCCCCCTCTGCCCTCTGGATAACAATTATAATCATTGTTATCTGTTGATTAACTGAGGCCATCTCCATTTCCCCTTTAGAAATGTTTCCTTGTTCAGAGACCTCTTTTGCTTTCATTCTATACTTCACTTCCCTTCCAAACTTTATTGTTGCTTTGTCCCTAAAACGAAACTAAAACATCATTTCCTCATGCTCTGCATTGCCCCTTTCTCTGTCTTTTTCTAGTGGTTCACGTATGGCTGGTCTAAGGGTTGTCGCTCCAGAATTTCCCTCCTACAAGCCGTTAACAAGCTTTGGAACCTGTGCTCACTTTTCATCACCTGAAAATCACCGTTGAAATTAGGTAATGTACATGGATAATCCATATGGGAGGCTAAATCTTCTTGACCTTTAGATGAGAAGGATTTCATCAGTCTCCTGCTGTATGAGAGTGGGACTACATTTTGGGTAATGGTTCCCGGCTCAGATCTTGAAACCCATGGCTTTATCGGTAGAAATGAAAACAATTTCCTCCTCTCCTCTCCTCGCTGCCATCTCACCTCTGCCCACCTCGCCCATTGTTAAAGGTCACCCACAAAACTCAGACCATCCATACCGGAGGGTATAGGGAGAAAAGGGGGGAGAAGGCAAGGCGCTATAGGTAGATGAAACATAGTCACTATAGTGACTTGAAACATGCATATAATGCCACATAGTAGGAGATGGATGTGTTCTTAGCATGTGGGAAAATGGTGGAGGAAATCCAATAGAAACAGCTGCTTGGAAATCTAGCATTGCCCCCTGTGCCTTAGGGGATGCCTAACAATTGAGCAGCAGCTTCCTGATCCTCCCAGCTCTTGGTGTCAGTAGAACCGGACCTCATGCATGCCCAGGACGACATGCCTTCTGCCAAATTTTGCAAACACCTAAACCTGGCTGCCAAAAGCCCACTAAAGGCATTTACAGGTTCTTGGCCAAACAGCAACTTCAGTCTCCCTTAAAACAGTGTAGGAAGCTAGACGCCTAGAAAACAAAAAGGCAGACAGCTGCAAGAAATACTGCAGGAATGACCGTGGCAGCCTTAAAACACTGGAAAAGTGGTAGCCGTAGCTGTTATTAGAGAAGAAAAAGACAGGCGAAGAGTCGGAGAGCAGTTCATGACATGACATGATAGGTTATTTATAACGCGCTTAATACCCAGAGGTTTCTAAGCGCGGACCCGGGGATCGAACCTGTGTGGCTCTGTGTCGTCTTGCTTCCCAGGCGAGCACGTTGCCCCTAAGAAACGCACCATGTCAGCCAGAGGGTTCTGCTTGAACTCTGCATACTCGCTGTGATAAAATATTGGGTATTGAAAGTCTGATCAGAAACATTTGCACACATTGTAGGGCAGGTGCTCCAGTGGTTTATGTATTTAATATCAGATAGTGTAAAATGAGAGTCATATTCAAATAAATGGAGCATATTCCCAAATATTGTATATCTAAATGATATAAATTCTGCCTCTTCTCTCCTGTGTATATGCAGCTCCTGGCTTTGCGTCATCAAGTGTCAAATTCGTGACATCCATGTATACTGTGATTGCATTCAGATGGTGCAAGATTGTAGAGGGTAGTAGAAGACCACAGTCTGATCAGCTGTCCTCGATTAATCCGTGCATGACTTTCTGATCAACATATTGGGATGGAGGTAAATCAACATGATGTACGTCAGTGTCTTCATGGAGCAAGATGTAAGTTTTCAGCAGTTTGCAGAAGGTGTTGATGAAAGGGGTGCACAGATGTGGGGTGGGGGGACTTTCCAGGATGTGGTTGCCCATTGGGTGAAGGCATTATTTTCTCATAGGTGATTCCACTTCTGGAAGCCTCTTAGCATTATGGTCTAGAGAAAAAAGGGAGAAATGCTTCCGGATATGTATGCTAATACCTTGTTAATTCACCTGGATGCTCTAGATGCTGAGGAGTGTAGAATTACAAGACTGTGTTGACCTACCTGCCCTACCCCTGCAACAAATTGCTTTAATTCATTTGTGTTATGGCTTTTGTCTGTGTTGGAAACACATCCCACAAACGTTGTTGATGTGTTTATTGTATTCCTCTCCTTTTCCATGAATCTGATGATGTCCATGGAACTTCGGAAAGGTAGGCCAGTTGAATGAATTCCAAGGGCGTTCAACCTACCAGCGCCTTGAGATCATACCAATGGTACATAAGGCGCTATATACATGCAAAGTAACATAACATAACATGTGCAATCTGAACTTTGGTAGTCACGGAAGCTGTTTTTCTTGCATTCTGATTAGCCTGACAGAATACAGGCTGCTTGGAATGAGCAACACAACCAGGAGTTGGGACATGTTCATGCAAAGCATGTGTATGCCCATCATTGTGTTCATCTATGGGAACTTTAAGGTCTAGTAATGCAGAGTGCTCCCTAAATCCACATGGACAGAGTGACGACTACATCTGCCAACCCACATATGATCAGTTGGCCAATTCTTGTCTGGGTGTACGAACCCCACTCTACACTTAGCCCCAGATATTCTATTCTAACATATTTTCATGAATGTATGTACAGTGTTTTTTTGCAACCAGACGTATGGGATTAGGACAAAAGGCTTAAGTGTGTGTTATCAATACAACTAAAATAGGCCAATTCTGACCAGGTCCATTGTAACACTATAATGCCGTTTGCATGCAAAGAGATTGGCAATTAATTCGCGCAAGTGGAAGCAACCACTGTTATGGAAGAATGGAGCCCAATCTACACACGCCAAAGGAAACTGTCTAGGGAGTTCCCAGGGAATGCCACCAAAAGTACAAAGGTGAACCCCCAAAACGAGAAACACAGCAGAGTCACTGCTGGTTCACACGAATAGTTGCATCCATTTGCTGGGAAACACTTGCCAGCATAAAGTGAATATATTGAATAAAGTAGACAAGTTGAAAAAGTGGGGTCATTACGAGTTTGGAGGTAACCATGGCCATGGCTGCCTCCAAACCCATACCGACTCCGCCCTGGTGAATGGAGCTATTACCGCCCCATTCCAAGGTTGTCGGGGCGGTAATTCCCCATTCACCAGGGCCCTTCCCCATTCCCATTTGAGCCCCCATAGGGCTCAATGGGAAGGGGGAAGGCGCTAATAACGGTACTGCTAATTGCGGTACCGTTATTATCTCCAAAGTCCCTTTGCGGGTCCCGTCCTTAACGCCTGGTAAAAGCAGGCGTTAAGGGAGGACCGGCAAAGGGACCTCGGAATAGGGTGGTAAGGGATTACCGGTAAAGGTGCCCTTACCGGTACCAGTAATCCCTTACCGCCCGGGTCGTAATGAGGCCCACTGTCCCTATTGGAAACAGTCTGCTCCATCTGTAGTGGCAATGATCCTCCTGCTCAGGGCCAGGAGGCGAAGGAGTGAGAACATGATGGGCAATGACTTATTAATTAATGTGTCATGCATTGCCATGTCATATTGTGGTGGTCATCGTGGAAGTGACTCTTACATGACACGTATATGTATCTATTCTGGTCAATTAAATCAGACCAACAAGGCAAGGGTCCTGAGTTGATTTTCTCTGCCATCTGAGGTCTGCCTGATGTACATCTGCCTCACCGGTCAAGTGACAGTTAAAGTGACACTGCTTTTAACTCTCGTATGAGAGGACCATGCAT
Organism: Ambystoma mexicanum; assembly: GCF_040938575.1. Lineage (NCBI taxonomy): Eukaryota > Metazoa > Chordata > Amphibia > Caudata > Ambystomatidae > Ambystoma > Ambystoma mexicanum. The sequence continues at coordinate 369,933,203 of NC_090922.1, forward strand.
GCTACTTTAGTAACACGCGACATGCTCCAAACACTTGAATTACTGGGTATCTGCATACAACTGCTTGTGACCTCTGTGTGTGACTGTTATGTTGTTGACATGTGATGTTGTGTGATGATGCCCCATCTTTCAGAATCCTGTGCATTCTTTGTTCTCCCTCGTGTGTGCTGCATTTGCTTTTGCTCACTGTTCGGATTGTCTGAACATGAGAACTGTCTCATCATTGGCACAACAATCAGAATGCTCACGTGTACACAACCTTTCACATGTGACATGAAACAAGATAGGCGTATATTCAGCATGCACATGTGGAACGACAGAATAACATGTTGCTAAACTTATACTGACATCATGAAATGTGTGCGAAATCCAAGAACAACCATAACATTGAGTCGGCTTCTGTGTGCATTTTCCAAGGCGTGTCACTGGAACTTAAATTGACTGTAATATTGAAGAGTAATGTACTCAGTCATTTCGTGTTCTATTAAAGTTGCCCAGAATGATTAGCAATTGACAACAGCTCTGATAAATATGATGTAGAAGGAATGAAACAATGTAGACAATGACAGTTCAGAGGAGTTTGGTGGTGACAGTGAGAAGAGGTGTAGAAAGCATCAGAAGATTGAAGGAGGAGATCAGAACATTAGATGAGCATATGAGGAGGAGTAGAAGGTGGAGTAAAAGGAGGGAGGCACAAGGGAATTGGAGCAAGTAAAGAATTGATATGTGGAAAGAGGAAAAAAACCTTCCCAAACTTGTGAATGAAGGGTGGCAAAAGAGTGTGCAGAAGAGAGAGGAGATAAGAGAATAAAAGGAGGAAGAATTTAAATTCAGTCTGAGTAGGAAGGTCCCTGCAGAATGGGTGTACCTAGGCATGTGTTGAGGCACTAACAGATAGACAAGAGTTTACCTCAAGCTAAGAGGGGTGATGGTGTGGACTGAGTCAATTGGAGGAAGGGAAAGGCAAGCCCAGGATTTTCATCCTACCAGAACAACAGATGACTATCCTCCTTGGCTCTGCCAACCATCAGGAAAGCAGTTTTGTCAAGAAAGGGAGATATAAGAGGAGGAGATGTTGGAGGGAGGACCGGCAAAGGGATCTCGGAATAGGGTGGTAAGGGATTACCGGTAAAGGTGCCCTTACCGGTACCAGTAATCCCTTACCGCCCGGGTTGTAATGAGGCCCACTGTCCCTATTGGAAACAGTCTGCTCCATCTGTAGTGGCAATGATCCTCCTGCTCAGGGCCAGGAGGCGAAGGAGTGAGAACATGATGGGCAATGACTTATTAATTAATGTGTCATGCATTGCCATGTCATATTGTGGTGGTCATCGTGGAAGTGACTCTTACATGACACGTATATGTATCTATTCTGGTCAATTAAATCAGACCAACAAGGCAAGGGTCCTGAGTTGATTTTCTCTGCCATCTGAGGTCTGCCTGATGTACACCTGCCTCACCGGTCAAGTGACAGTTAAAGTGACACTGCTTTTAACTCTCGTATGAGAGGACCATGCATGCTACTTTAGTAACACGCGACATGCTCCAAACACTTGAATTACTGGGTATCTGCATACAACTGCTTGTGACCTCTGTGTGTGACTGTTATGTTGTTGACATGTGATGTTGTGTGATGATGCCCCATCTTTCAGAATCCTGTGCATTCTTTGTTCTCCCTCGTGTGTGCTGCATTTGCTTTTGCTCACTGTTCGGATTGTCTGAACATGAGAACTGTCTCATCATTGGCACAACAATCAGAATGCTCACGTGTACACAACCTTTCACATGTGACATGAAACAAGATAGGCGTATATTCAGCATGCACATGTGGAACGACAGAATAACATGTTGCTAAACTTATACTGACATCATGAAATGTGTGCGATTATCAACACTTGTCAAAGATCTGATATGTTGACATTTACCCAATATGATATTTTCACATGAAACTGGCATCACATATTTTGTAGTGCGAAAATCAACAAAACAGAGACAATACTATTGACTTGGTGCAATGCAAAAATAAAGGTGTGGCTGTTTGCTGTATCTGACTGGTTTTCATGTAGCGACTCATCTATGGATATTACCTATTTTCAATCTGTTGTTTAACCTTTTAGACACATGTCACTGCTCTCATATTCAGGAATCTACTATTTCATGGGATTTTGGGGTGTGGCAGAAACTGCAAAGCACACACGTGTGGCAGCAAAGCACACCTCTAAAGACGATGGTCTTATGCAATCAAGCCTTGGTAAAACAGCAATAATAATAATAATAATAATAATAATACAATACAAAAAGAGATGTGGGTGCATGGGAAGGGTATGCCATCCTTTTCATGGTGATGGAGGCTCGGGGTGACAAGGACGACCAGCAACCTGTGACTTTGCTGCCTGGTGGCGGAATGGAAGTGGAGGGACTCAAGGTAGGACGGTTGCAGACTGACCCAAAGTGGACAAGAATGCCAATGACACATTGGCCCCCGCATGACACCCATAGAGCTGTGGATTGCAACATGCTCTCCCACTGCCTCTACACAAACATTGTGCTTTTCAAATGGTAGCTATCCTGGCAAATCCAAGAACAACCATAACATTGCTTCGGCTTCTGTGTGCGTTTTCCAAGGCGTGTCACTGGAACTTAAATTGACTGTAATATTGAAGAGTAATGTACTCAGTCATTTCGTGTTCTATTAAAGTTGCCCAGAATGATTAGCAATTGACAACAGCTTTGGTAAATATGATGTAGAAGGAATGAAAGAAGGGGTGTCTCAACTTTATCACATTAAAATTAGGGACCCCATAGCTACAATGTTAATGCAATTATAGAGAAAACAGTAGACACATTCTTACTTTTTTTCTGAAAGGAATACATTATTTTAAATACCTTTGGGGGAATACAATATTATTCATTAATAAAGAATAACCAATCTTGTTTCACCGTTTGAAACATACTTGCATTAATCAAGACTGTTAAATTCTTATATCAGAAAATATTATTTATAATAAGTCTTACTTGTGTATGCTAATGTGGGTTACAGTCCAGCAAATATTGTGCAGCCAAATCCCTGAGGGAACTCTGTCACAAGAGAGTTTCTTGCTTAGACTGTACATTCGCAGACATTATTTGTATGTTTATTCCAGTGTTTTAAGCGTAATTAGTTCCAAGCATTAATTCTAAGACTTTATATAAACAATGGCATATTTGTAGTTAGTTCCATGCAACAAAATAAATGTCAGATTACGGAAAGTGGAAGATGTTGATATCATTTAAAAGTTAAACAAGAGACCATGACACACACACAGCAAGCTCAGGATATGGAAGTGAACACGTACAGACGGTCCACTTGAATCCTGATTGTGTAACGCTATATCCCCCGTGGGCCCAAATCACAAAGGAATAATGGTAGTGACCAAGAGCAGCTTAGGCAGTGCAGTTGCCTCACCCTGCGCCTTAACATGCTTATTCAAAAAACAAATCCTCAAAAAAGTGCACGATTTCCAACTGCAACACAATTTATTTGCAAATGCATCCTGATTCCCAGAAGTATGTCCCTAGCATGGAAGGTAAAAACTGAAAACATGTTTGCATTACATGTCCCACTGAAAGTGGTGGCAAACTGCAAGAGAAGTGTTCTGGTCGTGGCATATTTGCGCAGTTCTCAAATCTGACTTACACTGGGGTGTAATATGGGCGAATTGCAAACGGGAAAAATATCCAGACTTGTGTTCCTTTCTTTTAGGTCAGTATTATGAGTGATTCTCTAGCAGATGGCGATTGCATGCAGGGGACCACCTAAGTTTACATTTATAAACTATAGGGTGGTTGAGTCCCTGAGAGTGACGGATTCCCCTAAAAATGTAGGAACATTACGATTTTTTTGTAAATGTAAGAGCATGCATAAATGTTAGGGTGTGTGAGTGAATGTATATTATGCAATGCGTGTGAATGGGTGAGTGCATGATGTATGGATGGCTGGGTGTGTGTATATGTGAGTGCATGTTGAAAGGGTGCACATGTAAATGAAAGAGTGAATGGTGTGTGAATCTGTGTGTGCTTGGATTTCATGCTGAGCAGCTGATTTGGGGGTTCTGAGAAGGGGTCAGAGGGAGAGGGGACATGTGAGAGGGCATATGCATATTATGTAATGTGTGTGAATGACCACGTTTTTGATGTATGGGTGACTGGGTGTACGTGTTTGTGAGTGTATGGTGAATGGGTGTATGTGTACATGAGTGAATGAATGGTGTGTGAATGTGTGTGTGCTTGTCCTTAGTGCTGGGCTAAGGATATGAATTTGGGGCTCGCGGGACGGGTTGGAGGTGGAGGGAGTGTGCACGTGTTTGAAGGCATATATATTACGTAATGTGCGTGAATGAGTTAGGTTTTGATTTTTGGGTGGCTAGGTGTGTGTGTTTGTGAGTATATACTGAATGTGTGCATGTGCAAATGAGCGAGTGAATGGTGTGTGAATGTGTGTTTAATGCTGGGCTGAGGGACAGATTCTGGGGTTTGGGGAGCGGGTTTGGAGGCATAGGGAGCTTGTGGGAGGAATATGTATATTATGTAATGTGTGTGAATGAGTGAGTGTATGATGTTTAGATGTATGAAACGATGGATGCATGTGCGTGTGTGCCTGCGTAAGTGTATGGTGTATGTGCACACATGTACATGAGGGCGTGAATGGTATGTGTGTGTGCTTGTGGCTTAGAGGCTAATGTTGAGAGTTGGAGGAGCAGGGTGAGAGGTTAGGGCGCATGCATGGGGCTAGAGGGGTGTACTAAAATGTACCTTTAATGGGCCTCCATGATAAAGCAGTAATGATGTGTTATTAGTGGCAAGACTGGCATTTTGGTGCAGCCAGCCAGTCTTGCCATTATTTACTCTGACACAACATCTTTTACTGGGATTTGTGATAAACCACGTGTGACATCTGTTAATCCTTTGCTAAACTGGCCTTTTGATGAAACCAATTTGGATATGATTTCTCATGGTGGTAAAGCCAACAGGAATATGTCCTCACTTGACTACACTGGCCCTTTGATGCAGCCAGTTTGGACATGTGTTCTCATTGTAGCATTGCATTTTAAATGGCAAAGCCAACAGGAGTTTGTCCTTAAGTCGGGCTACTGGCATGCTTTCTTATAGTAGCATCATGCACAGCGCAAACTTGAATATGCTATTAAATGGGAATACTGGCATATAAATTTACAGCCATCATGGACATGCATGGGCACTGCCACCATGAAAGTGTTTTTTCACACTGGCATATTTTGTGGGCAAAGGCATCATAGAAATGCATTGGGAAATGCTCCTGTGCACTGTTGATGAATTGCATCTATTGAATGTTTGGATTAAAGTTACCGTACAAATATAATGTCAAACTGTCTTTCTTTTCACCCAATTTTATTCACAGACAGCGTGCTGTATAACGCACTATTTAAAAGGATATCTCAGGGAGGGATCCTTTTCTTCAATTATTCCCCAGTCCTCCATTTCCTTTCACCCTTCTTCTAGTCCCTTCACTGGGAGATATATTTGACTTGCCTCCTTTATAGATCATATCTCCAGTGTTTGTTTGTTTGCCTTTATATAACGCTACAAACCCTCAGGCATCTGAGCGCTGCTTACCCACGGTGTGTGGTGCTCATTTATTGACCTCAGAAAGATGAAAGGCTGAGTTTGGCCCTGCCGGGATTCGAACCTGCATCCGCAGGCTCTGCACAGATGTCAAAGTGAGCGCTCTACTCGCTGTGCTATCTGACCAGCTAGTGTTTCTAACTTCTGTCACTATCCACTCTATGATATCTGTAAAGCTCTCCCATTTCATTCCTTGCAGGCCACCAAGCTTCTTAATTCCTCTCTGTTTCTTTCAGTTCCTAATTACTGGTCAGACTTATTAATTGACCTTCTTCACTATCATCTTGCTCCTATGCGGTCTACTTTTACACATACTCTTCTGTTTTTATTTCCACTCCCCCCACATCCACTTAGCTTCAGTTGATCTCCTAGCTATCTTTTGATTCACATTTGGTCTTTCATTTCTTATGCATTGTGTTTAAATGTTTTCATGGCTGGGCTCCACCTTACCTTCTCTGAGCTCTATGTTCTTGGTTGCTCTTCATTCTCTAAATCACTTCACCTTCTGTCAATCCCTAGACTTATTTGTGCCCAATCCCATTATTGTTTCTTTTCTTTAGATGCACCTAAACACTGACATTCTCTTCCCATATCACTTAGGTATTTGTCCACTCTTTCTTTATTCTGAATCTCACTTAGAAAGTATCTTCCTTCTTTACCTCTGGGAGTTGTTTGTCATGTTACCTTGTTTTGGCCCATTTTCATGTGAAGCACTTTGGCGAAAGCATTACATAAATATAAAAAATATAAATATGAAGAAAAATACACACTTTGCTTACAATAAACTAAAGGAAAATACCTTTAAATTAGGGCCATTATAAATATTGATGTCCAACCTTTTAGGAGGTCTAGCATCAACAGAATATGTTTAGAAAAATAATGTTTGATAAAACAGTCCAGTAACATGCAACTCAATTGCCACAACAGACGAGAAATCATCCTATGGGATGCAATATTAATTTCTGAATAAAGATTGAGGAAAGGTTGAACAGATGTTTTCCATTCCTCCCAAATTTGAGAATGGAAATACTCGAGCTACACATATTCAACACTGCATTGACTACAAATCTGCTTGGATCTGATGGATTGCATTGAGCTCTATCTAAGATCAGAAGCCTGATAAACTAAAGTGTGGAGCCCATTTTTCTTAGAGTGTCCACATTGCTTGTCTAATGCTCAGTAGTGTTAGAAGATGAGAAATTATATAGACAATCAAATACAGTACAAGACCATTTTTGCATATGTATTGGATATATAAACCACACATCTAGCTGTGTAGCAACAGCACATTGTACAGACGGGGTCACACTTCGTGGGTTAGAAGTAGGGTGTAGGGTTAGTAGTGGAAGTTGCAATAGGTAGGCAGGGGGAGCACATGGGAGAATTCCTGTGGAGAAGAAACAGGGTTAAATGGAGCGATCATTGATCAGTAAGGTATTATTTGAAGACTAAGGTTGTCAGGCCTTTCCTAATGTGTAGGATGAAGGCAGACAATCTTGTACGTGTTGGTAGTTTGTTACAGAGACAGGGTGCATAGCAGGAATAGTTCTATTTCTTGTTTTTTGTTTCCTTTCTGCAGTTCCTTGTCTCCAGCCTGTCAATGCTGCTGCTACTGGCAGTGTGTTGGCCCGTGCAAACAGATACAAAGGAAATAATGTTGTGCACGCAAAAAACTCGACACACACATTAAATAATGTGCCCAAGATAAAAAAGGTGTGATCTGCCATAGAGACTTGTCACACAAGGCTGTGCTGGCCAGCACACATTTAGAAAAGCATCAAGATGTAATGGAAAATGCAATTGTAAACATGTTCCACACACAGATTGTGCAGAGGCTTTCCAGGATCCATTTTATTTCTCTACAGTCCATGCAGATTGCATCCATGGGGGTGGAGGGGTACATTTTTATTGTTTAAAGTAGAAATTGATTGGGCTTTTTGAACTTTTTCCTGTTTTCAATAGGTCTGGTTTACAGTTCCAGCACGTGTGCTAGGATGGTGTGGCACAACTGCATCGCAAAGAGGCAATTTACAGAAATAAGCAGGGACCTACAGTGCACAGAAAACAGGTTTACACATGACACGCCCACAACACACCCCCAGTGCAATCCAAGGACCCACTGAAATAGAGCATTTTGCACACAATCTAACCATGACATCAGATGCAGCGAAAAAGCTATACATTGCATGCTGTGTACTCACAAGTAATCACCATTACTTGCACCCATACCAACCATTCACAGGCCCAAGAGTGCCACAAATCTGCGTTCCCCAAATGCAGCATGCACCTACACCCACTATTGCTACTCCTCGTACACTCGCCAATCTGACCCCCCACATGCAAGTGCGCCTACACCCAATATTCCCACACCATGCACACCCACCAATCTGAGCCCCTCACGTGCCAAGTGCACCTACACCCACTAGTCCTACTCCCTGCACAACCACCAATCTGAGCCCCAACATGCAAAGTGCACCTACACCCACTAATCCTACTCTCTGTACAACCACCAATCACTACACCACACACATAACCCCACGCATCTCCCTCAAAGGACCAGCACACACAAGGTGCACCCCGAATCCGCACAACCCTGCACCCATGCATTCCCCTGGAATAACATAAATAGTGTACATCATTCACTCATACATTTGTCACTCGCATGTCTCCATTAGCACCCACTCTCTGGGGGCACAATGGTGGATGAGAACTGTCCACCTCAGGTAGCAGTTGTGTGGTGCAGCTGGTGGATCCCCCTGTGTATGTATGTGTGCAACAGGAAGGCAGCAAGCCAGTCACCTCACAGCTGCCTTGGGTGTCCCCATTGCAGGCATCACCCAATTTCCCTGAGGCCAGTGTGATGCTGAAGTAAGACTGGAAGCTATCTGCCATGTGGACCCTGCCCCTGGCAAGGGTCTCAGGGGAAGAGCTGACTGACTGAGCACCGTGTGGTGGACCATGAAACACTGGGCCATCAGTCCTGAACACTGGGCACACACCAAGCTGAACCAAATGGCCAGAGTGAAATGTGAGTCCCAACAAAGCCCAGCATCTGGAGGCACAGTCATCGAGAAGGCTGTGAGTGTGGGACCTGGGGACTTGGCAGGGCTACACCAGGCAAGGTCCTCCTGGGTCTGCACCCCACAAGAACTCAGCCCTGTTCCCGAATTCCCAAACCTCTACATGCCAGTACTCAGCCCAATACCCTTTCAAAATCCACTAGAAGTGTGACCACCTCCAGTGTGTAGCCACAACACCCTACTGTATCTTGTGGAGGGACATTGTGCACACATCATTCAAGCTACAATCTGTGGTGGTGTGTACAAAATTATTGACTGCAATTGTTGACAAAACTCGGATTGGCCGCTACCTTAATTACTGACAGAGATACCATATGGCCTGTATAACTTTTGGTTCACCATTACACCCCTCCTGAGAAAATTGACACCACATGGCCCGCCACACCAAATATGGTGGAGGAATATCACCTGAGTGTACCTGTTCATCCACATGAATGTGTCGTCTCACCATTCCTAGAGGTTTGAGGATTGAGTGGGCAATCACATCCCCACTCACCCTTGTACACCGGTAGTTCCGATTCCAATCCCACACAGATGTGTCTCCCATGATGTACGCCATGGAGAAATCAATGACTACACTCATTGGAGGCACCCATGGTGCTTTTGACACACATTCACCTGAAGCACATTTACAGCTACCAACACCCTTACGAACACACACTCATCTGCCCTACAGATGTCGGAGTGAGGTTTGGTGTGTAACACATGCATTAGCAGTCACAGTGTGTGAAATGAACGCACCACTGAACAAATGGCCAAATTAGGCAGTACAGACATTCACATTACATATACAGAGCATGACAGTGACCATCATTGGGGTTACTAAAATCACAGATGGTACCTCCATGGTGACTGGCCTGTCTGTGGGAATGGTGGACTTTCCCTGCCCCTCTGCCACTGAAGTCTCACCCTCCATGGCCATAGCAACATCCTGCACGTCATCACTAGTGCAATCCGATGATGTCCGCTTGTCAGATAGCTTTCCCTCAGATGAGGTGTACAACGGCAGTCGAGCCCATGATTGTTAGCCTCCTGGAAGGCTTTGGCTAAGCAACTTGCTCCTCCTCAGTGCTGGTCTCTTCATCTGCTTGCAACACCAGTTAAAAAGGGAGAGAGGAGAGGCAGTTCAGCATATACGTTACACATGTGCATGTCCAAAAATTGGCAAGGTACCAAACCACGATCTCACATACAAATGACACGGCCCCATCACATCACAAATTTAATGAATCATCCTCAACACACAGACATGTGAGCTTGTAATATCCATACCCATCAATTGCATGCATGGATTTGCATAGGATGAGCAGTCACCACTCCAAGACCACAATAGTTACCAGGGCCAACTGGGCACATGGATGGGACATACATGAGGACTGTAGCATTTTGGCAAGACATGCAGCCATCATCAATGCACTATCAACACCAACATACCTCCCCTTCACTGACCAAGAACCCTCCTCCCACCTGCAACCATGGTACATGGTCAGGGGAACACTGGGCCTGGCAGGCTCCCTTGTTTCCTCCATAGACTCCCACAGCTTCCATGCAAGTCGGATATCCATTGCCCATCTCAATCAATGCCCATCCAGGGCTCAAAATCCCCCCCACAAGTATCACATCAGTCGCCAACAGACAATGCCCCTGTGCCAGATGTGTCACCCCAGCCCTCGAATCCCCCAATGGCAAACACACATTCTACAGTGCAGATAGCGGCCTGGGCCCTCACCTCTGAATTGGACCAAATATGTCCATTAGTCAAAAGACAACTGGGAAGTGATCCTGAAGGGTTAATATCCCTTGATCTGTGAATGATGACCCAACACCATTGACACCATTATGTAACTCCTCAAGGCCATAGTGGAATACAATGACACACTTTAAACATCCTATCGGGGCCCTCCCATCCCTAGGACCCACACAGTGTGGAACCTTGCATGCACCATGGACACAGCATATAGAAGCCATGCCAATGGCACCAGAACAAAATGGCATGCCACATTACGTTACACTACATTGCTGGGTACATCGACAAGCGTCCTCCCGACATGCATCCCCTTCAGATTACAGTGTGGACCCACCTGCAGCCTAGATCTCGGCCTGCAGTTCAAGGACCTGGGTGTGAAGCGCTGGGTACACCCTCTGCAGGATCCGGACATGTAGAGGTGAAATCTGATGGCATCCACCAGAGTGCATCTCTGCAGTGAGTTCTGCCTCGATGGCTTCCCTGGTCTTCTTCTGCCTCTGAATCCTCATGTCATCCCAGTCCAGGGTATGGACTGCCACCCCCTCAACATTGACAGCAGGAGTGATCGCCTGCCAGATGCAACTATTTCCAACGGCCCCAAGCTGCTGCTCTGAATGGAAGAGGGAATCTTATTGCAGCAGCACCTTTTCTCCAAGAATGGTAACTTCTGCTCCCGAGAAGATTGAAGCCCTCATCCTTGCATCTTTGGAGGTGCTGGTGAAGGTGGCAGACATGGTGCAGTTGATGCTGATGGTTTTGAACTTGGCCTGGAATGCACCTGTAACAGAGATGGAAGTGTAAAACCCATCTTTGATATGCTGTGGTCCGTTTGCTCCTTACAGAGCATGTCTACTGTTCAAAGGCTCAAGAATGCTCCTGGGGTGTTTTGCTTAATCCACAACCAAATATTGATCCAGCTGGGCATGGACAATCAGACACTGCACATTTTCGGAAGTGACACCCAGGCATGGACAGAGAGACACACACACACCCCAGCTGTACATTGCTCAGCAGTCTTACCACCTTAAGCACCTTGCAAACACAATTCTTACATCTGCTGTTGAGGCTTCCATATGCATGATGGTACAATTGGAGATTAACTGCTACTCAAAGCAACAGTAACCATGCCATATAAACATAGCAAAACATCGGACAACACCGACCTGCCACGCACTGTGCCCCCAACAGCAGTTTCCCCTACCATAAGTTCCTGCCATTCCACTCAAGCCTTCTTGGATGCAGCCACAGAACCACTAGTTCCCCTTTTGCAATTCCTCCACTTACCTGTACTGTGGAGCAGCAATGAAGTGTCGGTGTCCAAATGAGGCAGTGGCAGTGTTCAGCAAACAGTCCCAGTACTGCATGCTGGAGGAATAGCAGGAGTGTGAGGTCAAGTCAAGCTGAATCAGGAACGGGATGCAGGAGAATCATTTGGACTTGGTTGCAATTGGCAGAGTGTAGCATGCTTCAGTGTCACGTGTGGCAGCCAGAAAAGAGGACCAGGCATTGGCCCTGCATGGCCAGGGACCCCACCCCAGGATGATATAGAGGGTATGTCTTAGCAAGGTTTCTTGCAAGTTATGCTATTTTGGATTTCCCGGCACCACGCCCCTTTCTCATGATCCCCGCTGACTCTGTCCACAGTAATGTTTTTTTGGTTGATATTTTGTTTTTGCTGCCCATGGTGGACTCCTTGTCCTTGTCCGACAGACATTGCCATGTTGCACCAAATTCAGTTGGTCCACTTCAAATGGGACTTTGATAGGCAATACTCCAGGTGGCATGTACATATTGCCATGTTCAGTGATGATAACTGACATTCTGATTTACCAAGGGACATGATCGGACATTCAGATAAACATTATGTTGACCCATGATGTGCATTATATCTGGAGCATGTGTGATATGGTCCTTGCACTCTACTGAACTTGTATCCGTTGTCATTTCAGGTTACTCTGCACAGTCAGCTCCCACCCACCCCTTGAATCCACACAGATCCATATCCTTCTATCCATTTGCCAATTCTCTCTGCTGGACACTGTCACTCCTGACACAAATGATGAGGCACAGTGATAGGTAGAGGTGGTGAGGGACACACATCACAACAGCAGTTACAAGAGGTAAGGGAGTACACGATCACACATTTGCATATGTGTTGACCCATGCATTCCAATAGTGACCAGATGATGCACAAGGAGGGTTGTGAAAGTAGGTGTCAATCTGGTGATATGTGGGTGATTGTCATAGTCTATTTACAAGGGAGTGGTACAATTTACATGATTTTGGATGTTGTTTTGGCCTCTGCAGCATGCTGGTCGCAGTCTGACCACTGAAGGTGCGTAAGGGCATGTATACACTGACCCTTTCTTTGTTGCTGGGTCATTGGCTGTCATGTCCCGTGAGCCTTGCATGCCATATCCTGGCATGATTGTTGTTAAGTAGCCACTCCAAGTCTCACATTCTGCATAAGGGGAAGTTTTCAGTGACATGCAGCAGCAGTATTTTGACTGTTCACATTTTTGCATGTTCATGATGTGTGAGTTATGCTGTATTTTGATGGATGGGTGCAGGGCCACGTCTACCTTGTGTGCTAATTCCCTGTTCCATGCCATGTGGAACACCTACTGTAGCAATGCTCCCTGGCCCTGCAGACCACTGCCCTGATAGGGTATTGCCCCTCGGCACTGTGGCCCAAGATCACAAATGACCTATGAGCAGCTGCAGAGAGGGTGCCAATGAGGCACCCGTAGTGACGTGACCCTGCTAATGAACCCCCAGTCCACCCAATATGATTAGGAGCGGGGCCACCACCACCAGGCCACCCGCTGTGCATTCATTGTTGTGCACAAGCGAGTTTCATGCAGCCCCCAGCCAGTCTTGGGGCGGCTGATACCTGCTTCCGCCAGTGCTCCCGCTGCCCTGGTACCTACGATCCAGCCCAACTGTGTGGCCCCTCCAGCAGAGGAGGTGGTTGTTAGGCAGAATTCTCAAAAAATGTGCTAATTCCCTCTACCTTAGAGACCCTCAGCAACTTTCCTAGGTTTTGAGAACTTGATTTTTTAACCTGAAGAGAGTGTGAGCCTTTTTACCATTCTCTCATGTATTTTTGTGTGAATTGTACCTCTGTATTTCTTTCTGGTTATGGAGTCTAACAAACTCCGTAGGCATCATCTTTTACAATTGTGTCACCCAGCACCTTCAGTGCAGTGGCACAGGGAAGTCTCTTTGATTTCCCAAGGTTAAATATCTTCTCTGGGATAAACTACTGGTTCTCAGAGCAGTAGAGTGAAATTGACTCTACTTAGCATTTTGCATGGCAGTTGTTCCATTGCTGCCCATGTACTGGTGGATCATAGTGATCATGTTGAAGAAAGAGTTGACGGTGAGTGATTCTTCTTCTTCTTCTTCTTCTTCTTCTTCTTCTTCTTCTTCTTCTTCTTCTTCTTCTTCTTCTTCTTCTTCTTCTTCTTCTTCTTCTTCTTCTTCTTCTTCTTCTTCTTCTTCTTCTTCTTCCTCTTATTATTATAAATATTTTTGTAACCTACATTCGGGAAGCTACAGAGTGCTTTACAAGTTACAGGAGGAAGCACAAGGCAAGGGAAGCAGATTGCAGTGATCATTACAATGGAGAAGAAAGCTGGCAATGGGGGAGGGTTTTCAATTTGGAACAAGGGATCTACAAGAAACCAGGAGCAGAAACGGGGGGGGCATTTCACCTAGTCTCAGATTAGGAGGGAGTGTTGGGGGTGCAGACATAAGTGTAAAGGACAAGCAGTTCCTTGAAGCGGTCTTGAGCTCCTTCCTGAAATGTAGAAATGACTGGGGTGAGTCTGGTATTGATAGAGAGGAGGTTCCAGACTCTCGGAACACACATAGAAAAGCCTATGTTCTGTTTCTTTCATTAGTCCACCTGGGGAGTTCAAGAGTGCACTTGTCCTGGCTTCTGGTGGATCATAGACCTCTAGAGATGCTGAGATTCTCGAGGTAGCTTAGGACATTGAAAAAAATGGCTTTGTAGCTGATGCTGCAGGATTTGAGGGTGCCTCGAAAAAGAATTCTGAATGCAAAAATGTAATTTTCTTATTTTCTTTTTGCGCAATTATATGCACAGGGAGACCCCCACATCTCTCCCTATTCTCCCCTTACCTAATGAATTACCCTAACCAACCCCACATATGATTGCAGCAAAATCCAAAAAATAAATTGTTATTTTCTCATTCAGAATTTTTGAAGGCGCATTAATCGAGTTATACCCTTACAGCAGGTTCCAGTGCAGTTTGATGAGGGTCAGGGCAATGTGGTTGATTTTGCAGATTGCTTTGATGAGTCGTGCTTCAGCAAAAAGGGCACATTTCATAGGTGCCAGGGTGCTCCCCATAAGGTCTTCAAGAAGAGCATTGCTACCACCTAAATGAGAGAGGAACACGTCTTGGGAGCAGATCTGAAGTTGTTTGGTGGGATAAAGAGCTTGATTTTCCACAGAAGGGAATGCAGGTACCAAGACACTTTGTCTTCATTGTTATTTACTGCTTGGAGGTGAGGGGTATGTTCAAGTAGAAGCCAAGGGATTTGCTGCAGGGGTCAGCTGGGGTGTCAAGCCCTCGAGGTTTTGAAACAGATATACAGGTCTGGATTTCAGAATGTTCTGTGTTTTGGTCATCAGTAGGAATTCAACCTTGTAGGTGTTGAGATTTATCTTAACACTGGACATCCAGGAATGGATCAATGCGAGGCAGGGCTTGAGCATATGTGTATCTTCTTTCGAGGTGATCTTGAGGTAGAGCTGCATTTCATCTGAATATTGGTGTATGTTGTGTCGAGCCAGAAGTGTTCAGAGCGTTTTCATGTAAAGACTGAAGATCGGACAGAATGGATACTTGCAATTCAGGACTCCACAGGTGACAGGTAGAGATCATGATTTGGAGGAATCCATTTGGATCAATTGGTGTTGGTTAACCAGGTCAAATTTGAACCATCTGAGGATGATCTCGCCGATTGCCATATAGCAATGCAGAATATCTCTGAGTGTCTGGTGATCTACTGTATCAACCACAGCTGATAGGCAGGAGGAAATAATTGCCATCATCCTAGATGCTATGAAGGCATCCATTTTCATGTTGCCTCTGAGTCTGAAGCCAGATTAGTAGGACTCAAGGAGGCTGTTAGCGTCAATGTGTTGGAGCAGTTATGTGACTGCAGCATTCTCAAGGATCTCATCTAGGAAGGGAAGATGGGTGATGGGCCGGTAGTTGCTAAGATCGCTGAAGTCCAGTGTTAGTTTCTTGAGAAGATGGAGGGTTTTAAACTTTTTTCCAGAAGAAAAATATCCTTTCAAGTGACAGATTTGCCTTTTCTACCTGGCTCCTCATTGACAAAGTATCCCAAGTGCTTATACATTCCTGTTCTGCATTTGCTGTCTTCTTTTAAATGAGTGAGCTTTTATAGTGTTTTAATATTTGTATAATTGATTTGTTCAATTAAAGTGAATACATTTTTATAGAACCTTGATTAGACATTATTTTATCTTGAAACTGTTGTACTCATGCAGTTAGAGTTGCTATGTCTTACATTCTGAGCCCTTCTAAGAGTAAAGCCTTTCGGAAAAAGAGGAGCATCTGTTTGACCTTTATGATTGGGATCACTGTTAGCTTGTAGAAGTGTGAGGGTTGTGTAGATGATGTATCCACTATTCATCCTTGCACTTCTGCATAGCAGAACTCATTGTGTCACAGTGGTTTGTTGTCAGTTGTTCCATTGCTGCCCATGTGCTGGGGGATCATGGTGATCGCGTTGAAGAAGAAAGAGTTGACGGTGAGTGATTTTTCAATGGCGTGTGGAATGCGTGGGTTGGGGAGATTTGAGATGATATGCTTGAGGGCTTTAACAAACGCTGTCCTTGCATTTTTGGGATTGGCTAAGGTGTTCTGGTTTGTAGTTGGCCTCAACAGTAATCGTCTCTATGTGGTGTGGAGTTCTTAGTGTAGGGTGAAGTCAGATGTGCTGCTGGATTGTCACCAAGCCTTTTCCTGTTTTATGATGATTTCTGAATGTTTTGAAGACATTAAAACAAGTAATATTGTCCAGCTGACTCTGAATCAAAGGGAAAAGTGGGTGAGGTTGATGTGATAGTTCAGCTGCAGATCTTGCATCCCTAATGCCCCGATGATTTAATTGGGTGTTTTTTGCCATGGTTGCTCAACAGTTAAGTGTTGGTGCAAAGTTTGAAGAGGGAAAATGGGACGATCCCTTCCCCCGATTCTCATCGAGACCATGGCCCAGGACGTCACGACCCAAGCACCAACCGCGAGAAGAATTTGACCCACTCACAGCCACCCCAGATGTCAAGATCCACTGTGGCCATGCCCCACACAACCAAGGAGGCTGCCCATCAATCAAACCACGTGCCGGAGCCTCCGGTGAAGCTGATATCGACCGCATGAACCAACTCGATTAGACAGCAACCACTAAAACCGCCATCGTTAGAGATGCCATGATGACATAGCCAGCGGACAAGAACACACGTGCCACCAAGCACATTGGTCATACACACACCAATCCACACGAAGAACATACTCAGTGCTATGACGTAGAGGACCGCTTACACACACACACACGCATTGTTGTTATTTTTCACATAGGCCAGCTACAGCACCGCAGAAACGCAAGATGCCAGAAGAGCTCATGTACATGCTTGCAGACGCTTCCTCGCCACTAAAACCCTGAAGACGTAAGCTCTGCATATAGACTAATGCATATGAATCTCCGTCGCCCCTCGAGACCCATATATTATGGACGATGTACCGCCACCCATAAACCAGGCCGTGGTAGGCCGCAAAACCAGAGCGTCCAGGCTGGAGCAGATCAGACAAAGCTGCAAGGTGCTGATCACGCAGAACAAGGCCCCTACAAGAGCCCCAATATTGCAATCTACATGCCGCGCTCCCCGCCCCAAGGTTACACCTGCTACTGCTAAACGCTCCCCGAGCCGAAATACAAATCAAATGCTCATAATTCTGCTGCAGCCATGGTCCCGCAACACGTGACCAGACCAACCTGACACGATGCCAAGCTCCAGGGATTAGAGAAGCGCTGGGGTCTCACGTCTGGGACACAGACTGCAACAATGAATTGACAAATCAGACACCAATAGCGATGAGAAAGACATGCACACCAGCTAATGGTAAGACCTGTCCATTGTCTGCCACTGACACATAGTCATAGTTCGTTGCCAGCACCAGGTAGACCGCAAGCTGGGAAAAATGATGGTCCCAGGCTTGGGGGCTTGCGAGTGAATCAATCAGAATACGAGGGGCACACCACTGACACATTTATTGCTTAGCCAATCACTAATCGTCCCCATGTAACATTTCACTTGTAGCAATTATTAGGGATGACCCAAGCGTACCACCTGACCCTTTCTCAACCACTAACTATCTTTCCCATATGTGTCTAAACTAACCCTACCACTCGGTGAGCCAATCCAAGGTGGCGTTAGGTTTGGGGGCTAATCCTCCCAGGTGACGTACGTAACTGTGTCATACAGCTAGAAAAAGGGCCTGCAAGCCCACCAAGAGTGAGTGGTCTCTCGGATGCCTGTGACCTGTAAACCCGTCCCTGCCTGTTTTGTGTAATAAACAGCAGTAACTCTTTGCTCTTGTGTGTGCCTCATACTCTGTTGGGACGCGGGAGGAGTTGGGGCCTCCCCCAACTCCGGAGGTCCGCGGACGGCCCTGCCGGCCCCCGGGAAAAATACCCCGACAGGTTCTTCCACCTTATGTAGGTACAATTGCACATACTGGTAGGCTGAGGGGTAAGAAGGAAAAAGAGGTGGGGATATGGCAGCCAGAAGCAGTGGAAGGTGTAAACAAGGTAATGCAGCCCTGAATGCTGGAGTTATGGTAGAACACTGCTCAATATTCTGAGCATATAACTGCAAATTGAATGGTTCTCTTAATGGATTATTACAGATAATTCATTTCAAGAAAATATTTTCTCTGAATCGGATGATATTTCAAAATAGGACTTATTTATTTTCACATTGGTGCTAACCAGTTGTAAGTCATTGTTCTAGCAGATGCATCAAATGAGCTGTGGTTGGCCTATGCATTTCGGATATGTATCCTTCCTCAAGGCCAGCTCTTGTTGGTCAATACTATTTCTTAACCAATTACTGGTTGGAGTAATGCAATTACACTACAATTGTATTTGTTTTTGTTCAAATTGTCTTTGAGTTATTAATGTGGTAAGTTTGCACTTTTTTGCACTTGTGTACTTTAAGGTCGTTTTACCATAAGTGGACAATTGTCCACTGAGGTTACACCAACCATTGTGAAATAGAGACCTATAGTACAGTGATAAATATGAATTTTTGTATGTTTATTGATGATTGTTTTTAAAATGCCAGGGTGTGTTAAATAATTGTGTTTTAGGTCTTTATATGTGAATTGAAGTGATTGAAAAATATATTTATAATAAAAAATGTGTTTTAAGATTCTACCTGTGTGTTACCCAGTACCTATTTGGTTCATGGTCTGGGTGTTCTTGTTTTGCTTTGAGGGTGTGATGAGGGCAGATTGAGGAGAAAGTAGATTAAGGAAGAGTGACACATTGTTTTTTTGGTTTCGGTTTGTTATGTTCTAAAGGGTTGAACCTCTGTGTCTTGAAACTAGCCCATGGTCTCCCTTTTGTTGTTGTTGGAGTAATGCCCCACCATATGCAAAAAACAAGACATAATTCAATAATACACATATCGTAACACCTGATGTTCATTCCACAATGCAATATTGTTATCAGAGCCATCATTTGTAAATACGAATAACCATAGCCAGGTTGTCAAATACTGTGGATTTCACAAACAAGAGATGGCGAATAATTACCACAAATGTATAATCCCATGTAGCCATAAACCAACATATGTAGTGGGTAAAAAAGTGCATAGAAGTCATCCATTGTAGTCAAGCAATCATTGTTCAAATATATTGTGCATATACATACGTGTCACAGTGGTGTTACGTGTGTTGTGGAAAAAAGCGTGAGAATAAAGGGAAAGAAAGAATAACCTCCATTGGTTGAGTATGTACTAGGTATGGTGTTATAGTAAACACAGCTCTCTATAAATACTGACTCCTGGTTAGATAAATGCGTACTGACCTGTATCTTATGTTGCCAATGTGTGATCTAAAATACATAAGTAACATATTTTAAATGGATGGGGGCTATATCCTATGTAAATAAGGTAGACAGAATTCATTTGATTCAGCTTCACATGGTGCATCATCCCGGGCTGATTACTACTTGATTTCAAAATCATTAATGCCAGTGGTTATGTCGGTGGACATTGGCCTGCTGTTGGACGGTTAAGGAGGGGGGCATCTAAAGAAAATATAAGGTGGCTAAATAAATCCCTGCTTTCAGACACCACCTTTGAGCAATATATAAATGATGGACTGGTGAGCTATATTATTATGATATGATATGATATGGCATTTATAATGTGCCTATAAAAAAAGTGTTTCAAGGCGCGATGAGGCAAGGGAGGGGGAACAGAGGGAAGACAGAGACAAGGATTTTACTAGGCTAGGTGACATTGAGATCGCGCAAGTGCAGGGTAGGGGGGAATGGAAAAGTGTGAACGGAAGGGGAATGGGGCAGTGCAGTACATGGGATCAACAGTAAATACAAATAAAAAACAATAAATAAAATGTACGGGCAGTTGGTGGCTAGTGCAAGGGTAAGTGCAGACATCAAGTATCAAGTGCTGGTAGGGGACTGTACGGATACAGAAAACAGACCCCAAGTGCAAGGGTTGCCAAGGGGGCAGTGCAGGAGTGCAACTGGCGGGGAGGGGACCTGAGCCTGAGATCAAAGGGTAGCCAGGTGAGCAGTGCAGTTTTGGTTTCAGACAGGATTTCAGCAGGGGAGAGTAGGAGAGAAAGCAGAAGCAAAGGGGAAGGTCTTGAGGTGCTTCTGGAACCAGAGATGGTGCTCCTCAAGTTTCAGAAAGGCATGGAGGCTGTTCCAGAGGGAGGCCTCAGCAGAGGAAAGAGATCTACCACCAACTCATTGCTTGGAGAACCGAGTGACCCTGAAGGAGTTGGAGGTGGATGAGCGAAGAGATCGAGAAGGAAGATATTTACGAAGAGAAAGTTGAAGGTACAGAGGCCCAAGGCACCACAAGGCCTTGTGGACAATGCAGAGGGTTTTGAACTTAATCCTCGCAGCCACTGGGAGCCAGTGCAGGGATTTCAGTCCTGGAGAGATATGATCCCTGGGCTTGAGGCCAAGGACAAGTCTTGCAGTCCTGTTATGGATGAGTTGCAGAGGGCAGAGAGTATTGACATCAAAGGCACGGTATGTGATGTTTTTGATTTTAGGATGCACCCAAAGCCGTAATTAGAGGCAAGATAATAGGTTTTGTGTCACATCGGAAAAACAATGAATGTTAGAGGAAGGAAAATTAAAAAAGATGGTGAAAGATGCAGAGCGGGACAATAATTGTTGTCATTCGGACGTTGATCAAGGCATAATGCTATCAGAGCCAGACATAAATGTGACTATTGTCTGTCTGAGAATGTGGCTTTTTTACATAAGGCAGCTGTATTGGGAAATTGAAGAAAAGGCCAATGCCATGTTAGCCAGTTACTCAAGAGAGCAGAAAAGAATAGACAAGTACTCTCGCTTACGAAAGTCAATGTATTGTGCTGTCAAGAAATTAAGATATGTATGTCAACTTTAGGGGTTATTATGAATCAATGTAAAGGTCTGAGGACAAAATCACAGAGGCAGACACAATAGAACTAAGTCCAGGACCTGATGGAGACCCACTAGTTCTATGATGCCTTCAGTGAGATCTTGGTAACTTTTATGTTGGAGTTGTATGGGGGAGATTATCAAGAGGGGCGAATTATCAGAATCCATGAATTGAGCCCTGATCATACAAATTCCTGAGCCAGACATAGAGTCTACCAAATGTGTCAAAATTGCTTGCAATGCTGCTGATTTTTCTGATTCCCAATTTAGTGCACAAAACCCAAACAGGCCTTATCAAAGGCCTGCAAAGCCATGGTCATTTGAGATAGCTTATTGTTGCAGTTCATCTTAGTGGAGACCATTCTGATCCACTGGCAGCAATCCGTTAGGATGGTGAAAATGTATTTGGCCGAGTAAATTGGGCATACCTGCAACTGGTCTTGCAAAGGTTCAACTTTTCCTTCAGACTTTTGAATCTATTGAAATGTTTATATAGTGAAGCAAAAGCATAGAGCCAGGTAAGTGGGCCAAGGTCTGTAGTATTTTGGATACATTGTGGAACCTGTCAGGGCTGTCCATTGTTACCTTACCTCTTTAGTCTTTTCATAGATCCACTGGCAGTGGCAATGGTCTCTGATGAGAGAATTAAGGAGATTACATGTGCTGTCTGTACTTCAAAAAGTAATACGAATCCGGAACAATCATATACCAGATTAATATAAGTCTTCACAACGTTTGGCAAAATAACCAACTTTAAAGCTAGTACAACAAAGACTGAGGTATTCTCATTTATAACAGTTTGCTTCAGACACCAGTTCATTGATCAGCAGCTTCATTGGGACAAGGATGGCTTCTAATATCTTAATTTCTCTTTTACAAGAGATGTCTTACATTTTCTGGAAAACAATGTAAAGCCTTAGCTCAGGGGGGCTGCCTTTGACTGCGATAAATAGGCACAATTAAATCTCAATTTATGGGTGCGATCAAGATGACTTTGGTCACCAAACTATTATACATATTTAGTATGTTCCCTTCCCACTGCCTCTCCCCGAGAAACTGCAGAAGGAAATACAAAACACATTTACAGACTTAATGCGGGGGATAGCAGCAGGACCGTCAAGTCAAATGTCAATATTGGTGCACCCAGTCAAGCATGGAGCATTTGGCTTTCCTAATGTGAGGAAATATAATGAGACTTTCACTTTGTGTGCTTTATATGATTGGATTACCACTGATCCAAATAGCCAGCCTAAGCATCATAGAGGTGCACTCTGTTGCCCCTATCCCTATCTACTGCTTTCTCACAATGGATACAGGTTTATGACTCACTTTGCTCTCACCATCTGCATATCACACCATCAAATAATGGCAGGAATTTCATGTGGAAATGGGAGAGAAATATGTGCTCTCCCAAATAATAATGCTTATGGAAGAACCCTGCAATAGTATGGGGAAATAGAGCATTGAGCAGGCAATCCTGGCTATTAGCAGGCCTATGGAAAATTATAGACATTGTTGATGGAGATCTTAGATGAACTTTGTTTTCCCATGTTACAAGTTGTACAAGCTAAGGGTGTCACTGTTTTCGAGATATCAGATCTTGTTGAATACCTTGTCCTCTGGGTTCTCTACATTAAATGAAGGCATATATGAACCACCACCACTATATCAGTTCTAAAAAATGTAAGCCTTCCGGCATCAACAATTTACAGTCTACTTTCAATTGGGTCAACCCCTAGACCACATGAACTGAACAGCTAGAATGGCAGTGTGCACTGGGTAAAACCATTGATGAACGAGACTGGGTAAGAAAATATAGAACTATACTAAGCATGAATATTTACCTACATTGACAATACACTCAACAACAAATTGTTAACCACACACAATGGACACTTTGGTGAGTCAGAAGAAGGAGTCAAAAGAAGGAGGCTGACTCATTGAGGACATTTGAAGGGTGTTTATTTCAATTATAGTTATAAAAGGCATAACTATCCCTATTGATTGGAGGGTCCTCCCTACCTATGGAGCTTAAATACTGTTGCTCTTCAGTCCTCTAAACAAAAATAAAAAAGCCCTATGTCAAAATCTAATTTCTATCTAGCCCTGCCACTATAGAAAATACCCTAGATAACCAGAGTGTGGGGCTTCTGGTGGATGGTGTTATCTGTTCTCCATTCAGCGATAACTAGAATAAGAATAGAGTTTGTGTCAACGTTATTGAAGAAAGTTCTCTTATATACTCAAGGTCAAAATTTGTTAATCCAACTTCTCAAGACAAAGTTCTATAATTAACTCCATTCACATTCTTCAGGAACTGTACTAACACTTGATAATAGCTTGGGCATATATTCCTTTTTACTCCAGGGATTCTTTGTATGCCTCTTTTCCAACCCCCTGTAAGATTCTCTGAATCTTTACAATCCATATAATTGAACACTTCTGATTCAATTCTACGTATTATTCCGATGGAGTCCTCCAGACCCTGTGGCTGTTTTAAACATATATATTTACAATCCATACAGTTGAACACTCCTGGTTCGATTTGACTTGGTAGTTCAATGGGGTCCTCCAGACCCTGTTGCTGCTTTAAACTTATTTCACTTTCTGGACATCGCCAAGATTCCCTACTCAGGTTTCTATGGCTCCCAATACCCCGAATCCCACCTTATACTTTGTTTTTCTATGTTCCACTTTTGTCCCCTTTTCCTCGGGCAAACCTGATCAGGTCTACTCTGTGAAGATGGCGTCTCTAAGGCGTAACTCTCCTGTGTATGCTCCTATATTCAGTTTGCAAGTGCCACACCGACAGCTCCTCTGTTGCTCTGTGTTTTTCTGCTCAATGTTATTGCCACTCAGACAGAACATCCACTGCTGCCGGCTCTGTTAGCCTTCACGTCTTGGCACAGACTTCAGGCTTTGCTTCTCAACAGGATTCTGTTGTAGGCGTTAATTTGCCAGCTCCCAGAACACCAACGCCTAACCTTGGTTATGCCACCAGTAGAGATAGCTTATCTGTTTCTATCTCTGCAGCAGTTTTTCCACTGATCGAGTTGCCAGAACCTGCGGCGTCCTTTGTTTTATGCTGGATTCGGTTATGTTATCACTGGTTGCACAGTACTGCACAGAAGATCCACGCACCCAGGATTTTCCTTAGTCAGAGGCTCGCCTCTGCGTAGTATCTTCTCTCTTCTTGTTAGAGTTCCTCATTCTTTTATGTTCACTACCTTGTATCTGGCAAGGGGTGTGATGTTCATCTGTGTACCTTGAATGCAATCCAGAATTACTTCGAGCCATTTATTGCAAAACAATATCACAGTTGGTTGGCTCAGTACACTTGGCACCCTATTTCAAAGGGTTATTTCTTTCTTGTTTAACTTTTTAGTTCTAGTGGAATACAGTATTATCTAAACACAAAGAGATTGGAGAAATGTCACTATTTGGGGGATTTAAACCAGAAGTAACATTATTTGATTGTCAAAAAACAGAAGTAGCCTCAGTCTTTTCAATTCCCATATATACAAACATTGCATTCTTGATAGGGAGTTCCTTATAGGAATGGGACTCCTTGTCCCCTAGAGGGGAGTCACTCCCTGTGAGGTACCGCTTTCCCAGAACCATAGGGAGGGTCTTGGTTAGTTGGCTCACCTACCTAGCCTCAAAGGGGGTGACTGCCTTTGGGGAGAAGGGACTAATACCCTGTATTCGTCAGAACACCCTTGAGAACAAAGGAATGTTAATGATTACTATCTGATGTATGTTGGTCATGCAAAAAGAAACCAGCACATACTTCAACATTTTCTGTGAGTGTGAAACATTTTAGAAATGCTGGGACGATATCCTGAGATGTGTTGAATTGGTCACAAAGTATGTGATGCTGTGCATACCAGCATTATGTATGTTGGGTCTCTTTCGATCGAATTAAAGCCTCTCATATGAGATGCAATGTTTCAGAAGAAAATACACATTTTAAAGAAAAGTAAATGCATTGATTAACCTAGGTATGAAAACTGGATTTAAGGAATGATACTCTCATCAACAAGTGAACATTTAGTTTTGGACAATAGACAAGCCCTTGAAGATTGTACATATACGTAGGACCCATTTAACAAACTGTTATATGGTATACTTGCCGCCCTATTTTGGAGAAATTGATTGATTTGGCTCTCTAAGTTATCCCTTCCCCCATCATATCTATCACGCTCAGCTTCTTGTTGTGTCTACCCATTGAGAAACAGATATAGCTAGCAGAAGTTCGTAATATAGATGCTTCAGACATGGTGAATGTAGAATATGGCACCAAACTGTTGTAATATTTATGTTACATGAAGATCCTTGAAAATAATTTAAAACAAGCAAAGTCAGTTACCAGAAGTGGCAAAGGGAGTATAACAAAGATGAAAAAAGACACACGTTGAGAAAACAAAAAAGGTGGATCATCAAAGAACAAAGGAAGCAAAAGGGTGAAATGCAAGAGTGAAGGACAAACAGATTCTTCAATGAAAGACAGAAAGAGGTAAAGAAAATAGCTGCGCATAAAGATGAAAGGAACCATAAAATGGTCAAATGAGTCAAATGCTAGGAAAACAAATATGAAAAATGAAATATGATTGTGGGAGGGCAACTGCAGAAAAACAATAAAATACAAGGTTAAGAAATAGAAACAGGGAGTGTTTGGGGTAGACATGCAGTTTATGGAATAACATTACCCATGCTGTATGTGAAGAGGAAATTGCAAATTACATTAGAGTCATTTGCTATTATATATGGTCCCAAAAATCATATTTATATGGTTTACAATTGCTGATAGTCTATTCAATTACGTTTGCCAAATTATACAGTTCTTTGAATAGCAAAATTGCAACAGAATATTTCCATCAGCATGTTTGCTAATTTGTTTTCAAATAAGCAGTTTCCTAAGGCTATTACGGTTTACTCTCAATTCATGCAATTTATGTAATTTGCAGTTTGCCATGTCCACCGCGTGGAACATTGCTGGAAGGAGCCTAACGATATACAGTCAGCAAATAGTCGCAAGGGAGGTCAAGAACTAGGAATCCGAGAAGTATATGCAAAGCAGGAAGAGGTATTAGAGAGGAATCTTAATAAAGGACAAATAAAAAAGTAAACTCTTACAATATAGGAACAGAGACAGCATTAAGGTAGGGGTGGAGGGAGAAGAGTCATTAAATGTATATCCAGGAAAAGTATGGTCAATTATATGGCACATTATTCATTGCCTATAGAGACCATAGCGCAGCAGGAGCAGAAAAAAAGAAAAACATATGAAGCCCTGCAACTACTCAAAATGGTGACAAGGGCAACGTGTTCCTGCAATAAAACCACAGGAGTTCATCGTGGTGGCTGTGGGAATGCAGAGAGCAGGGCACACAGCAAGGAAACTAAGCAACAAAGGTAAAGCGAAAGAGACCGTGAATGGTAAACAGATGGAAACACATAAAATCTAAGTCGAAGAAAGAAAAACAACAGCATCGGAGTGGTGATGAATAGGAGCAGGTCGATGGAGGTGTTGATGATTGCCGCTGTAAGCCATGGTAGTCATGCATTGTATTGGGATAGTAAAAGGCAACAAACAGTGGCATGTGATGCACAGAAATACCACCTGGAGAAATGTGACCTCAGCATTGTTCACAATTTCCTTCAAACGAATAAGCCTCACTTTCCAAGACTGCATTGAGAAAGTGAAAGCCTTCGCAAATCTGGCGCTATTGAAACGAGTCGCACACATAGGAACAATTCCCTTTATTGTAGGGTACAGTAACAATTTCTCACCCAACAAAAATGTGGCTAGAAATGTGTGCTATCCACTCTGAAGGTCATAGTATGATGAACAGACAATCTATTCGAGAAGAAAACAAACCCTGCAATTTACATGTGTGCAAATAGCACCCACCGGGGGACCAAATTACAGAAACTGTGCACTGGTGCGAGGGCAATGTTGCACAGTATTAGCACTTGGGCAAAGTTTGCCTATTTCTAAAAAAAAATGGGACATAGTACAAAACCATTGCACCATGGATACATTTTCACCTCATTTTCGCACCAGGACAACGTTTTCCCTATTAGCACTAGGGCAAACTTTGCCCTGGTACAAAAATGCATCGAAAATGTATCTTTCTTGCACTAGGGCAAGGTTCACCCTGTTGCTTATAACATGGCCAACTGCACTTCAATATGTCCTAGTGTTTTTAGAAATAGGGCAACGTTTGCCCTAGTGCTAATGCCGTGCAACTTTGCACTTACACCGATGCAAAGTTTCTGTAATCTGGCCCCAGATCTAACTACTGCCCTGAATCTAAACCGAAAAGGTGGTGTCCACTGAGCTTTCAAAGCTTGTGAAACATAACTCTCAAGAAACAGCTGTTTCCTTCTCAACTTTGTTTTAATAGCATACTACCCACTGGTTTGTTTCCGTTCATAAGCAATAGGTGTTAATTGCAATTGATTAACAACGCAAAACATGCTAATTGTCCTCCATTGTTCTTAAAGTTGACTGAAATGTTGGTGAATATGAAATTAGAAGCAAGATACAGTGATTCAAGATTAAAGAAATATGTATTGATTACTGTTTAGCTGCTGCTTTACTGTGGAAAACGTCTGCCGTAAAAAACACATAAAACCTGCTGCGGTAAAGCGGTTAATAGATGTTGCATTTCTCATTTTATTGTCAGCAATTTTACCTTTTATTTACTTTAATGAATTGGGGAATTTATGAAGCAGTAGTATACATCTATACATCCGTGGTTCCGCGTTTCCTGGCTGACTGGTGATGAAGTTGTCTCTGAAAAAAGTTGCAGTTAGTTGCAGTACAGCGTTCCTGGAGTACATTGTTCATTTGGCATGCCTACTCAGAAAAGGCAAAAAAAGAGGTCCACCGTAGAAGGTATCCATTTGTATTTAAGTGCATTTTTAATTTATTTATCAGTTTTCACATATACATGTCTCGAAAACCATAGTTCAGATTTTCACGTACTGTGCAATGAGTGTTTGGTTGTACCTTAACAGTGAATGCAGTAAGGTCCCAGCAATCAGGTACATATATTAAATACTCAAACATTGCAGTACAGGACCTATTGCATCGAAAGTGTCACCACCCAACCTGATCGTTCAGGCAATGCCCATGTGCACCTTAACCAGAAACAGCCAACGGGTTGTTTCTCTATCTGGACCAATATCCCTAAGCCTAGAGGTTAATGCAACAAAAAATAACTTCCATTTCATTTCAGAATGCAGTGGCCTCATTGCGAGTTTGGCAGTGTGTTCAATTTTCAGTGGATATTCAAGGTTTGCTACGTTTATTGACAATCATGGAAATAGCACTGATTTTACTGCACCACTGAAGTCTAGGTTTGGAGGTGACGTGGAGGATATACATTCAGTACATAGCTGGAGGTAAATACTCCCCTTTAGATTAAACAATCGGCCTTTTTACCGCTGCAGAAATAAAATTCACTGTAAATCAAAAATAAAAAGAAAATACCCATGAAGTCCCATGGACTCCAGAACGGGGTTGAATACCAGCTTTCCACCACTCTTAATCTGGTGGTAATTCAATTGGACTGAGTGATGGTACTGGAAAATTAGTTTGTTGGTGTTCTACAGAAAATCATGGAATTACCATCATGCTCCCAATGAGGCCAGTGTGTTTTAGCTCAACCTTTACTCATAGTGGAGGCAATGTCACCTCATATTTTGAATAAGCTATGGTATTGTTGCAATTAAGTGCCTCATCGCTATAGGGCTATTTTCGTGGAAGAAGAGCAGCATAGACAGCTCAGTCATATTCCCCAAATCCCTTTCCTTGAACCTTGTAGTAATCTGGCCTACAGATTAGCTTTGAGTGTGAGGTCATCTGTAGTGGAATGTTTGTGTGGAAGGTTTGTGTGGGGGTGTTCTGCTGGTGACGGTTAGAGAGGAGGGTGAAGCTGTGAGCTGAGAAGATGGGTGTGGGGGTGAGCCCGGTGTTTCCCGTGTCATCTTGTGTCCCCTACGATCCCTGTGTCTTGTGGAGGAGTTCAGGACATGGACAATAAAGAACCCGAGAACTTACCTTGATGTACTGGCGGTCCATCATTGTTACACTGGTGACGAGGATGGGATGGTAGGTGGATTGCCTGGTCGTTGGCGCTGCCGGGGGGGTGCAGTACCCCAGGAACACCGCCCCCCGTGATTCGCCCTACACCCAGGCGGGTCTGTGTCTATCTGGCCGCTGTGTGCTGTCGTGGCCCCTCATGTTTCAAGAGGGTCGCTCTCTGGCGGTTGATGTTTTGGACTCTGCCGTGCTTCTAGTTCGATCCAGCATTCAGGACGTTCAGGAACGTGCTGGCTGAGGATGCAGCGTGCCCTTAACTAGCGAAGGGGTGTATGCTGTCGGAGCTGCTAAGCTGCCGTTCTGTGGTCCAATCTCGCAGTGTGGCGTTAATAATGAGGCAAGCCTTGCAGCGGTGACGGGTACTCCTGTGCACCTTCCTCATCCGAGGTGGATCGTCATGGGTGCTCTTCTCTTACGCCAGCGCGCGTTCCGTTCTCGTTGTCGGGCTGGTGAGGCAGAGTGCACCTTCCTCGTTGGGTTAGCTGGCTCCTGCTGTTTGATGTTTTGGAGATTGGGCCGAATGGGAATATCTGTCCCCACTTTAACCGGGTGCCTGTTGCTCCTTCAGAGATGCAGAAGCGGGTGCCCGCCGCTCTTTTGGAGACACTGGAGTGGCTACTTTCTTTGCATGGCCAAGCAGTTCCAGACTACTCGGTGGGACAGCGGAGTCCCGCGGTGGTGCCAGGTCGGTGCTCCCAGCAGTTGTGGTGACATCACAGCTGGGGCCGTATCCCATACGGCTATCACGTGAGCAGTGGCCGTTGTGGTGCCTCACTCTGCTGGCGTTCCAGGAAGTAAGAACAGGAAGTTTGGGACGTCGCATTCCAGAAGGGCTGTGCTTTCAATATTCGCTACATTAAAAGTGCGGGATGGACATGGCGGTTGCGGAGTAGATAGGATCGTGGCAATAGTTGTTTCCTGTGTTTCAAGCCTCGTTTCCACCGGATCTGGGAGAAGCAGGGATTTGCTTGAACGGGGCCTACTACTGTAAAGGAACACGTCTGAGAGCCTTCCACGGAGTCCTTTGGAGCTGCAGCAGTCGGAGAAATTTTGCAGCGTTCTCTAGTTCCATACTGGGCAGGAATTGGTTAATGAATATGCCTGGTGTACAGCGTGGACATGGGTCAGGTTAGTGTATCGGGCCGTATGAGTGAGCATGGATGCACGTTGCATGTTGTGGCCCATTTGTTTAGAAGGTATCTAGCTCCTTTAATAAGTCCTGCGGGGGGGAGTGTCCTTAGTGAGGTTTTAGAGGCAGTTGTTCATTTCCTTGTGGTGTCGAGTGTTGTGGCCTTTCGTGAGAGAGTAGACCTGTGGGCGGGTTAGTGTTTTTCCTCTTTCATCTCCCGGCTGGGGGTTGTAATGTAATTAATTGCAAATGTGTAATGTAATCATTCTGCAAATGTTAACCCTCAGGAGTCTGGATTGGGGTTCGGACTTATTTATGGGTAGTGATGACAAAATGCATTAATGTGACTTTCGCCATCTCAACACTGACTTTCTTGCACATTGACATTGTCTGGTGCCTAGCAGTTCATGCTGGTGGTATCTGGGGGCTGTGCTGGAGGTGATCATCATCCAATGTATTAACATGTGTATGGTAATGTTTTCACCTTTGAACATGTGTTATGTGTTTTTCATGATGTTTGCGTTCAAATTCCATGGTTATTATGCAATGTTGTCTAAATGTCACTCTGTGCAAGTTGATGTTAGCAGTGTTTGGGGTGTGAGTGCGGTGTATGGGTGCATGCTGTACTTTGGCGCTTCTGTAGTCACGTGTTATTACAGCATTGGAATATTAGCGCCTTGTATGAGTGGCGTTGTGGTTGCTGTGTGCAGTCATGAGTTGAGTTGTTTTGCCCGTGTGTTTTGTGTCATGAGTGCATGTGACAGGAGTGCATGTGTCCCTGTGTAGTGCCTGGTTTAAGCCGGATTGGTCGCTATGTTTTGGCACTCAGGGGTGTTGATCTCTTTATCTTGAGTTTCCTTCTGCCTGGTATGTTCCAGGTTAGGTGGCAGTGATGTTTGTGTTATGGTCTTTAGTGCCTGATGGGTCAATGTAGGTCGCTATCGGCCCGAGCATTGCGCTGTTGTTTCTGGTGGCTTAGGTTGCAGGGTTGGTCACCTTGGCGTAGTTGTTCCGTCATTAGTGCCGGTGTTGTCAGGGTTGGTCGCTTTTGGCGTGGGGTTACGCCATCAGTGCCGGATGGCTGTCAGGGTGGTCGCTTTTGGCGTGGGGTTACGTCATCAGTTCCTGATGTCTGTCAGGGTTGGTCGCTTTTGGCGTGGGTTGTGTTGAATATTACATTATCCATTGGCCGAGATGGGTTACTATGGTTTGGAGTTTAGCTTTACCAGTGTGTTTCCTGATTCAGTGTGTGGTATGTCAGGTTGTCTCCTGGTGTGTTCAATAATGGTATTTTGTAGGAGGATGAAATGGCTAACGGTTCGTGCAGAGGAGCAGTATTGGGTTGTGGTTCTTCCTTATACTGCGGTTCATGGTTCCTTGTGTGGTTCCTCGGTCATTGTCTGGCTTTTGTTGTTGCTTCCTTTGGGGGCGGTTGGTTAGTGCTCGGAGGGGCAGCTCTGAGACTTTGGGGTGGCAGACCGAAGTGGAAGGTGATTTGTGCTAAGGTGGGTATGTTGGTTAGGTTGTAGTTGTGTTAGTGTTGGCTAACAATAGTTTGGCTAGGGGTGGCAGCCCTAGGTCCTGAGGGGCAGCTCGGGACAGGCGTAAGTGCTCTGTTTGTTATTTTTGTGGCCTCGAGGTGTGGACCGAGGGAGTAGTGAGTTGTTTTTAGGTTGCATGCCGTTGGCACTTTCTACTTGGTCTGAGGGTGTCCTGCAAATTCTGTCCTTTCGTGTGGTTCCCATGATTGGTGTTACCAGGGTTTCTGTACATAGGCGGCCGCTGTGTTGCGGAATTCTGGTAGTGTGTTGTGTTGGGGTGTTAAGGTCTTGTGCTGGTCACATTACCTTGTCATTCTTTTGTTTTCGCATGGAGGGAGTGGTGTAGTAACTGGCTTTGTGTTTCTAAGGGGAGGAGAAGTGTAGTAATCTGGCCTACAGATTAGCTTTGAGTGTGAGGTCATCCGTAGTGGAATGTTTGTGTGGAAGGTTTGTGTGGAAGTGTTCTGCTGGTGACGGTTAGAGAGGAGAGTGAAGTTGTGAGTTGAGAAGATGGGTGTGGGGGTGAGCCAGGTGTTTCCCGTGTCATCTTGTGTCCCCTACCATCCCTGTGTCTTGTGGAGGAGTTCAGGACATGCACAATAAAGAACCCGGGAACTTACCTTGATGTACTGGCAGTCCATCATTGTTACACTGTGTAGTAACTGGCTTTGTGTTTCTAAGGGGAGGAGAAGTGTAGTAATCTGACCTACAGATTAGCTTTGAGTGTGAGGTCATCTGTAGTGGAATGTTTGTCTGGCATGTTTGTGTGGAGGTGTTCTGCTGGTGGCAGTTGGAGTGGAGAGTGAAGCTGTGAGCTGAGAAGTTGGGTGTGGGGGTGAGCCCGGTGTTTCTCGTGTCATCTTGTGTCCCCTACCATCCCTGTGTCTTGTGGAGGAGTTCAGGACATGGACAATAAAGAACCCGAGAACTTATCTTGATGTACTGGCGGTCCATCATTGTTACACTCTGTAACATCATTGTTACACATGTTACACCTAAGTCATATTCCCCAAATCCCTTTCCTTGAACCTATCTGCCCCAAAAAACACCAAGGCTAAATGAAGGAAAACCACCTGAGGTCACCATTCTGAGAAACTAAATCCCTTCATATCAAATCATTAAGTGGGGTAGGGTCCCATATTTACAGATCTTCCTCTTGCTGTTAGCTAATGTAACCCATAATTTCGTACAAAAATGTGTTTACAGAGAGTGTTACCCAAATGCACAGCCACTTGAGGCGAGTGATGACTAATCCAGAGAAGGACCCATGCCTCTGAAATTTACTCCATTAGAGATATAAGGTTATAATCAGGATCTCATACCCGGACAAGCAGATCAGCTGCATAAAGTGAAATCATTGGGCCTCATTCCGAGTCCGGCGCTAATGGAAAAACGATGGCGGTAAAGTAATTCCGCCATCCTTTTCCGCCGTGGACTATTCCGACCCTTCACACCGTAATTACCGCCGCCGTAAAGTACGACGGCGTAAATAGCGGACCAGTGTCGCGCGCCCGACACACCACGTCGGAAATAACGCCAAGGCGTAAACCAGTGCTGATCCCAAGTAAAGCGGACACGGTAAAAACGGCCTCCACAAGGGCGCAAAGTACCTTAACGCCATGGCGTAATTACCGGCATCGCAGAGAAGGTGTTAACAACCCTGAACAGTGCCAGAAAGAGGAACAGGTGCACCCAATCAGCACAGGTGGAGTCCATAGAGTCAGGCACAACACAAAAGGAGCACACCCACACACCACACCCCCTCCCACACCAAGATGATACCAATTCTCGCAGCATTCATGGAGCTGGAGGCCCTGCTTGCAAGGCAGCAACGACGACAACATCAACAACAGCAACCACAGCAACCACAGCCCCCACCACAGAGGATACACAGGAGGAGAAGGAGGCAGAGACAGGCCCAGCATGCCCTACCGGTGCAGCCACCATTACCACGCCGTCAGCCCCCAATTCCACACATCAGACCCACCCCCTTCAACCTCACACCAGAGCAGATACACACCCTGTACCGGCTTGACCGGGACACGATAACCACCATAGTGGCCCTGATACATAACGACATAGTGAGCCTAATAGAAATCAGCACTGCCATCCCCCCTCTACTAAAGGTAGTGTCTGTGCTCCACTTCCTTGCCACAGGGACCTACCAGCATACAGTGGGGCACATGCATGGCATTTCACAGCCCATATTTTCCCGGATACTCAACCAAGTGCTCGATGCCCTCCTCAAGCACAGAAGGGACTACATATGCCTCCCCCGGACTCCCCAGGAGACATATGATACCAAAGCTGCTTTCCATGCACTTGCAGGCATGCCAAATTGCATAGGTGCCATCGACTGCACCCACGTAGAATTGGTGGTTCCCCATGCCATGGAGGTGCCGTATCGCAACCGCAAGCAATATCACTCCATCAACGTCCAGATGGTGTGTAATGCCAGTAAAGCCATCACACAATGCAATGCCCGATACCCCGGATCAACTCATGACTCCTTGGTCCTGCGCAACTCTACACTACCACGCTACATGGAGCGACATGCTGAACGACGTACCTGGCTGCTTGGTGAGTAACCGGAATGGGCCATGGCAGTCCATTGGGGCTGTGAGTAGGCTGTCAGCATACTCCACCCGGGTGGTAAAGGGTGGGGTAGAGAGATGCATAAGGGTGGGACAGTCAACGCCATTGTACGATGTAATGGGGTGACTGTATCCTGGGACATGTGTGCATGGCCAGTGAACACCTGCTGCAATGTCAGATTAGCCCAATTCTCCACCATGATTGCACAAACACTTACCTTCATTCCACTCTCATGCAGGTGATGCTGGCTACCCATTGAAGCCATGGCTCATGACCCCGGTCCGCAACCCACAAAACAGGCACCAGGAGGACTACAATAGATCTCATACCCGTACACGGGTGGTGATAGAGCAGACCTTCGGCCTTTTGAAGGCACGATTTCGTTGCCTCAGCCGGTCAGGTGGGGCCCTCATCTACAGCCACGAGAAGGTGTCCAAGATCACCATGGCATGTGCAATGCTGCACAACATGTGCATCCATCGGAACGTGCCACTGCCCCCTGACGTGGGTCTGCTACCACCAGAGGAGGAGGAGGAGGAGGAGGAGGAGGAAGGAATGGCAGGACAGCATCACGGGGCCGATGCACAGGAGGGACGTCACGTGCGACAAGCATTGATTGACCAATATTTCTGAGTCACAAGTCAGCTGAGGGGGTGAGGATGACAGGACATTGGGCACTGGGTGTGGGGATACATGTACTACATGCACTGTGAGACATTAAAAGACACATGCACAATGATCAATGTCCACTCTGTTTTCCAGGATACACCAAACTGTGTATTGTATAATCATGTGAAAACGTGTACAAATAATCCTCCACCTTCACCCCCCTCCCCCCAACTCCCACGCACACCCTCCCCCCTCCCCCCCAACTCCCACGCAAACCCTCCCCCCTCTCCCCCAACTCCCACGCACACCCTCACCCCCCTCACCCTCCCCCCACAACAGCCCCACAATGGTCCCATCGATACTACATAGGCCACATGTGTGTGGCTTCATAGTCAATGGGCACGCCCCGAGCATGAGGAATCATTTACGCATTGTGCGTTGTGACATGCGGACCGGGCTGGTCTGCGTGGAGGAGCACTGGGAGGGTGGTTCCTCCTGCTGGGGCTGAGGTCTGGGGGTAGCTGCCTCCAGGGCATCAGCAATCCTGCCGAGCACCTCACAGAGCCGGTTTGTTGATGTAGTGATGACCTCGCCCAGAGCCTGCAGGTCATTGTGATGCACCAACCCTGATTCCCGGTTGTCCCGGAGAAACTCCTCAATCATGGCCGTGAGGTTCTGGGAGTGCACAGCTTCTGCGGCCGATGTGGGGGATGTGGTTGGCAGGCTCGGTATTGGGCCTGCAGGCCTCTCAGGTGTTTCGCCAGGGGAAGTGGGCTGATGTGAGACAGGTGTTACCCCTTCGCCTGTGAGACCTGGCCCATCACTCGACCCGGAGTCGCTGTGTGCAACCTGGCTGTATGATGGTGACTCAGGGCTGCAGACGTTGGTCTCCTCCACGTTGACCACGGAATGGGATGTGGGGCTGTCTGGCACACTAAGGAGGCACATGGCAGCATTCTCCCCTGACATGCTGGATTCCTCAGGGTGCAGCGTGGGGCATGTTTCCGGCGGAACTGCAGCCATGTCCAGGTGCGCGGGTGGGGGTTGTGTACCCTCCATGGGGGTTGCTGGAGCAGGTGGTGTAGTATGGGCCTTATGTCTGCCAGCAGGTATGCGCTGTACCCTGCCCCTGTCCCGGGAGGTACTTGGCCGGGAGCCTTCCTGCTCCTCACTTTCATGACCGCTACCTGTGGGGGGCAAGAGAGAGACAGCATGATCAATGATCTGGGGGTCATCATGACTTCAAGCCTATGGTAACACATTGGGAGAGCAGCGTCTTGGTGATATTTTGGTTGGTGAGAGAACTTGGCTTGGATGGTAAAAGCATACTGTTGGCGGGGTCAATCATGTTGGCGGAGTACTGTGGTGAGTGACAATGACCAGCTTTCTGTGTGGAATGGCCAATATGGGTGTCAGCCTTGCACCTGACATCATCCTGGGTCCCACTTGTTACGACATGGTTGGGGGGGGGGGCTACGAAGCAAACATGATGTGACTCTTTGGCCGGCCCTTTGCGGTGAATTACATTAGGGATGCATGTACTGTTTGGACTCATGACACTCACCTGCATCAGCGGATGAGGGGTCACCGCAATCCATTTCGCCCACACCTTCGATGGCTTCTGTGCCCATCATCTCCGCACATGTTTCCTCCCAGGGCATCATTTTAATGGGTGAGCCTGGGCCTCCTCCTGTCTCCAGGGCCTGCTGACGGTTTGCTGACATGATGGCCCGCACCCTGAGACGGAGGTCATCCCAGCGTTTGCGGCAATGCGTTGTGCTGCGGGGGGTGTTCCCAACGGCGCTCACCCTCTGTGCGACCAACTCCCATATCTCCTTCTTTCTGAGGATGGTGGGCCTACGCATGTCGCTGCAGAATACGATATCTGCATGTTCATGCAGAGTGTCGACCAGGACCTGTAACTCATCCTGGGTGAATTTTTCTTTTCGGATGCGCACAGCGCCCTTTTTAAGAACTTTAGGCATGATGATCTTCTCTGTTGTATATTTGGTCGATCTGAGTCCTGTATGGAGTCCTGTATGTCCTGTATGGAGAGGATTGCAATGGATTGTGATTTTAAATATGGCCGCCGTGATGCTTCCCGTTCCTGTGCGATGACGTTATTTCCGTTTCCGGTATTTAACGGTGGCCGTAATTTACGGTTAGCGTAAATTACGGTCTCCGCTAATTACGGATTCCATCGAAGGCGATGGTGTTAAATGCGTCTAGGTTTATGGCGGTAAGGGGTTTGACGGGACCCTTTGCGCTATGCCGCAAAGGAGTTTACCGCCATGGCGGAATACTCGTGCACGCGAAGTCGGAATATGGTGGAAATAGCGCCTTCCGACCACATCGTACATGGTATTTACGCCATGGCGGTAATTACTGTTACTTACCGCCGGACTCGGAATGAGGCCCATTATTTTGTTCAACCCACTTTTAGCATGAATTTCTGTGATCAGGCAAGTCCAGGGCTATGTCACAATTGAATGTCTAGAGGAGAAAAGGCATCCATTTAAAGTATAAAACATGAGGTGTGGGGTAGATACCTTTTGATCAAATTCAAATAGTTAATGAGGTCAACAGTAACCCAAATGCATCTTTCTCGGGAAATAGAAACTGTGAAATAGAAACTGTGACACTAAAACCAGATCTGGTGACCACCTTCTACAGTAAAAACTATTCCATTCACAAAAGACTTACAGGGTAATTCATAGAAATTCGCACAAAAGTGGCGCACGCGGCTGGCGCACGCGGCTGGCGCACAGTGTCCCCGTGCGATACACTGCACCAGCCGCGTGCGAAAAAATCCTTTTAATCGCACAGCGTATTCATGGATTTTAGCCTCCAAAACCAGCCGTGGCGCCGAGTGGCGCAGCGACCCTGCAGCAGCGCCAGTTACGCCCCCAAGAACGCCCTCGCGCAAGGAAAAGCCTTCAAAATTCACAAATCATCGCAAAGAGCTGCGCTAACCCTGGACCAGTTCACAGGGCTGCCAAACAGCAAACGCCAAGCGGGGAACGTGTATTTCAGTGGTTCGCGGGAAGTTTCACACGCGATTGTCCTGGGTACGTGTACATCAGGGGTGCGTGGGAAGTAACACACGCGATTCCATCAGGGCACGTGTATTCCAGGGGTGCGCAGGAAGTATCACACGCCAAAACAGCAGGGTACGTGCATTTCAGGGGTGCGCAGGAAGTATCACATACGATTCCATCAGGGTAGGTGGCAGCAGGGTACGTGTATTCCAGGGGTGCGTGGGAAGTATCACACGCAAAAGCAGCAGGGTACGTGCATTTCAGGGGTGCGCAGGAAGTATCACACGCCAAAACAGCAGGGTACGTGCATTTCAGGGGTGCGCGGGAAGTATCACATGCGATTCCATCAGGGTAGGTGGCAGCAGGGTACGTGTATTCCAGGGGTGCGCGGGAAGTATCACATGCAATTCCATCAGGGTAGGTGGCAGCAGGGTACGTGTATTCCAGGGGTGCGTGGGAAGTATCACACGCAAAAGCAGCAGGGTACGTGCATTTCAGGGGTGCGCAGGAAGTATCACACGCGATTCCATCAGGGTACATGGCAGCAGGGTACGTGCATTCCAGGGGTGCGCGGGAAGTATCACACGCAAAAGCCGCAGGGTACGTGTATTTCAGGGGTGCGCAGGAAGTATCACACGCAATTCCATCAGGGTACGTGTATTCCATGGGTACGCGGGGAGCACCACACGTGAATTGCACGTGTGGGTCCTCCCAGGTGTTCCCTCTACACCCTCCACGGCCCCTGCAGGCGGCCCACACCACAGGGCCTACCCTGCCAATGTCCCGCAGGCAGCACATCCACCATGCCCATGCCCCCCAGCCAACCCACATGTCACCTTGCACTACTGCCCACCAACGCATGTCCCCCTGCACCCCCAGCCCCCAGGGGCACCCTCCACCAGGCCCCCACTCATGTCCAACTCATGTCTCTCTGCACCCCCACCCCTCAGCATCCAGGGACATCCTCCACCAGGCCCCCACTCATGTCTCCCTGCACCCCCAACCCCCAGCAGTGCAGGGGCACCCTCCACCAGGCCCCCACTCATGTCTCCCACCACCCCCACCTACCAGCAGTGCAGGGGAAGCCTCCACCAGGCACCCCATTCATGTCTACCACCACCCCCACGCCCCAGCAGTGCAGGGCAACCTCCACCTGGCCCCCACTCATGTCCAACACATGTCTCCCTGCACCACCCCCACTCCGCAGCATCCAGGGGCACCCTCCACCAGGCCCCCACTCATGTCTCCCTGCACCCCCACCCCCCAGCAGTGCAGGGACACCCTCCACCAGACCCCCACTCATGTCTCCCACCACCCCACCCCCCCAGCAGTGCAGGGGCACCCTCCACTAGGCCCCCACTCATGTCTCCCACCACCCCCACCAATCAGCAGTGCAGGGGCAGCCTCCACCAGGCCCCCACTCATGTCTACCACCACCCCACCCCCCAGCAGTGCAGGGCACCCTCCACCAGGCCCCCACACATGTCTCCCATCACCCCCACCCCCCAGCAGTGCAGGGGCACCCTCCACCAGGCCCCCACTCATGTCTCACACCACCCCCAACCCCCAGCAGTGCAGGGCACCTCCACCAGGCCACCACTCATGTCTCCCACCACCCCCACCCCTCAGCAGTGCAGGGGCACCCTCCACCAGGCCCCCACTCATGTCTCCCATCACCCCCACCCCCCAGCAGTGCAGGGCACCCTCCATCAGGCCCCCACTCATGTCTCCCAGCACCCCCACCCTCCAGCATCCAGGGGCACCCTCCACCAGGCCCCCACTCATGTCTCCCACCACCCCCACCCCATAGCAGTACAGGGCACCCTCCACCAGGCCCCCACACATGTCTCCCATCACCCCCACCCCCCAGCAGTGCAGGGCACCCTCCACCAGGCACCACTCATGTCTCCCAGCACCCCAACCCCCCAGCATCCAGGGGCACCCTCCACCAGGCCCCCACTCATGTCTCCCACCACCCCCACCCCCCAGCAGTGCAGGGGCACCCTCTACCAGGCCCCCACTCATGTCCAACTCATGTCTCCCTGCACCCCCACCCCCTAGCATCCAGGGGCACCCTCCACCAGGCCCCCACTCATGTCTCCCAGCACCTGAGCATCCAGGGGCACCCTCCACCAGGCCCCCACTCATGTCTCCCACCACCCCCACCCCCAGAAGTGAAGGGCACCCTCCACCAGGCCCCCACACATGTCTCCCATCACCCCCACCCCCCAGCAGTGCAGGGCACCCGCCACCAGGTCCCACTCACGTCTCCCAGCACCCCCACCCCCCAGCAGTGTAGGGCACCTTCCACCAGGCCCCCACACATGTCTCCGATCACCCCCACCCGCAGCAGTGCAGGGCACCCTCCACCAGGCCCCCACTCATGTCTCCCATCACCCCCACCCCCCATCATCCAGGGGCACCCTCCACCTGGCCCCCACTCATGTCTCCCATCACCCCCACCCCCCAGCAGTGCAGGGGCACCCTCCACCAGGCCCCCAATCATGTCTCCCATCACCCCCACCCCCCAGCAGTGCAGGGGCACCCTCCACCAGGCCCCCACTCATGTCTCCCACCACCCCCACCCCCCAGCAGTGCAGGGGCACCCTCCACCAGGCCCCCACTCATGCCCCCCAGCCAACATGTCACCACAATGTAGATCCCTAGCCCTTATGGTCAGCCTCCAAATGCCAAACACCCACCTGAGTATTGCATCCACCCACTTAGAAATGGCAAAAACATGATAGAACCCTAATTGCAAGTTTTGAAATGAACACATGCCCCTCACATACACCCAATGGGTGTCAGTGAATGTCAAAACCCATATCATGATATGCATGAAACCAATGAGATGATACTACACTTTTAAGTTTGAAGAAAAAAGATGTATTAACAGCAACATAAATTGAATCAAAAATAAACAAACAATAATGGAAATTGTATCAAAAAAAAACAGCAGGTCCGTGAAATAATTCAAAACCACAAATCATAATGCAAAGGAAAGGTGTCCAAAATCACAGTCCACAAAAGTAAATCCAATGGAAAATTAAAATCGAAAACCATTGCTCCATGGGGAAATCATAAAAAAATTGAAAATCCAAAAGTCAACTAAATACAGATAAACAATCCAGGGTCCATGATCCCAACCGAAGAAATGAAACCTATCTAATAACACTACTTAAAAAAAAAAAAAACTATATACAAAAATGTGGCCCATTGTCCAAAAGGTCAAAAAAAAATTAAAAACCAAAGGAAACCTACCACTAACTACATAACTATATGCAAGGGCAGCGGGCTAGTCCGACGTCTCACTCCGGCATGTTCCGGGCCAGGGCATCATCGAACTCCTGCTCAATGTCTCGGAGGTGGTCCTCCTCCATGGCCCCGAGGGTCTGCAGGGCCGTCCACATGTTCACCCCAAACTCCCTGTGGATTGCCTTGAGGCACTCGGCCCGCCTCAGGGCCCTCCGCATGGAGTTCTCCGCCCTGACCATCGTGAGCCGTGCCTCTTCCACCCGCTGCCGCTCCGCATCTATGGCGTGGCCCAACCGCTGCCACACGGAAGACACTTCCCGTCCTGGGTCCTCCTGCCCTCCAGCCGATGCCTGCCCCTCCGATGTCGAAGGCCCTGAGCCATCATGGCTCCCACCACATTGCTGCTGTGCCTCTGCCCGTGCACTGCCTCCTATGTCTATGTGTCCATTGTACAGTGCCCTGATGCCTGTGTTTTATTTCTCCCTGTCTGCAGCATCAACTGATGAAGAGGGCAGAGAAGGTTCTGTGGAACACAGCAGCGGGGATCGCACCGCCAGCCGGAGACGCAAGTCCCGGCTCCCCTCCCAGTTTGTGATCTCGTCGGGGAGTGAGGAGTCCGGTGCCGCGTCAAAGGCCGCAGCTGCCGGGGGGAGGTCCAAGAGGCGGAGGTCGGAGTTGCACTCCTCGGCAGCAGAAGGGGCAACTGGGACCCCACAGGGCCCAACGGGGGAAGATGGCACGGAGTCATCCAGGTTGGTGGTGGGTTTGGTGGAGGAGGAGGCCATGCACGCAACAGAGACGGGGGTCTGGAGGTGGGGATTCCACTGGTGCTAGTGGTGCAGTGCAGGACCAGGGACAGGAGGCAGCACAGGTCGCCGCGGAGGTGCCTGTGTGCTATCCTGTCCCTGATCCTGTCACTGCATCATCTTTCACCAGCAGGGATGCCTACGTCCAGACCCGTTTTCAGGCAGGGGATGACCTCACGACAACTGGCCTTCCTCTGCCTGCGGATGTGGCTATCTGGGTCTGGGTTGAGCCTGTCCTGACTGGTGTGGCGTTGCGTCAACGGGCAATGCGAGGTGACCTGAAGTCTTTTCATGAGGAGACTGCACGTCATCTCGAATGGCTTGTTGACCGCGTCGACCTACTGGGACAGGTCACCCAGGCCGGATTCCTCCATTTGATGGGGCTTGCTACGACCCCCTCCTCAACTGAACCCCCTATGCGCCAGTCGTACTCTGTGCCATCTTCCCACCCATCAGTCACCTGGGTGCCCTGTGGAGCTGCCTCTGACGGTGCGGCCAGGCTGGTGGAGGAGGCATCCCTGCCACAGTCGGGAGTCGGACGTCCAGCAGGGGTGGCCACATCAATGACTGCACCCCAGCCAGCGGAGGATGTGCATGTAGCAGGAGGCAGTGCACGGGCAGAGGCACAGCAGCAGCAGCAAAGTGGTGGGAGCCATGATGGCTCGGGGCCTTCGACATCGGAGAGGCAGGCATCGGCCGGAGGGCAGGAGGACCCAGGACTGGAAGTGTCTTCCGTGTGGCAGCGGTTGGGCCACGCCATAGATGCGGAGCGGCAGCGGGTGGAAGAGGCACGGCTCACGATGGTCAGGGCGGAGAACTCCATGCG
Organism: Ambystoma mexicanum; assembly: GCF_040938575.1. Lineage (NCBI taxonomy): Eukaryota > Metazoa > Chordata > Amphibia > Caudata > Ambystomatidae > Ambystoma > Ambystoma mexicanum. The sequence continues at coordinate 369,976,331 of NC_090922.1, forward strand.
GAGGGCCCTGAGGCGGGCCGAGTGCCTCAAGGCAATCCACAGGGAGTTTGGGGTGAACATGTGGACGGCCCTGCAGACCCTCGGGCCATTGAGGAGGACCACCTCCGAGACATTGAGCAGGAGTTCGATGATGCCCTGGCCCCGAACATGCCGGAGTGAGACGTCGGACTAGCCCACTGCCCTTGCATATAGTTATGTAGTTAGTGGTAGGTTTCCTTTGGTTTTTAATTTTTTTTGACCTTTTGGACAATGGGCCACATTTTTGTATATAGTTTTTTTTTTTTTAAGTAGTGTTATTAGATTTCATTTCTTCGGTTGGGATCATGGACCCTGGATTGTTTATCTGTATTTAGTTGACTTTTGGATTTTCAATTTTTTTTACGATTTCCCCATTTAGCAATGGTTTTCGATTTTAATTTTCCATTGGATTTACTTTTGTGGACTGTGACTTTGGACACCTTTCCTTTGCATTATGATTTGTGGTTTTGCATTATTTCACGGACCTGCTGGTTTTTTTGGATAAAATTTCCATTATTGCTTGTTTATTTTTGATTCAATTTATGTTGCTTTTAATACATATTTTTTCTTCAAACTTCAATGTGTAGTATCATCTCATTGGTTTCATGCATATCATGATATGGGTTTTGACATTCACTGACACCCATTGGGTGTATGTGAGGGACATGTGTTCATTTCAAAACTTGCAATTAGAGTTCTATCATGTTTTTGCCATTTCTAAGTGGGTGGATGCAATACTCAGGTGGGTGTTTGGCATTTGGATGCTGACCATAAGGGCCAGGGATCTACATTGTGGTGACATGTTGGCTGGGGGACATGAGTGGGGGCCTGGTGGAGGGTGCCCCTGCACTGCTGGGGGGTGGGGGTGGTCGGAGACATAAGTGGGGGCCTGGTGGAGGGTGCCCCTGCACTGCTGGGGGGTGGGGGTGGTGGGAGACATGAGTGGGGGCCTGGTGGAGGGTGCCCCTGCACTGCTGGGGGGTTGGGGTGATGGGAGACATGAGTGGGGGCCTGGAATTGGGTGCCCCTGGATGCTGGGGGGTGGGGGTGATGGGAGACATGAGTGGGGGCCTGGTGGAGGGTGCCCTGCACTGCTGGGGGGTGGGGGTGATGGGAGACATGAGTGCGGGCCTGGTGGAGGCTGCCCCTGCACTGCTGGGGGGTGGGGTGGTGGGAGAAATGAGTGGGGGCCTGGTGGAGGGTGCCCTGCACTGCTGGGGGGTGGGGGTGATGGGAGACATGAGAGAGGGCCTGGTGGAGGCTGCCCCTGCACTGCTGGGCGGTGGGGGTGGTGGGAGACATGAGTGGGGGCCTAGTGGAGGGTGCCCCTGGATGCTGGGGGGTGGGGGTGCGGGGAGACATGAGTTGGACATGAGTGGGGGCCTGGTGGAGGGTGCCCTGCACTGCTGGGGGGTGGGGGTGGTGGTAGACATGAGTGGGGGCCTGGTGGAGGCTGCCCCTGGATGCTGGGGCGTGGGGGTGCAGAGAGACATGAGTTGGACATGAGTGGGGGCCTGGTGGACGGTGCCCTGCACTGCTGGGGGGTGGGGGTGGTGGTAGACATGAGTGGGGGCCTGGTGGAGGGTGGCCCTGCACTGCTGGGGGGTGGGGGTGATGGGAGACATGTGTGGGGGCCTGGTGGAGGGTACCCTGCACTGCTGGGGGCTGGGGGTGGTGGGAGACATGAGTGGGGACCTGGTGGAGGGTGCCCCTGCACTGCTATGGGTGGGGGTGATGGGAGACATGTGTGGGGGCCTGGTGGAGGGTGCCCTGCACTGCTGGGGGGTGGGGGTGGTGGGAGACATGTGTGGGGGCCTGGTGGAGGGTGCCCCTGCACTGCTGGGGGGTGGAGGTGGTGGGAGACATGAGTGGGGGCCTGGTGGAGGGTGCCCGTGCTCTGCTGGGGGGTGGGGTGTTAGGGAGAATTCTCTGTTTTATGCTGAATTTCCTAAACCTAGTGAGTCCCCCAGCAGCTTTGCTGGATTTCTGGAGTTTGTTTTTTTCCATCCTGCCAAGAGTGAGACTCTTTTTCTCCCACTCTTGGACATGTATGTGTGTAATTCCTTGAAATGTCAATGTGTTCTATGGGCTATGGGGTCTTTTACTCCATAGGGTCTCATATGTTTTTCTATGTGTGTTACACCGCACCCTCCGTGCCGTAGCACTGGGGCGTCCTAGCGGACCTCCACCATAGACTCCATACCCGGGGACTGACTACTGTCTCCCCGGGCATGTAAAGTCACATTGGCTTTACTAGACCTAAATTTACTAACAGAACTAGTACAAACCATCTTATTGTGGACGTACTAGTAGGGGTAATTCGATTACTCCTGGATCTGTTACTCGAGGGGGCACTGTCCCGTCCCCCCTCGTCGAGTTTTGGCTGGTGGCAGTGGAAACTACTTGTTATGTTCGACCCCGAACATAACCCTATGGGATCCGTCCCATTGTTGGAGATTGGTACTTTTTCTCGTTAATCTCTAACGTGCCACCGATCTACTTATCTTAAATAAGTTTATCAGATGGTATTTTCTGCCAGAACTCGGTTTGTAAAATGGCGTCTGTGTTCGTCTCTGTGACTCCTAAACCAAAGGTCGAGCCCTTTGTTCCACTTTTGGCGGGCTCTGTACAGAGACCCTCCAAAGTGGTGCCATTCTGTCTGGGTTACCACAGGAGTGTGGGAGGGGGTTTAGGCACCCTGGACCGAGTTGCCTTGCCAACTCCGGTCGCACTCTAGAGTGATTGGCCCAAGTGGTGAGCCTTCCCGCTCACCACTTAGCATGCGTTGATTGACAGCTAGGCTGAATGAATGGGGGTTGTCTGCATAAAAGCAGGGCTTTTGGGACTGGATCTTCAGAAGTCGCCACAGGACCTAAAAATCCGACGAGGGTAACGCTGAGCCGACCTGCATGACGACACCTCCGGTGGAGCCCTGCGGAACCGACTCACCACTTCCCGACGACAGAGGAGATCTCCCTGCCAGAGAGTCTCTTCCCCTGGCTGGTGGGAACAACCAGTCCCCTTTGCTTTTTATTCGCCTCAGGTCGCAGTGGTCGAATTGCCCGTGCAGAGCACTTCGGTAACCGGATAGCCACTACCCCTGTACCGCGACCAAAAGGTGGTGCCTTGTGACAGAGCACTGCACGGCTGGTCTCTTCTCTGGGGGTGCACCGGACTTCACTTTTCTTCGACGACGAGATCATCTCTACTCTTGGCAAAGACCCGACGTGCATCCACCACCAGGAACAACTGCCCCCCGCCGGAGCTGCCCTCCACAACAAGGTACCGTGTCCGCCTGGCTTCCCTTTCGATCGGTTCGAGTGAGGTGTCTTAATCCTCTCCGTTCCGTTGGGTCGCCTCCAAGCTTTTCTCATTCTTGGTTCTGAACTGTTTCAATCTGCCGATAACAATTTGCTACAAAGACTTGAATGCATCTCCACTAGAGACTTTTTGGGACATTGGGCCTTGCCTCTCTCCAAGTGGGCCTGGCCTCCGAACTTTATGATCTATTGTGACTCTTGCCTTCCTGCCTTGCATTTTATCCGCAAAGGATTGAACTGTGTTGATTTCATAACCTGCCTATCTTTTTCTCTCCCGTCCTAACTGATATTCGAGTGTCATCTAGGTTGAGGTATACACCTCTTTCTGAAAATAAGTGGTACCAGTAGAACCTAGAGTTGTCGAAGTATTGCTAGGGGGATTGATCGTTTCCTACTTCGTAGAGTAATTGTGTTTGATTTGTTTGCCGTGAATTTGCCTTTGTGTTTTCCATAGATGTTTCGTTATAAATAAATGCCTTAATATCTTTACACTAAGCCTAGTTGCGTGTTTGCTTGTCTTGCTGTGAAGAATTGCCCTATTTTGTATACTCCACATACTGCTCAACTCTTCTTGAGGGAAGTCTGACTGCTCAGCCACAGCTACCAAGTGAATCTGTGTGGTACAGACTGCTACCAAGTGGGTTCACCGCCAAACGCCTGTAGTCCTAAATCTTTTGCAGTGGTCCCAGAGGGAACTGCACAGGTTTCCGCCTAACATGGGGGTGCAGGGAGACATGAGTGGGGGCCTGGTGGAGTCTGCCCCTGGATGCTGGGGGGTGGGGGTGCAGGGAGACATGAACTGGACATGAGTGGGGGCCTGGTGGAGGGTGCCCTGCACTGCTGGGGCGTGGGGTGGTGGTAGACATGAGTGGGGGCCTGGTGGAGGCTTCCCCTGCACTGCTGGGGGGTGGGGGTGGTGGTAGACATGAGTGGGGGCCTGGTGGAGGCTTCCCCTGCACTGCTGGGGGGTGGGGGTAGTGGGAGACATGAGTGGGGGCGTGGTGGAGGGGGCCCCTGGATGCTGGGGGGTGGGGGTGCAGGGAGACATGAGTTGGACATGAGTGGGGGCCTGGTGGCGGGTGCCCCTGCACTGCTGGGGGGTGGGGGTGATGGGAGACATGTGTGGGGGCCTGGTGGAGGGTGCCCCTGCACTGCTGGGGATGGGGGTGATGGGAGACATGTGTGGGGGCCTGGTGTAGGGTGCCCCTGCACTGCTCGGGGGTGGGGGTGGTGGTAGACATGACTGGGGGCCTGGTGGAGGCTGCCCCTGCACTGCTGGGGGGTGGGGGTGGGGGCAGACATGAGTGGGGGCCTGTTGGAGGGTGCCCCTGCACTGCTGGGGGGTGGGGGTGCAGGGAGACATGAGTGGGGCCTGGTGGAGGCTGCCCCTGGATGCTGGGGGGTGGGGGTGGTCGGAGACATAAGTGGGGGCCTGGTGGAGGGTGCCCCTGCACTGCTGGGGGGTGGGGGTGGTGGGAGACATGAGTGGGGCCTGGTGGAGGGTGCCCCTGCACTGCTGGGGGGTTGGGGTGATGGGAGACATGAGTGGGGGCCTGGAATTGGGTGCCCCTGGATGCTGGGGGGTGGGGGTGATGGGAGACATGAGTGGGGGCCTGGTGGAGGGTGCCCTGCACTGCTGGGGGGTGGGGGTGATGGGAGACATGAGTGTGGGCCTGGTGGAGGCTGCCCCTGCACTGCTGGGGGGTGGGGGTGGTGGGAGACATGAGTGGGGGCCTGGTGGAGGGTGCCCTGCACTGCTGGGGGGTGGGGGTGATGGGAGACATGAGTGAGGGCCTGGTGGAGGCTGCCCCTGCACTGCTGGGCGGTGGGGGTGGTGGGAGACATGAGTGGGGGCCTAGTGGAGAGTGCCCCTGGATGCTGGGGGGTGGGGGAGCGGAGAGACATGAGTTGGACATGAGTGGGGGCCTGGTTGAGGGTGCCCTGCACTGCTGGGGGGTGGGGGTGGTGGTAGACATGAGTGGGGGCCTGGTGGAGGCTGCCCCTGGATGCTGGGGCGTGGGGGTGCAGAGAGACATGAGTTGGACATGAGTGGGGGCCTGGTGGACGGTGCCCTGCACTGCTGGGGGGTGGGGGTGGTGGTAGACATAAGTGGGGGCCTGGTGGAGGGTGCCCCTGCACTGCTGGGGGGTGGGGGTGGTGGGAGACATGAGTGGGGGCCTGGTGGAGGGTGCCCCTGCACTGCTGGGGTGTTGGGGTGATGGGAGACATGAGTGGGGGCCTGGAATTGGGTGCCCCTGGATGCTGGGGGGTGGGGGTGATGGGAGACATGAGTGGGGGCCTGGTGGAGTGTGCCCTGCACTGCTGGGGGGTGGGGGTGATGGGAGACATGAGTGCGGGCCTGGTGGAGGCTGCCCTGCACTGCTGGGGGGTGGGGGTGATGGGAGACATGAGTGAGGGCCTGGTGGAGGCTGCCCCTGCACTGCTGGGCGGTGGGGGTGGTGGGAGACATGAGTGGGGGCCTAGTGGAGGGTGCCCCTGGATGCTGGGGGGTGGGGGTGCGGGGAGACATGAGTTGGACATGAGTGGGGGCCTGGTGGAGGGTGCCCTGCACTGCTGGGGGGTGGGGGTGGTGGTAGACATGAGTGGGGGCCTGGTGGAGGCTGCCCCTGGATGCTGGGGCGTGGGGGTGCAGAGAGACATGAGTTGGACATGAGTGGGGGCCTGGTGGACGGTGCCCTGCACTGCTGGGGGGTGGGGGTGGTGGTAGACATGAGTGGGGGCCTGGTGGAGGGTGCCCCTGCACTGCTGGGGGGTGGGGGTGATGGGAGACATGTGTGGGGGCCTGGTGGAGGGTACCCTGCACTGCTGGGGGCTGGGGGTGGTGGGAGACATGAGTGGGGACCTGGTGGAGGGTGCCCCTGCACTGCTAAGGGTGGGGGTGATGGGAGACATGTGTGGGGGCCTGGTGGAGGGTGCCCTGCACTGCTGGGTGGTGGGGTGGTGGTAGACATGTGTGGGGGCCTGGTGGAGGCTGCCCCTGCACTGCTGGGGGGTGGGGGTGGTGGGAGACATGTGTGGGGGCCTGGTGGAGGGTGCCCCTGCACTGCTGGGGGGTGGAGGTGGTGGGAGACATGAGTGGGGGCCTGGTGGAGGGTGCCCGTGCTCTGCTGGGGGGTGGGGTGTTAGGGAGAATTCTCTGTTTAGGCTGAATTTCCTAAACCTAGTGAGTCCCCCAGCAGCTTTGCTGGATTTCTGGAGTTTGTTTTTTCCATCCTGCCAAGAGTGAGACTCTTTTTCTCCCACTCTTGGACATGTATGTGTGTAATTCCTTGAAATGTCAATGTGTTCTATGGGCTATGGGGTCTTTTACTCCATAGGGTCTCATATGTTTTTCTATGTGTGTTACACCGCACCCTCCGTGCCGTAGCACTGGGGCGTCCTAGCGGACCTCCACCATAGACTCCATACCCGGGGAATGACTACTGTCTCCCCGGGCATGTAAAGTCACCATTGGCTTTACTAGACCTAAATTTACTAACAGAACTAGTACAAACCATCTTATTGTGGACGTACTAGTAGGGGTAATTCGATTACTCCTGGATCTGTTACTCGAGGGGGCACTGTCCTGTCCCCCCTCGTCGAGTTTTGGCTGGTGGCAGTGGAAACTACTTGTTATGTTCGACCCCGAACATAACCCTATGGGATCCGTCCCATTGTTGGAGATTGGTACTTTTTCTCGTTAATCTCTAACGTGCCACCGATCTACTTATCTTAAATAAGTTTATCAGATGGTATTTTCTGCCAGAACTCGGTTTGTAAAATGGCGTCTGTGTTCGTCTCTGTGACTCCTAAACCAAAGGTCGAGCCCTTTGTTCCACTTTTGGCGGGCTCTGTACAGAGACCCTCCAAAGTGGTGCCATTCTGTCTGGGTTACCACAGGAGTGTGGGAGGGGGTTTAGGCACCCTGGACTGAGTTGCCTTGCCAACTCCGGTTGCACTCTAGAGTGATTGGCCCAAGTGGTGAGCCTTCCCGCTCACCACTTAGCATGCGTTGATTGACAGCTAGGCTGAATGAATGGGGGTTGTCTGCATAAAAGCAGGGCTTTTGGGACTGGATCTTCAGAAGTCACCACAGGACCTAAAAATCCGACGAGGGTAACGCTGAGCCGACCTGCATGACGACACCTCCGGTGGAGCCCTGCGGAACCGACTCACCACTTCCCGACGACAGAGGAGATCTCCCTGCCAGAGAGTCTCTTCCCCTGGCTGGTGGGAACAACCAGTCCCCTTTGCTTTTTATTCGCCTCAGGTCGCAGTGGTCGAATTGCCCGTGCAGAGCACTTCGGTAACCGGATAGCCACTACCCCTGTACCGCGACCAAAAGGTGGTGCCTTCTGACGGAGCACTCCACGGCTGGTCTCTTCCCTGGGGGTGCACCGGACTTCACTTTTCTTCGACGACGAGATCATCTCTACTCTTGGCAAAGACCCGACGTGCATCCACCACCAGGAACAACTGCCCCCCGCCAGAGCTGCCCTCCAAAACAAGGTACCGTGTCCGCCTGGCTTCCCTTTCGATCGGTTCGAGTGAGGTGTCTTAATCCTCTCCGTTCCGTTGGGTCGCCTCCAAGCTTTTCTCATTCTTGGTTCTGAACTGGTTCAATCTGCCGATAACAATTTTCTACAAAGATTTGAATGCATCTCCACTAGAGACTTTTTGGGACATTGGGCCTTGCCTCTCTCCGAGTGGGCCTGGCCTCCGAACTTTATGATCTATTGTGACTCTTGCCTTCCTGCCTTGCATTTTATCCGCGAAGGATTGAACTGTGTTGATTTCATAACCTGCCTATCTTTTTCTCTCCCGTCCTAACTGATATTCGAGTGTCATCTAGGTTGAGGTATACACCTCTTTCTGAAAATAAGTGGTACCAGTAGAACCTAGAGTTGTCGAAGTATTGCTAGGGGGATTGATCGTTTCCTACTTCGTAGAGTAATTGTGTTTGATTTGTTTGCCGTGAATTTGCCTTTGTGTTTTCCATAGATGTTTCGTTATAAATAAATGCCTTAATATCTTTACACTAAGCCTAGTTGCGTGTTTGCTTGTCTTGCTGTGAAGAATTGCCCTATTTTGTATACTCCACATACTGCTCAACTCTTCTTGAGGGAAGTCTGACTGCTCAGCCACAGCTACCAAGTGAATCTGTGTGGTACAGACTGCTACCAAGTGGGTTCACCGCCAAACGCCTGTAGTCCTAAATCTTTTGCAGTGGTCCCAGAGGGAACTGCACAGGTTTCCGCCTAACATGGGGGTGCAGGGAGACATGAGTGGGGGCCTGGTGGAGTCTGCCCCTGGATGCTGGGGGGTGGGGGTGCAGGGAGACATGAATTGGACATGAGTGGGGGCCTGGTGGAGGGTGCCCTGCACTGCTGGGGGGTGGGGGTGGTGGTAGTGATGAGTGGGGGCCTGGTGGAAGCTTCCCCTGCACTGCTGGGGGGTGGGGGTAGTGGGAGACATGAGTGGGGGCGTGGTGGGGGGGGCCCTGGATGCTGGGGGGTGGGGGTGCAGGGAGACATGAGTTGGACATGAGTGGGGGCCTGGTGGCGGGTGCCCCTGCACTACTGGGGGGTGGGGGTGATGGGAGACATGTGTGGGGGCCTGGTGGAGGGTGCCCCTGCACTGCTGGGGATGGGGGTGATGGGAGACATGTGTGGGGGCCTGGTGTAGGGTGCCCCTGCACTGCTCGGGGGTGGGGGTGGTGGTAGACATGACTGGGGGCCTGGTGGAGGCTGCCCCTGCACTGCTGGGGGGTGGGGGTGGGGGCAGACATGAGTGGGGGCCTGTTGGAGGGTGCCCCTGCACTGCTGGGGGGTGGGGGTGCAGGGAGACATGAGTGGGGCCTGGTGGAGGCTGCCCCTGGATGCTGGGGGGTGGTGGTGCTGGGAGACATGAGTGGGGGCCTGGTGGAGGCTGCCCTGCACTGCCTGGGGGTGGGGGTGATGGGAGACATGTGTGGGGGCCTGGTGGAGGGTGCCCTGCACTGCTGGGGGGTGGGGGTGCTGGGAGACATGAGTGGGGGCCTGGTGGAGGGTGCCCTGCACTGCTGGGGGGTGGGTTGATGGGAGACATGTGTGGGGGCCTGGTGGAGGGTGCCCTGCACTGCTGGGGGGTGGGGGTGGTGGGAGACATGAGTGGGGCCTGGTGGAGGGTGCCCCTGGATGCTGGGGGGTGGGGGTGCTGGGAGACATGAGTGGGGGCCTGGTGGAGGGTGCCCCTGGATGCTGGGGGGTGGGGGTGCAGGGAGACATGAGTTGGATATGAGTCGGGGCCTGGTGGAGGGTGCCCTGCAATGCTGGGGTTTGGGGGTGGTGGTAGACATGGGTGGGGGCCTGGTGGAGGGTGCCCCTTCACTGCTGGGGTTTGGGGGTGGTGGGCGACATGAGTGGGGGCCTGGTGGAGGCTGCCCCTGGATGCTGGGGGGTGGGGGTGCAGGGAGACATGAGTTGGACATGAGTGGGGGCCTGGTGGAGGCTGTCCCTGCACTGCTGGGGGATGGGGGTGATGGGAGACATGTGTGGGGGCCTGGTGTAGGGTGCCCTGCACTGCATGGGGGTGGGGGTGGTGGTAGACATGACTGGGGGTCTGGTGGAGGCTGCCCCTGCACTGCTGGGGGGTGGGGGCGGTGGGAGACATGAGTGGGGGCCTGTTGGAGGGTGCCCCTGCACTGCTGGGGGGTGGGGGTGCAGGGAGACATGAGTGGGGCCTGGTGGAGGCTGCCCCTGGATGCTGGAGGGTGGTGGTGCAGGGAGAATGTGTTGGACATGAGTGGGGGCCTGGTGGAGGGTGCCCCTGCACTGCTGGGGGTGGGGGTGATGGGAGACATGAGTGGGGGCCTGGTGGAGGGTGCCCCTGGATGCTGGTGGTTGGGGTTGCTGGGAGACATGAGTGGGGGCCTGGTGGAGGCTGCCCTGCACTGCTGGGGGGTGGGGGTGATGGGAGACATGTGTGGGGGCCTGCTGGAGGGTGCCCTGCACTGCTGGGGGGTGGGGTGCTGGGAGACATGAGTGGGGGCCTTGTGGAGGGTGCCCTGCACTGCTGGGGGGTGGGGTGATGGGAGACATGTGTGGGGGCCTGGTGGAGGGTGCCCTGCACTGCTGGGGGGTGGGGGTGTTGGGAGACATGAGTGGGGGCCTGGTGGAGGGTGCCCTGCACTGCTGGGGGGTGGGGGTGTTGCGAGACATGAGTGGGGGCCTGGTGGAGGGTGCCCCTGGATGCTGGGGGGTGGGGGTGCTGGGAGACATGAGTGGGGCCTGGTAGAGGGTGCCCCTGGATGCTGGGGGGTGGGGGTGCAGGGAGACATGAGTTGGACATGAGTCGGGGCCTGGTGGAGGGTGCCCTGCACTGCCGGGGTTTGGGGATGGTGGTAGACATGAGTGGGGGCCTGGTGGAGGGTGCCCCTTCACTGCTGGGGGTTGAGGGTGGTGGGAGACATGAGTGGGGGCCTGGTGGAGGCTGCCCCTGGATCCTGGGGGGTGGGGGTGCAGGGAGACATGAGTTGGACATGAGTGGGTGCCTGGTGGAGGCTGCCCCTGCCCTGCCGGGGGATGGGGGTGGTGGGAGACATGAGTGGGGGCCTGGTGGAGGGTGCCCCTGCACTGCTGGGGGGGTGGGGGTGATGGGAGACATGAGTGGGGGCCTGGTGGAGGGTGCCCCTTCACTGCTGGGGGTTGGGGGTGGTGGGAGACATGAGTGGGGGCCTGGTGGAGGCTGCCCCTGGATGCTGGGGGGTGGGGGTGCAGGGAGACATGGGTTGGACATGAGTGGGGGCCTGGTGGAGGCTGTCCCTGCACTGCTGGGGGATGGGGGTGATGGGAGACATGTGTGGGGGCCTGGTGTAGGGTGCCCTGCACTTCTTGGGGGTGGGGGTGGTGGTAGACATGACTGGGGGCCTGGTGGAGGCTGCCCCTGCACTGCTGGGGGGTGGGGGTGGTGGGAGACATGAGTGGGGGCCTGTTGGAGCGTGCCCCTGCACTGCTGGGGGGTGGGGGTGCAGGGAGACATGAGTGGGGCCTGGTGGAGGCTGCCCCTGGATGCTGGAGGGTGGTGGTGCAGGGAGAATGAGTTGGACATGAGTGGGGGCCTGGTGAAGGGTGCCCTGCACTGCTGGGGGTTGGGGGTGGTGGTAGACATGAGTGGGGGCCTGGTGGAGGCTTCCCCTGCACTGCTGGGGGGTGGGGTGTTGGGAGACATGTGTGGGGGCCTGGTGGAGGGTGCCCCTGCACTGCTGGGGGTGGGGGTGATGGGAGACATGAGTGGGGGCCTGGTGGAGGGTGCCCCTGGATGCTGGGGGGTGGGGGTGCTGGGAGACATGAGTGGGGGCCTGGTGGAGGCTGCCCTGCACTGCTGGGGGGTGGGGGTGATGGGAGACATGTGTGGGGGCCTGCTGGAGGGTGCCCTGCACTGCTGGGGGGTGGGGGTGCTGGGAGACATGATTGGGGGCCTTGTGGAGGGTGCCCTGCATTGCTGGGGGTGGGGTGATGGGAGACATGTGTGGGGGCCTGGTGGAGGGTGCCCTGCACTGCTGGGGGGTGGGGGTGTTGGGAGACATGAGTGGGGGCCTGGTGGATGGTGCCCTGCACTGCTGGGGGGTGGGGGTGCAGGGAGACATGAGTGGGGCCTGGTGGAGGCTGCCCCTGGATGCTGGGGGGTGGGGGTGGTCGCAGACATAAGTGGGGGCCTGGTGGAGGGTGCCCCTGCACTGCTGGGGGGTGGGGGTGGTGGGAGACATGAGTGGGGCCTGGTGGAGGGTGCCCCTGCACTGCTGGGGGGTTGGGGTGATGGGAGACATGAGTGGGGGCCTGGAATTGGGTGCCCCTGGATGCTGGGGGGTGGGGGTGATGGGAGACATGAGTGGGGGCCTGGTGGAGGGTGCCCTGCACTGCTGGGGGGTGGGGGTGATGGGAGACATGAGTGCGGGCCTGGTGGAGGCTGCCCCTGCACTGCTGGGGGGTGGGGGTGGTGGGAGACATGAGTGGGGGCCTGGTGGAGGGTGCCCTGCACTGCTGGGGGGTGGGGGTGATGGGAGACATGAGTGAGGGCCTGGTGGAGGCTGCCCCTGCACTGCTGGGCGGTGGGGGTGGTGGGAGACATGAGTGGGGGCCTAGTGGAGAGTGCCCCTGGATGCTGGGGGGTGGGGGTGCGGGGAGACATGAGTTGGACATGAGTGGGGGCCTGGTTGAGGGTGCCCTGCACTGCTGGGGGGTGGGGGTGGTGGTAGACATGAGTGGGGGCCTGGTGGAGGCTGCCCCTGGATGCTGGGGCGTGGGGGTGCAGAGAGACATGAGTTGGACATGAGTGGGGGCCTGGTGGACGGTGCCCTGCACTGCTGGGGGGTGGGGGTGGTGGTAGACATAAGTGGGGGCCTGGTGGAGGCTGCCCCTGCACTGCTGGGGGGTGGGGGTGGTGGGAGACATGAGTGGGGGCCTGTTGGAGCGTGCCCCTGCACTGCTGGGGGGTGGGGGTGCAGGGAGACATGAGTGGGGCCTGGTGGAGGCTGCCCCTGGATGCTGGAGGGTGGTGGTGCAGGGAGAATGAGTTGGACATGAGTGGGGGCCTGGTGAAGGGTGCCCTGCACTGCTGGGGGTTGGGGGTGGTGGTAGACATGAGTGGGGGCCTGGTGGAGGCTTCCCCTGCACTGCTGGGGGGTGGGGTGTTGGGAGACATGTGTGGGGGCCTGGTGGAGGGTGCCCCTGCACTGCTGGGGGTGGGGGTGATGGGAGACATGAGTGGGGGCCTGGTGGAGGGTGCCCCTGGATGCTGGGGGGTGGGGGTGCTGGGAGACATGAGTGGGGGCCTGGTGGAGGCTGCCCTGCACTGCTGGGGGGTGGGGGTGATGGGAGACATGTGTGGGGGCCTGCTGGAGGGTGCCCTGCACTGCTGGGGGGTGGCGGTGCTGGGAGACATGATTGGGGGCCTTGTGGAGGGTGCCCTGCACTGCTGGGGGTGGGGTGATGGGAGACATGTGTGGGGGCCTGGTGGAGGGTGCCCTGCACTGCTGGGGGGTGGGGGTGTTGGGAGACATGAGTGGGGGCCTGGTGGATGGTGCCCTGCACTGCTGGGGGGTGGGGGTGCAGGGAGACATGAGTGGGGCCTGGTGGAGGCTGCCCCTGGATGCTGGGGGGTGGGGGTGGTCGCAGACATAAGTGGGGGCCTGGTGGAGGGTGCCCCTGCACTGCTGGGGGGTGGGGGTGGTGGGAGACATGAGTGGGGCCTGGTGGAGGGTGCCCCTGCACTGCTGGGGGGTTGGGGTGATGGGAGACATGAGTGGGGGCCTGGAATTGGGTGCCCCTGGATGCTGGGGGGTGGGGGTGATGGGAGACATGAGTGGGGGCCTGGTGGAGGGTGCCCTGCACTGCTGGGGGGTGGGGGTGATGGGAGACATGAGTGCGGGCCTGGTGGAGGCTGCCCCTGCACTGCTGGGGGGTGGGGGTGGTGGGAGACATGAGTGGGGGCCTGGTGGAGGGTGCCCTGCACTGCTGGGGGATGGGGGTGATGGGAGACATGAGTGAGGGCCTGGTGGAGGCTGCCCCTGCACTGCTGGGCGGTGGGGGTGGTGGGAGACATGAGTGGGGGCCTAGTGGAGAGTGCCCCTGGATGCTGGGGGGTGGGGGTGCGGGGAGACATGAGTTGGACATGAGTGGGGGCCTGGTTGAGGGTGCCCTGCACTGCTGGGGGGTGGGGGTGGTGGTAGACATGAGTGGGGGCCTGGTGGAGGCTGCCCCTGGATGCTGGGGCGTGGGGGTGCAGAGAGACATGAGTTGGACATGAGTGGGGGCCTGGTGGACGGTGCCCTGCACTGCTGGGGGGTGGGGGTGGTGGTAGACATAAGGGGGGGCCTGGTGGAGGGTGCCCCTGCACTGCTGGGGGGTGGGGGTGGTGGGAGACATGAGTGGGGGCCTGGTGGAGGGTGCCCCTGCACTGCTGGGGGGTTGGGGTGATGGGAGACATGAGTGGGGGCCTGGAATTGGGTGCCCCTGGATGCTGGGGGGTGGGGGTGATGGGAGACATGAGTGGGGGCCTGGTGGAGTGTGCCCTGCACTGCTGGGGGGTGGGGGTGATGGGAGACATGAGTGCGGGCCTGGTGGAGGCTGCCCCTGCACTGCTGGGGGGTGGGGGTGGTGGGAGACATGAGTGGGGGCCTGGTGGAGGGTGCCCTGCACTGCTGGGGGGTGGGGGTGATGGGAGACATGAGTGAGGGCCTGGTGGAGGCTGCCCCTGCACTGCTGGGCGGTGGGGGTGGTGGGAGACATGAGTGGGGGCCTAGTGGAGGGTGCCCCTGGATGCTGGGGGGTGGGGGTGCGGGGAGACATGAGTTGGACATGAGTGGGGGCCTGGTGGAGGGTGCCCTGCACTGCTGGGGGGTGGGGGTGGTGGTAGACATGAGTGGGGGCCTGGTGGAGGCTGCCCCTGGATGCTGGGGCGTGGGGGTGCAGAGAGACATGAGTTGGACATGAGTGGGGGCCTGGTGGACGGTGCCCTGCACTGCTGGGGGGTGGGGGTGGTGGTAGACATGAGTGGGGGCCTGGTGGAGGGTGCCCCTGCACTGCTGGGGGGTGGGGGTGATGGGAGACATGTGTGGGGGCCTGGTGGAGGGTACCCTGCACTGCTGGGGGCTGGGGGTGGTGGGAGACATGAGTGGGGACCTGGTGGAGGGTGCCCCTGCACTGCTATGGGTGGGGGTGATGGGAGACATGTGTGGGGGCCTGGTGGAGGGTGCCCTGCACTGCTGGGTGGTGGGGGTGGTGGTAGACATGTGTGGGGGCCTGGTGGAGGCTGCCCCTGCACTGCTGGGGGGTGGGGGTGGTGGGAGACATGTGTGGGGGCCTGGTGGAGGGTGCCCCTGCACTGCTGGGGGGTGGAGGTGGTGGGAGACATGAGTGGGGGCCTGGTGGAGGGTGCCCGTGCTCTGCTGGGGGGTGGGGTGTTAGGGAGAATTCTCTGTTTAGGCTGAATTTCCTAAACCTAGTGAGTCCCCCAGCAGCTTTGCTGGATTTCTGGAGTTTGTTTTTTCCATCCTGCCAAGAGTGAGACTCTTTTTCTCCCACTCTTGGACATGTATGTGTGTAATTCCGTGAAATGTCAATGTGTTCTATGGGCTATGGGGTCTTTTACTCCATAGGGTCTCATATGTTTTTCTATGTGTGTTACACCGCACCCTCCGTGCCGTAGCACTGGGGCGTCCTAGCGGACCTCCACCATAGACTCCATACCCGGGGACTGACTACTGTCTCCCCGGGCATGTAAAGTCACCATTGGCTTTACTAGACCTAAATTTACTAACAGAACTAGTACAAACCATCTTATTGTGGACGTACTAGTAGGGGTAATTCGATTACTCCTGGATCTGTTACTCGAGGGGGCACTGTCCCGTCCCCCCTCGTCGAGTTTTGGCTGGTGGCAGTGGAAACTACTTGTTATGTTCGACCCCGAACATAACCCCATGGGATCCGTCCCATTGTTGGAGATTGGTACTTTTTCTCGTTAATCTCTAACGTGCCACCGATCTACTTATCTTAAATAAGTTTACCAGATGGTATTTTCTGCCAGAACTCGGTTTGTAAAATGGCGTCTGTGTTCGTCTCTGTGACTCCTAAACCAAAGGTCGAGCCCTTTGTTCCACTTTTGGCGGGCTCTGTACAGAGACCCTCCAAAGTGGTGCCATTCTGTCTGGGTTACCACAGGAGTGTGGGAGGGGGTTTAGGCACCCTGGACCGAGTTGCCTTGCCAACTCCGGTCGCACTCTAGAGTGATTGGCCCAAGTGGTGAGCCTTCCCGCTCACCACTTAGCATGCGTTGATTGACAGCTAGGCTGAATGAATGGGGGTTGTCTGCATAAAAGCAGGGCTTTTGGGACTGGATCTTCAGAAGTCGCCACAGGACCTAAAAATCCGACGAGGGTAACGCTGAGCCGACCTGCATGACGACACCTCCGGTGGAGCCCTGCGGAACCGACTCACCACTTCCCGACGACAGAGGAGATCTCCCTGCCAGAGAGTCTCTTTTCCTGGCTGGTGGGAACAACCAGTCCCCTTTTCTTTTTATTCGCCTCAGGTCGCAGTGGTCGAATTGCCCGTGCAGAGCACTTCGGTAACCGGATAGCCACTACCCCTGTTCCGCGACCAAAAGGTGGTGCCTTGTGACAGAGCACTGCACGGCTGGTCTCTTCCCTGGGGGTGCACCGGACTTCACTTTTCTTCGACGACGAGATCATCTCTACTCTTGGCAAAGACCCGACGTGCATCCACCACCAGGAACAACTGCCCCCCGCCGGAGCTGCCCTCCACAACAAGGTACCGTGTCCGCCTGGCTTCCCTTTCGATCGGTTCGAGTGAGGTGTCTTAATCCTCTCCGTTCCGTTGGGTCGCCTCCAAGCTTTTCTCATTCTTGGTTCTGAACTGGTTCAATCTGCCGATAACAATTTGCTACAAAGACTTGAATGCATCTCCACTAGAGACTTTTTGGGACATCGGGCCTTGCCTCTCTCCGAGTGGGCCTGGCCTCCGAACTTTATGATCTATTGTGACTCTTGCCTTCCTGCCTTGCATTTTATCCGCGAAGGATTGAACTGTGTTGATTTCATAACCTGCCTATCTTTTTCTCTCCCGTCCTAACTGATATTCGAGTGTCATCTAGGTTGAGGTATACACCTCTTTCTGAAAATAAGTGGTACCAGTAGAACCTAGAGTTGTCGAAGTATTGCTAGGGGGATTGATTGTTTCCTACTTCGTAGAGTAATTGTGTTTGATTTGTTTGCCGTGAATTTGCCTTCGTGTTTTCCATAGATGTTTCGTTATAAATAAATGCCTTAATATCTTTACACTAAGCCTAGTTGCGTGTTTGCTTGTCTTGCTGTGAAGAATTGCCCTATTTTGTATACTCCACATACTGCTCAACTCTTCTTGAGGGAAGTCTGACTGCTCAGCCACAGCTACCAAGTGAATCTGTGTGGTACAGACTGCTACCAAGTGGGTTCACCGCCAAACGCCTGTAGTCCTAAATCTTTTGCAGTGGTCCCAGAGGGAACTGCACAGGTTTCCGCCTAACATGGGGGTGCAGGGAGACATGAGTGGGGGCCTGGTGGAGTCTGCCCCTGGATGCTGGGGGGTGGGGGTGCAGGGAGACATGAATTGGACATGAGTGGGGGCCTGGTGGAGGGTGCCCTGCACTGCTGGGGGGTGGGGTGGTGGTAGACATGAGTGGGGGCCTGGTGGAGGCTTCCCCTGCACTGCTGGGGGGTGGGGGTGGTGGTAGACATGAGTGGGGGCCTGGTGGAGGCTTCCCCTGCACTGCTGGGGGGTGGGGGTAGTGGGAGACATGAGTGGGGGCGTGGTGGAGGGGGCCCCTGGATGCTGGGGGGTGGGGGTGCAGGGAGACATGAGTTGGACATGAGTGGGGGCCTGGTGGCGAGTGCCCCTGCACTGCTGGGGGGTGGGGGTGATGGGAGACATGTGTGGGGGCCTCGTGGAGGGTGCCCCTGCACTGCTGGGGATGGGGGTGATGGGAGACATGTGTGGGGGCCTGGTGTAGGGTGCCCCTGCACTGCTCGGGGGTGGGGGTGGTGGTAGACATGACTGGGGGCCTGGTGGAGGCTGCCCCTGCACTGCTGGGGGGTGGGGGTGGGGGCAGACATGAGTGGGGGCCTGTTGGAGGGTGCCCCTGCACTGCTGGGGGGTGGGGGTGCAGGGAGACATGAGTGGGGCCTGGTGGAGGCTGCCCCTGGATGCTGGGGGGTGGGGGTGGTCGGAGACATAAGTGGGGGCCTGGTGGAGGGTGCCCCTGCACTGCTGGGGGGTGGGGGTGGTGGGAGACATGAGTGGGGCCTGGTGGAGGGTGCCCCTGCACTGCTGGGGGGTTGGGGTGATGGGAGACATGAGTGGGGGCCTGGAATTGGGTGCCCCTGGATGCTGGGGGGTGGGGGTGATGGGAGACATGAGTGGGGGCCTGGTGGAGGGTGCCCTGCACTGCTGGGGGGTGGGGGTGATGGGAGACATGAGTGCGGGCCTGGTGGAGGCTGCCCCTGCACTGCTGGGGGTTGGGGGTGGTGGGAGACATGAGTGGGGGCCTGGTGGAGGGTGCCCTGCACTGCTGGGGGGTGGGGGTGATGGGAGACATGAGTGAGGGCCTGGTGGAGGCTGCCCCTGCACTGCTGGGCGGTGGGGGTGGTGGGAGACATGAGTGGGGGCCTAGTGGAGAGTGCCCCTGGATGCTGGGGGTTGGGGGTGCGGAGAGACATGAGTTGGACATGAGTGGGGGCCTGGTTGAGGGTGCCCTGCACTGCTGGGGGGTGGGGGTGGTGGTAGACATGAGTGGGGGCCTGGTGGAGGCTGCCCCTGGATGCTGGGGCGTGGGGGTGCAGAGAGACATGAGTTGGACATGAGTGGGGGCCTGGTGGACGGTGCCCTGCACTGCTGGGGGGTGGCGGTGGTGGTAGACATAAGTGGGGGCCTGGTGGAGGGTGCCCCTGCACTGCTGGGGGGTGGGGGTGGTGGGAGACATGAGTGGGGGCCTGGTGGAGGGTGCCCCTGCACTGCTGGGGGGTTGGGGTGATGGGAGACATGAGTGGGGGCCTGGAATTGGGTGCCCTTGGATGCTGGGGGGTGGGGGTGATGGGAGACATGAGTGGGGGCCTGGTGGAGTGTGCCCTGCACTGCTGGGGGGTGGGGGTGATGGGAGACATGAGTGCGGGCCTGGTGGAGGCTGCCCTGCACTGCTGGGGGGTGGGGGTGATGGGAGACATGAGTGAGGGCCTGGTGGAGGCTGCCCCTGCACTGCTGGGCGGTGGGGGTGGTGGGAGACATGAGTGGGGGCCTAGTGGAGGGTGCCCCTGGATGCTGGGGGGTGGGGGTGGTGGTAGACATGAGTGGGGGCCTGGTGGAGGCTGCCCCTGGATGCTGGGGCGTGGGGGTGCAGAGAGACATGAGTTGGACATGAGTGAGGGCCTGGTGGAGGGTGCCCTGCACTGCTGGGGGGTGGGGGTGGTGGTAGTGATGAGTGGGGGCCTGGTGGAAGCTTCCCCTGCACTGCTGGGGGGTGGAGGTAGTGGGAGACATGAGTGGGGGCGTGGTGGAGGGGGCCCCTGGATGCTGGGGGGTGGGGGTGCAGGGAGACATGAGTTGGACATGAGTGGGGGCCTGGTGGCGGGTGCCCCTGCACTACTGGGGGGTGGGGGTGATGGGAGACATGTGTGGGGGCCTGGTGGAGGGTGCCCCTGCACTGCTGGGGATGGGGGTGATGGGAGACATGTGATGGGCCTGGTGTAGGGTGCCCCTGCACTGCTCGGGGGTGGGGGTGGTGGTAGACATGACTGGGGGCCTGGTGGAGGCTGCCCCTGCACTGCTGGGGGGTGGGGGTGGGGGCAGACATGAGTGGGGGCCTGTTGGAGGGTGCCCCTGCACTGCTGGGGGGTGGGGGTGCAGGGAGACATGAGTGGGGCCTGGTGGAGGCTGCCCCTGGATGCTGGGGGGTGGTGGTGCTGGGAGACATGAGTGGGGGCCTGGTGGAGGCTGCCCTGCACTGCTGGGGGGTGGGGGTGATGGGAGACATGTGTGGGGGCCTGGTGGAGGGTGCCCTGCACTGCTGGGGGGTGGGGGTGCTGGGAGACATGAGTGGGGGCCTGGTGGAGGGTGCCCTGCACTGCTGGGGGGTGGGTTGATGGGAGACATGTGTGGGGGCCGGGTGGAGGGTGCCCTGCACTGCTGGGGGGTGGGGGTGGTGGGAGACATGAGTGGGGCCTGGTGGAGGGTGCCCCTGGATGCTGGGGGGTGGGGGTGCTGGGAGACATGAGTGGGGGCCTGGTGGAGGGTGCCCCTGGATGCTGGGGGGTGGGGGTGCAGGGAGACATGAGTTGGATATGAGTCGGGGCCTGGTGGAGGGTGCCCTGCACTGCTGGGGTTTGGGGGTGGTGGTAGACATGGGTGGGGGCCTGGTGGAGGGTGCCCCTTCACTGCTGGGGGTTGGGGGTGGTGGGAGACATGAGTGGGGGCCTGGTGGAGGCTGCCCCTGGATGCTGGGAGGTGGGGGTGCAGGGAGACATGAGTTGGACATGAGTGGGGGCCTGGTGGAGGCTGTCCCTGCACTGCTGGGGGATGGGGGTGATGGGAGACATGTGTGGGGGCCTGGTGTAGGGTGCCCTGCACTGCATGGGGGTGGGGGTGGTGGTAGACATGACTGGGGGCCTGGTGGAGGCTGCCCCTGCACTGCTGGGGGGTGGGGGCGGTGGGAGACATGAGTGGGGGCCTGTTGGAGGGTGCCCCTGCACTGCTGGGGGGTGAGGGTGCAGGGAGACATGAGTGGGGCCTGGTGGAGGCTGCCCCTGGATGCTGGAGGGTGGTGGTGCAGGGAGAATGAGTTGGACATGAGTGGGGGCCTGGTGGAGGGTGCCCCTGCACTGCTGGGGGTGGGGGTGATGGGAGACATGAGTGGGGGCCTGGTGGAGGGTGCCCCTGGATGCTGGGGGGTGGGGGTGCTGGGAGACATGAGTGGGGGCCTGGTGGAGGCTGCCCTGCACTGCTGGAGGGTGGGGGTGATGGGAGACATGTGTGGGGGCCTGCTGGAGGGTGCCCTGCACTGCTGGGGGGTGGGGTGCTGGGAGACATGAGTGGGGGCCTTGTGGAGGGTGCCCTGCACTGCTGGGGGGTGGGGTGATGGGAGACATGTGTGGGGGCCTGGTGGAGGGTGCCCTGCACTGCTGGGGGGTGGGGGTGTTGGGAGACATGAGTGGGGGCCTGGTGGAGGGTGCCCTGCACTGCTGGGGGGTGGGGGTGTAGGGAGACATGAGTGGGGGCCTGGTGGAGGGTGCCCCTGGATGCTGGGGGGTGGGGGTGCTGGGAGACATGAGTGGGGCCTGGTGGAGGGTGCCCCTGGATGCTGGGGGGTGGGGGTGCAGGGAGACATGAGTTGGACATGAGTCGGGGCCTGGTGGAGGGTGCCCTGCACTGCCGGGGTTTGGGGATGGTGGTAGACATGAGTGGGGGCCTGGTGGAGGGTGCCCCTTCACTGCTGGGGGTTGAGGGTGGTGGGAGACATGAGTGGGGGCCTGGTGGAGGCTGCCCCTGGATCCTGGGGGGTGGGGGTGCAGGGAGACATGAGTTGGACATGAGTGGGGGCCTGGTGGAGGCTGCCCCTGCCCTGCCGGGGGATGGGGGTGGTGGGAGACATGAGTTGGGGCCTGGTGGAGGGTGCCCCTGCACTGCTGGGGGGTGGGGGTGATGGGAGACATGAGTGGGGGCCTGGTGGAGGGTGCCCCTTCACTGCTGGGGGTTGGGGGTGGTGGGAGACATGAGTGGGGGCCTGGTGGAGGCTGCCCCTGGATGCTGGGGTGTGGGGGTGCAGGGAGACATGAGTTGGACATGAGTGGGGGCCTGGTGGAGGCTGTCCCTGCACTGCTGGGGGATGGGGGTGATGGGAGACATGTGTGGGGGCCTGGTGTAGGGTGCCCTGCACTGCTTGGGGGTGGGGGTGGTGGTAGACATGACTGGGGGCCTGGTGGAGGCTGCCCCTGCACTGCTGGGGGGTGGGGGTGGTGGGAGACATGAGTGGGGGCCTGTTGGAGGGTGCCCCTGCACTGCTGGGGGGTGGGGGTGAAGGGAGACATGAGTGGGGCCTGGTGGAGGCTGCCCCTGGATGCTGGAGGGTGGTGGTGCAGGGAGAATGAGTTGGACATGAGTGGGGGCCTGGTGAAGGGTGCCCCTGGATGCTGGGGGGTGGGGGTGCAGGGAGACATGAGTTGGACATGAGTGGGGGCCTGGTGGCGGGTGCCCCTGCACTACTGGGGGGTGGGGGTGATGGGAGACATGTGTGGGGGCCTGGTGGAGGGTGCCCCTGCACTGCTGGGGATGGGGGTGATGGGAGACATGTGTGGGGGCCTGGTGTAGGGTGCCCCTGCACTGCTCGGGGGTGGGGGTGGTGGTAGACATGACTGGGGGCCTGGTGGAGGCTGCCCCTGCACTGCTGGGGGGTGGGGGTGGGGGCAGACATGAGTGGGGGCCTGTTGGAGGGTGCCCCTGCACTGCTGGGGGGTGGGGGTGCAGGGAGACATGAGTGGGGCCTGGTGGAGGCTGCCCCTGGATGCTGGGGGGTGGTGGTGCTGGGAGACATGAGTGGGGGCCTGGTGGAGGCTGCCCTGCACTGCTGGGGGGTGGGGGTGATGGGAGACATGTGTGGGGGCCTGGTGGAGGGTGCCCTGCACTGCTGGGGGGTGGGGGTGCTGGGAGACATGAGTGGGGGCCTGGTGGAGAGTGCCCTGCACTGCTGGGGGGTGGGTTGATGGGAGACATGTGTGGGGGCCTGGTGGAGGGTGCCCTGCACTGCTGGGGGGTGGGGGTGGTGGGAGACATGAGTGGGGCTTGGTGGAGGGTGCCCCTGGATGCTGGGGGGTGGGGGTGCTGGGAGACATGAGTGGGGGCCTGGTGGAGGGTGCCCCTGGATGCTGGGGGGTGGGGGTGCAGGGAGACATGAGTTGGATATGAGTCGGGGCCTGGTGGAGGGTGCCCTGCACTGCTGGGGTTTGGGGGTGGTGGTAGACATGGGTGGGGGCCTGGTGGAGGGTGCCCCTTCACTGCTGGGGGTTGGGGGTGGTGGGAGACATGAGTGGGGGCCTGGTGGAGGCTGCCCCTGGATGCTTGGGGTGGGGGTGCAGGGAGACATGAGTTGGACATGAGTGGGGGCCTGGTGGAGGCTGTCCCTGCACTGCTGGGGGATGGGGGTGATGGGAGACATGTGTGGGGGCCTGGTGTAGGGTGCCGTGCACTGCATGGGGGTGGGGGTGGTGGTAGACATGACTGGGGGCCTGGTGGAGGCTGCCCCTGCACTGCTGGGGGGTGGGGGCGGTGGGAGACATGAGTGGGGGCCTGTTGGAGGGTGCCCCTGCACTGCTGGGGGGTGGGGGTGCAGGGAGACATGAGTGGGGCCTGGTGGAGGCTGCCCCTGGATGCTGGAGGGTGGTGGTGCAGGGAGAATGAGTTGGACATGAGTGGGGGCCTGGTGGAGGGTGCCCCTGCACTGCTGGGGGTGGGGGTGATGGGAGACATGAGTGGGGGCCTGGTGGAGGGTGCCCCTGGATGCTGGGGGGTGGGGGTGCTGGGAGACATGAGTGGGGGCCTGGTGGAGGCTGCCCTGCACTGCTGGGGGGTGGGGGTGATGGGAGACATGTGTGGGGGCCTGCTGGAGGGTGCCCTGCACTGCTGGGGGGTGGGGTGCTGGGAGACATGAGTGGGGGCCTTGTGGAGGGTGCCCTGCACTGCTGGGGGGTGGGGTGATGGGAGACATGTGTGGGGGCCTGGTGGAGGGTGCCCTGCACTGCTGGGGGGTGGGGGTGTTGGGAGACATGAGTGGGGGCCTGGTGGAGGGTGCCCTGCACTGCTGGGGGGTGGGGGTGTTGGGAGACATGAGTGGGGGCCTGGTGGAGGGTGCCCCTGGATGCTGGGGGGTGGGGGTGCTGGGAGACATGAGTGGGGCCTGGTGGAGGGTGCCCCTGGATGCTGGGGGGTGGGGGTGCAGGGAGACATGAGTTGGACATGAGTCGGGGCCTGGTGGAGGGTGCCCTGCACTGCCGGGGTTTGGGGATGGTGGTAGACATGAGTGGGGGCCTGGTGGAGGGTGCCCCTTCACTGCTGGGGGTTGAGGGTGGTGGGAGACATGAGTGGGGGCCTGGTGGAGGCTGCCCCTGGATCCTGGGGGGTGGGGGTGCAGGGAGACATGAGTTGGACATGAGTGGGGGCCTGGTGGAGGCTGCCCCTGCCCTGCCGGGGGATGGGGGTGGTGGGAGACATGAGTTGGGGCCTGGTGGAGGGTGCCCCTGCACTGCTGGGGGGTGGGGGTGAAGGGAGACATGAGTGGGGCCTGGTGGAGGCTGCCCCTGGATGCTGGAGGGTGGTGGTGCAGGGAGAATGAGTTGGACATGAGTGGGGGCCTGGTGAAGGGTGCCCCTGGATGCTGGGGGGTGGGGGTGCAGGGAGACATGAGTTGGACATGAGTGGGGGCCTGGTGGCGGGTGCCCCTGCACTACTGGGGGGTGGGGGTGATGGGAGACATGTGTGGGGGCCTGGTGGAGGGTGCCCCTGCACTGCTGGGGATGGGGGTGATGGGAGACATGTGTGGGGGCCTGGTGTAGGGTGCCCCTGCACTGCTCGGGGGTGGGGGTGGTGGTAGACATGACTGGGGGCCTGGTGGAGGCTGCCCCTGCACTGCTGGGGGGTGGGGGTGGGGGCAGACATGAGTGGGGGCCTGTTGGAGGGTGCCCCTGCACTGCTGGGGGGTGGGGGTGCAGGGAGACATGAGTGGGGCCTGGTGGAGGCTGCCCCTGGATGCTGGGGGGTGGTGGTGCTGGGAGACATGAGTGGGGGCCTGGTGGAGGCTGCCCTGCACTGCTGGGGGGTGGGGGTGATGGGAGACATGTGTGGGGGCCTGGTGGAGGGTGCCCTGCACTGCTGGGGGGTGGGGGTGCTGGGAGACATGAGTGGGGGCCTGGTGGAGAGTGCCCTGCACTGCTGGGGGGTGGGTTGATGGGAGACATGTGTGGGGGCCTGGTGGAGGGTGCCCTGCACTGCTGGGGGGTGGGGGTGGTGGGAGACATGAGTGGGGCTTGGTGGAGGGTGCCCCTGGATGCTGGGGGGTGGGGGTGCTGGGAGACATGAGTGGGGGCCTGGTGGAGGGTGCCCCTGGATGCTGGGGGGTGGGGGTGCAGGGAGACATGAGTTGGATATGAGTCGGGGCCTGGTGGAGGGTGCCCTGCACTGCTGGGGTTTGGGGGTGG
This sequence comes from Ambystoma mexicanum, assembly GCF_040938575.1. Taxonomy (NCBI): domain Eukaryota; kingdom Metazoa; phylum Chordata; class Amphibia; order Caudata; family Ambystomatidae; genus Ambystoma; species Ambystoma mexicanum. Next base: position 370,001,438 of record NC_090922.1, read on the forward strand.
TGGTAGACATGGGTGGGGGCCTGGTGGAGGGTGCCCCTTCACTGCTGGGGGTTGGGGGTGGTGGGAGACATGAGTGGGGGCCTGGTGGAGGCTGCCCCTGGATGCTGGGGGGTGGGGGTGCAGGGAGACATGAGTTGGACATGAGTGGGGGCCTGGTGGAGGCTGTCCCTGCACTGCTGGGGGATGGGGGTGATGGGAGACATGTGTGGGGGCCTGGTGTAGGGTGCCGTGCACTGCATGGGGGTGGGGGTGGTGGTAGACATGACTGGGGGCCTGGTGGAGGCTGCCCCTGCACTGCTGGGGGGTGGGGGCGGTGGGAGACATGAGTGGGGGCCTGTTGGAGGGTGCCCCTGCACTGCTGGGGGGTGGGGGTGCAGGGAGACATGAGTGGGGCCTGGTGGAGGCTGCCCCTGGATGCTGGAGGGTGGTGGTGCAGGGAGAATGAGTTGGACATGAGTGGGGGCCTGGTGGAGGGTGCCCCTGCACTGCTGGGGGTGGGGGTGATGGGAGACATGAGTGGGGGCCTGGTGGAGGGTGCCCCTGGATGCTGGGGGGTGGGGGTGCTGGGAGACATGAGTGGGGGCCTGGTGGAGGCTGCCCTGCACTGCTGGGGGGTGGGGGTGATGGGAGACATGTGTGGGGGCCTGCTGGAGGGTGCCCTGCACTGCTGGGGGGTGGGGTGCTGGGAGACATGAGTGGGGGCCTTGTGGAGGGTGCCCTGCACTGCTGGGGGGTGGGGTGATGGGAGACATGTGTGGGGGCCTGGTGGAGGGTGCCCTGCACTGCTGGGGGGTGGGGGTGTTGGGAGACATGAGTGGGGGCCTGGTGGAGGGTGCCCTGCACTGCTGGGGGGTGGGGGTGTTGGGAGACATGAGTGGGGGCCTGGTGGAGGGTGCCCCTGGATGCTGGGGGGTGGGGGTGCTGGGAGACATGAGTGGGGCCTGGTGGAGGGTGCCCCTGGATGCTGGGGGGTGGGGGTGCAGGGAGACATGAGTTGGACATGAGTCGGGGCCTGGTGGAGGGTGCCCTGCACTGCCGGGGTTTGGGGATGGTGGTAGACATGAGTGGGGGCCTGGTGGAGGGTGCCCCTTCACTGCTGGGGGTTGAGGGTGGTGGGAGACATGAGTGGGGGCCTGGTGGAGGCTGCCCCTGGATCCTGGGGGGTGGGGGTGCAGGGAGACATGAGTTGGACATGAGTGGGGGCCTGGTGGAGGCTGCCCCTGCCCTGCCGGGGGATGGGGGTGGTGGGAGACATGAGTTGGGGCCTGGTGGAGGGTGCCCCTGCACTGCTGGGGGGTGGGGGTGATGGGAGACATGAGTGGGGGCCTGGTGGAGGGTGCCCCTTCACTGCTGGGGGTTGGGGGTGGTGGGAGACATGAGTGGGGGCCTGGTGGAGGCTGCCCCTGGATGCTGGGGGGTGGGGGTGCAGGGAGACATGAGTTGGACATGAGTGGGGGCCTGGTGGAGGCTGTCCCTGCACTGCTGGGGGATGGGGGTGATGGGAGACATGTGTGGGGGCCTGGTGTAGGGTGCCCTGCACTGCTTGGGGGTGGGGGTGGTGGTAGACATGACTGGGGGCCTGGTGGAGGCTGCCCCTGCACTGCTGGGGGGTGGGGGTGGTGGGAGACATGAGTGGGGGCCTGTTGGAGGGTGCCCCTGCACTGCTGGGGGGTGGGGGGTGAAGGGAGACATGAGTGGGGCCTGGTGGAGGCTGCCCCTGGATGCTGGAGGGTGGTGGTGCAGGGAGAATGAGTTGGACATGAGTGGGGGCCTGGTGAAGGGTGCCCTGCACTGCTGGGGTTGGGGGTGGTGGTAGACATGAGTGGGGGCCTGGTGGAGGCTTCCCCTGCACTGCTGGGGGGTGGGGTGTTGGGAGACATGTGTGGGGGCCTGGTGGAGGGTGCCCCTGCACTGCTGGGGGTGGGGGTGATGGGAGACATGAGTGGGGGCCTGGTGGAGGGTGCCCCTGGATGCTGGGGGGTGGGGGTGCTGGGAGACATGAGTGGGTGCCTGGTGGAGGCTGCCCTGCACTGCTGGGGGGTGGGGGTGATGGGAGACATGTGTGGGGGCCTGCTGGAGGGTGCCCTGCACTGCTGGGGGGTGGGGGTGCTGGGAGACATGAGTGGGGGCCTTGTGGAGGGTGCCCTGCACTGCTGGGGGGTGGGGTGATGGGAGACATGTGTGGGGGCCTGGTGGAGGGTGCCCTGCACTGCTGGGGGGTGGGGGTGTTGGGAGACATGAGTGGGGGCCTGGTGGAGGGTGCCCTGCACTGCTGGGGGGTGGGGGTGTTGGGAGACATGAGTGGGGGCCTGGTGGAGGGTGCCCCTGGATGCTGGGGGGTGGGGGTGCTGGGAGACATGAGTGGGGCCTGGTGGAGGGTGCCCCTGGATGCTGGGGGGTGGGGGTGCAGGGAGACATGAGTTGGACATGAGTCGGGGCCTGGTGGAGGGTGCCCTGCACTGCCGGGGTTTGGGGTGGTGGTAGACATGAGTGGGGGCCTGGTGGAGGGTGCCCCTTCACTGCTGGGGGTTGAGGGTGGTGGGAGACATGAGTGGGGGCCTGGTGGAGGCTGCCCCTGGATCCTGGGGGGTGGGGGTGCAGGGAGACATGAGTTGGACATGAGTGGGGGCCTGGTGGAGGCTGCCCCTGCCCTGCCGGGGGATGGGGGTGGTGGGAGACATGAGTGGGGGCCTGGTGGAGGGTGCCCCTGCACTGCTGGGGGGTGGGGGTGATGGGAGACATGAGTGGGGGCCTGGTGGAGGGTGCCCTGCACTTCTGGGGGGTGGGGGTGATGGGAGACATGAGTGGGGGCCTGGTGGGGGGTGCCCCACAGTGCTGGGGGATGGGGGTGCTGGGAGACATGTGTTGGTGATCAGTAGTGCAAGGTGACATGTGGGTTGGCTGGGGGGCATGGCCATGGTGGATGGGTTGCCTGTGGGACATGAGCAGGGGTGCAGGGTAGTCCCCTGTGGTGTGGGCTGCCTGCAGGGGCCGTGGAGGGTGTAGAGGGAATACCTGGGAGGACCCACAAGGCCAAATCACGTGTAGCACTCCCGGGCACCACCAAAATACACGTACCCTGCTCAAATCGCGTGTGAAACTTCCCACGTACCTCGGAATACACGTACCCTGCTGAAATCGCGTGTGGGACTTCCAGAGCACCCCGAAGTACACGTACCCAGGCCAATTGCGTGTGGAACTTCCCGCGCACCCCGAAATGCACGTACCCAGGCCAATCGCGTGTGGAACTTCCCGCCGCATCCCGAAACACACGTACCCTGGCCAATCGCGTGTGGAACCTCCCGCGCATCCCGAAACACACGTACCCAGGCCAGTCACATGTGGAACTTCCCGCGCACCCCGAAGTACACGTACCCAGGCCAATCGCGTGTGGGACCTCCCGCGCATCCAAAACACACATACCCAGGCCAATCGCGTGTGGAACTTCCCGCGCACCCCGAAGTACACGTACCCAAGCCAATCGCGTGTGGAACTTCCCGCGCATCCCGAAACACACGTACCCAGGACAATCGCGTGTGGAACTTCCCACGCACCCCAAAGTACACGTACCCAGGCCAATCGCGTGTGGAACTTCCATCGCGTGTGGAACTTCCCGCCACATCCCGAAACATACGTACCCAGGCCAATAGCGTGTGGAACCTCCCGCGCATCCAGAAACACACGTACCCAGGCCAATCGCGTCTGGAACTTCCCGCGCACCCCGAAGTACACGTACCCAGGCCAATCGCATGTGGAACTTCCCGCGCATCCCGAAACACACGTACCAAGGCCAATCGCGTGTGGAACTTCCCGCGCACACCGAAGTACACGTACCCAGGCCAATCACGTGTGGAACTTCCCACGCATCCCGAAACACACACACATGCTATTTTTCACACAGCGGGTGTCCGTGTTTGTCGGTACCACTTTGCACCTCATTTGTCCCAGAGGGCCACTGTATGGACCATTCATCATGGCTGTATATGGGTGCTTTTTGTTGGCGCACATTTTGGTGCACATTTATTTCAGGCACAGGGACGCTACCGGCTGCTTTCTTGTGGCGTACTTGTTTGGCCCTGTGCGCGTCTTTTATTGTGCGCTGGTTTGCCCTATTCGATTCCATGAATACAGGTTGTAGGCGAGCGTGTGGGTGTTCTGCGCACTTGCCTCCTGTACTTCCCCTGTGACGGCCATATTTTCACGCGTTGTTCCCCATTCCGAGTGTTACGCCCCGTGTTCCGCGTACTTTTGTGATGTGCACCACGCTATGTGCGATTTCGCAGTGTTTGGATGACCTGTGCGCCGGCGTGCGCGGCGCACTTTTTCAGCGCACATCCAATGGTTTTCTTGCGCACGCGAATCGCACGTTTTGGCACCTCTGCGCGGGAATTTTCAGTGCACATTAATTCCATGAATCGACCCCTTTATAACACATTTGAACAATCATTTCTTTGTTTGTTTCTGGTTACAAAGTTTATTAGGGTACAAAGTGGAATTTTTTTTTAAGAGGCAGAGTGAATATAGCTTTTGTGCCCCAGTGGGTGGGTAGACATGGGCTTTAAAGGCACATCAGTCTGAGCTGTGGTAGGCTTGAGCAAAGCTCGGGTCTAGGATCGGGCTCCGGGCCATTAAAGTCCATGGGTGCCCCCGTCAGCTGGGACGTGTAAGCTATTTGCACCCTGGGATTTACTGATGGGAGATCAGCTCACCGCAAGCCCATCTCCCATCGGAAAAAAAAAAAGAAAGAAAATGGATGCCACCATTAAAATGGAAAAGGGACTAGGTCCCTGTCCAGATGACGCCAGCAATAAGATATATGTTCCAAAACCACTTAGTCCTTTTTCTATGTTAATGGCATTGGTGCGAGCAGTGAATAGAGCATCGCGCCTGGGTAAGACCGACTTTCATAGGTCAATCTGTCTTTCCCGCTTGCGGATATGATATAGAAGAAGTAATTCCAACATAGCAGACAAAATATTACATTATAAGTCATCATTACATGTTCAATAAGCAAGTAGAACAGTCCATGTGAGCCAAGTCACACATTCCATAATACCGCCTAGTAGCCATTGCTGGAAGTTCTCCTCCAGGTCTGAGCCACTTCACCAAGGCAATGTGGGTATGCAAATTAGCCCAAATGCAAATCTTTTTCTGCAGGAAATTGTCTTTGTCTTGGAGGGCAGTGCTATTTTATACATCGCTTAGTCAACCCAAGATAGACATTTTGCAAGGCTGTCAGGACAACTAAATACCTGATTTCACCCTTATTACGATCATCAGTGCAGTATTGTCCTGGCTGCCTTGGCATGGAAGCGCACTACATACCCGTTTGATGTTGTTGGTTTTCTGGTTTCGCAGAGGTGGCATGGGCTCTCACCTGTGTTCTGCGTCATTCAATGAGAGACTGGTTGTAAGGGTTTCCATACATACAGAGTAGGCAAACGTTGTTAATGGGCAACATTGGCAGTTCATGTCGGATATAAAAGAGATACACAAATAACATAGTGATTTGGATTGCAGTGTTGTTGTGCATGTAGAGCCTCAATACTGTGCATGTTCTTGATACCGAGCCCAATTTCCTCCAGTACTGCCTATAAATATGACTGCTTTGCAAAGCCAATCACTGTTTAGTGTCTATGTAAATGCCAGCCACTGGTAATCTGCTTTGCTCCATGATGACAATCGTTGCAAAAAGGTCATTGATGTTATATGCCAGAGATTGTTCAAGTATATTGCATAAGCATCAGGGGCTGGGGCGCAGCCAATCAGGTTCCACAGATTGTGGGCTGAAACCTCTGATCTTGGAACCCTGCAGAATGCCTCCTCTGCCCCGCTCTGCCATCTTCTAGATACCCACCCTTTTCCTTTTTAGAAAAAAATAAATAATGCCTACCCCCCTTCCCAACCGCACGTACATGATTGTGGCGGTGACACAGCCCACCGCCACAGGAGAAGCTTCACTACATCTCGCTTTTGTGGCTGGCATGGTAATGGGAGACCCACCCTCTACAACCATGGCGGCCATCTTGGCAAAGTGTTTTCATTTTTTTGAACACAACATGCACAGTGTTCTGTTCAATGAATGACAATAGGCTATTTTACCGCCCTGGGTTACAGCTTCGGTAACCCAGGGTGGGTTAGTAACCCATTCCACTGTCTACATCAGCTGTAACATCCCAGAACCCTCATTAGCCAGGTGGAACTCAAACTCTAGGTGAGAGAACTATGAGTAGAGAAATGTCATAAGATGTGATGGGTTAAGGAGGACTGTGCATCCATAACATGCACTCAAACCATTTATATCAATGCCTAAAATGCATGTTCACCTTCTGTATGCATGATTGTTTTAAGGAGCCAATCTTCCAGTTTACATAACAGTGAGAAACAACATGAGAGAGTAGAGCTGCAACATGTACCTGTGTAATTGTCATACAGTAGTGATGAAAAGTGACAAAACAAAGATTCATGTACCACAGCAATGTAGGCATCTCAAAATATTCATCAATTTGCTCCATGCTGCCTGTACTCCAGACCAGATGAGAGCTTCATTCATGGACCTGTGCTTCCATACACCAGGGCCCTTCAGGAGCTGTGGGCACCCTTGTCTCCCAACCCAACAGGTTCTTCGTGGAGGCTGCACCAGTTTGCCTGCATTGGGGGAAGAAACCACCTGATTTATTTTGCTGTGGATTTTGGGAGTCAGTGGGTGCGGCCCAGGCAGCTGGCAATGATTGGTTGCCTAACATGTTTGCCTGTATCCAGTTAACCCCACTTCCACCAACAGCCCTTCCACACTCACTTCAAAGAAGCCCAGACAAACCTTTGTATGTTTGGTGAATCAGGTCACACCTTCCCTGTCTTTAGATACATATTGTATGTGCAGCTGCTGCCACCTTGATACACATGCAATGGGTCTACACCCAGCTATAGCCTCATATCCCCAGGTAGAGCCTCTTATGTGCAGGAGCATTGAAAATCAATAAACCCTGATATCAAAGGCAAGCTCTCAGTGCATATCGGGTTTTAGCTGCTAGTTGGGATCAGGTTGTGAATCTGTATCTCAGGTTTCTCTGCGCCCTGATGCCTGCAGGCTTTCGGCACGTTACAAGCACATACATAACATAACATAACTAGATAAAACGTGTCAATGTTGGCTGTGGCAATAGTGGTCAGTATCTCCATGGAAGAGCCCTCATGATGTCTTTGCCAATAATGTCAGTAATATTACCATGCCATTATAAACATGCCCATGCAGGTTATGCCACTATAGGCCATTGACCCTCCTAAGAACACTCACATTGTTTTTGCCAAAAATGCCAGTATTATTGACATGACACATGAAGAAAGTATGCCCATGCTGCCACTGTAACATGTCCATGCAGGTTGTGTAACATTTACCCATATAAGAACACTCATTTTGGCTTTGCCCATAATGCCAGTAGCATTGCAATGACACAGCATAAAAACATGCCCATGCAGGCTGTACCAACACAGATAAGTACCTACATGTAAGCAAACACATGTTGGCTTGGCCCATAATGCCAGCCACATTGGCAGGCTATTGTATACAAATATGTTCATGCAATCTACGCCAATATAGGCGATAACAACCTTAAGAAAAGTCATGCTGCCATTTCCCATAATGCCAATAAATTGCCAAGTCAGATAAAAAAAAAAGATCAATGCTTGTCCACATTTACCAGTCCCATCCTCTAGCACCAGCTCCTTCCATCACAACCCACAACCCCCTATCTCTTTTCATCATATCACAAACACAACATCCCCACGCAGACTAAATCTCACTCGAGAATTCATAACCACACAAGCTCACACACAAATACTCTAACACAAACTCACACTTGAACACACACATATGCTCACATCCAGGCCCGGACTGGCCTATAGGGCAATAGGCCCATGGCCGAACCAAAAATACAAAATGCTTTTGTGGGCCAGTTGTTGGTCAAAATGGCCCTCTTTTTTGGCTAATTTGGGCCAGTAGATGAGTTTATTTACTCTGCAGCTAGTAGTTTTGACCAGTGTTGCTGAATAAATATTCTTTAAAATGCACAATTTGCATCACACGTTATCAAAAAACTCCTCCTTGGTTAATATTCAAACCGTGTCACAAAAGGAATGAATAGCAGTTTGCAACTGTGGGCAATTTTCTCAATGGTGCCCAAGACAATTGTATGGCCCAGTTTGACCCTGTTCACATTGCACATTCATACACCATTATACCTGCACATGAACAGTATCGCTTTCTCTCTCACAGAGACAGGCACACACACATTTGCTTTTGTACTTACCTTCAGGCCGTAGTGGCAATTGCTTAATCGAAGGACTTCGAGTATGCATGCACAGCACACACAGGTGAGGGGTCAGGTGCCTCCCTTCAGTCCTCCATCTTATTGCTCTGAATCCGTCTGGGGTCAGCAGGGGAAGGGAGAGGGGTGGATGAAGACATTTGTTTACAGCCGTTGACAGGATTTTCCAGTGGCCATTCTCGGAAATATGTGTTGTGCGAGCAGAAGTACTTTTAGCCTGCAGACAATCTGCAGAACTTGAACTTTTGCAGCTGATGGCTGCACCTGCAGACATATTTCTACACGCTGCATGATGCAACTGCAGATAGTGCAGAGACACAGTGCACTGAACTGTGCACAACAACACATATTCTGGGGGGGATAAATGCTATTATATCCCCCTCACTTAAAATTGTGGGTGAAATTCCCCTGTCCCCCCATGCCCTACGCCCATGAAACAGACTATGGTATGTAGGATGGATTTGTCATATTCCTATGTGCAACCATTGTATTCCCACGTACAATGCTGGCACTCCCCCATTGATAATAAAGCACATGCCATTAAGAGGGACTCTAGACCAAAGGATTGCACTGTGCTTGCAATGTAACACATTTTGGTACCTGTGTATTTTTCTTACACATGCTGATGGTGACAGTTTTTCCCTCTGATGAATGTAGGTCATATCAAGACACTGGGACTCATTACACGCGAGGCGGTAAACATGGCGCTGTTAGCGCCATGGTTGCCGCCGGTACTGTACCAAGTCCGCCATGGTGAGTGGCGGAATTACCGCCACATTCCAAGGTGTGTGGGGGCGGTAATTCCCCATTCACCATGGCACTTCCCCATTCCAATTTGAGCCCCCATAGGGCTCAATGGGAATGGGGAAGGCGGCAATTACGGTACCGCAAATTGCGGTACCGTAATTGCCTCCAAGGTCCCTTTGCGGCCCCATTCCTTAATGGCTGGTAAAACCAGCCATTGAGTTCGGGTCCCGCAAAGGGACCTCGTAGTAAGGTGGTAAGGGTTTACCGGATGAGTCAATATAAAAGAAAATTATGGTTGCAGATTAAACTAATTCAGATTGTTTTTAGTTAGAACTAGATTATATTTACTAGCTATAACGCACACTAGGCATCATCACTGCCTTGGCGGTATTGCAGCAGCAATTGCACTGGGAAACCAGCAATGCAAACAGCGTTACTGCATCTCAGTCCAGCACTATTATTCTTTGTTAGAGTCCATAGGGCTCAATGGGGCAGTGACAGCATTTTTAGCACAGGCACAATTAGCGCTGTGCTAATAGCGCTGAAAAAGGGTGGAAAGTAGACGCTTTTACCTCGTGCAAAAAGCTGAAGCTAAACCTCCCACTTTCTGCCCAAACTCAGGATTGGGCAGAGCGGTATTGCAGTGGTAATAGCGTTACTTACACATTTTTGCCGCTTCTCCCAACCCCTGATGAGGCCCAGTGCCTTCTTTATATGATGAGAGAAAATATTAATTTGTTTCAGAGAGTCCTATACTTTGGAGGCAGGAGAGTCCATACAATGGTTATATTGTGCCAACTTGTGTGATAGAGGGGGAGAACTTTCTATTTGCAGAATATGGGCCTGATTCACAGAGTGTTTCTCTATGGGATTGCACCATTATAAATCGCTTCTGTGAAGCAGGCCCTAAATGTCTGTGAATCCTTTGGTGGCAGGATGAGAATACATTCAGTCACTGTCACAAAGTACACAACACACAATCAATTTTTCATTCGGTATAGGGAAATGACTATCTTTAGTGCTATCCAGTCTGAAACATAAAAAAGTAGTGTGGAAAGAGAGTAGTATGCAAGTAGAGGACATTTACATGAGGAACACTAGCTGCTGTGTGCATCAGGAATGCCAGAAGGGTGCATGCTAAATACAAGACATCAATGTCACATTCAATAGCAGCACTGTAGGCGAAACATACATATGGTGTGAAAGGTAAAATTGTACAAGCTCAGAACCTGTAGAAGGAGGAGCAGAAGGTGGTGGTTCAACTGATTATTTCTGGTTGGGAAGGGGGAAAGGAGTTGCAGTTTGTATGTACTGACAGCACAGAGAAGCAACACACAGTTCAGAAGTTCAGAATATAGGAAGTTCCTGATCTCTCTCTCTGAGATAACTATTGTGTCTGAATATGAAGATGATGATTAAGAGCACGAAGAAGGTGACCCACCCGAGTCCTAGCTGCAGCAGCTAAGTATGGAAATGAGTGATTCTGATACATTTCTACCAGTCTTTAAAAGACAATCTGGTAGATGTGACAGCACTAACCCTCAGCATGTGACTGCAACGAAAACCCCACAACAAACCTCAATGTCGCATTGGTGTAGGAGGACACATTTTCTTGGCACAGCAAAAATTGTTGAAAAGTGTAGAAGGTCTTTAAGTGGGACAAAAGCAATAGCATATTGCAACCTGCATTCTGTGCAAGAAAACTGTGTGGCAGATAAAGGCATGGACCAAGTTGGCTACCAAAACTTTGATATGCAATTCTTTGATTAATTAGATGGCCTTTATATAGAAAAGTAAGTGTGTGCATCTGGTTCCCAGTTGAGATTTCCTAGGTATATTGCTCATAAAACCGTTCTTACATCTAACAGCTACCTGACCGAGAGTTTTCCTAATTTTGTTTAAATATCTTCCCGGTCACAGTGTTCTCGTATAAATAGGCTAACTCTTCTAAATATTGCCCATTTTGTTTTGGTGTGATAGAGACTATTATCTACTTCCCTTTTGATTGCTCAAAATACATCTCACTATGGAACAATGTATCCTTATGGTTCTTGTGAAATACCAGGCTTGTTCACCTAGTGATGCTCTTGTTATTTGTAAATTGGCATGCTTTAAGGAAGTGTTTTTTGCAGTTTCTAGCTTTCTAGCTAAAGCATGGCAAGTAGGATGCTAAGAGGATGTGCCTTTTCAGATATATGTATTTTAGTATGCTTAGAATATTGCCCCATTTGTGATTTTAAACAGATGTTAAATATTGTTTTTGATTTTAATTGTTTTTAACCTATGTTTTTCGTATTGAATCTGACTTCTTTTGTATACTTGTTTTGTTATATTGTGATTCCATATTGGTGACTTGAATGATACTCCATATGCACTTTTATGGGCTAATGCCCACACTAATGTATTACAAAAAGAGAATACTGTGAATAGGACTGGTATGAATTCGGAAAATGTATACGGCAGTCCTACACCAGTGCATAGTCACCATACCACCCACACTTCATACTGTAGGCAAGAAAACATTGCTGCTGTTCCCTAGTTTCAGTGATTGACTGTAGTGGTCTGTGATGGATGCTGTTCTAACTTGAGGTTTGATCATGTTTGTTTACATCCACAACACTGCACAGTGAGGCGTACACCTTAATTTGTGGCATTTCTCCCTGCTAAATGGCATCTGAAAACATGAGCACTTTTTGTTACTTCACCAATATGCCCTTTCTAGGTGGAATGATTTTCAAGGTGGTTCCCACAACAACAGTGTGCCATATATGCTCAGTTTATTATCTCATGTGTTTGCATGTTAGCGGGTTACAGCTGCAATAATTTGTTGTGATGTATTTTCAAATTCTACTGCATGAGCTATGTTCACTGGACCCAGATTGCGTGGTATGCCAGAGGTTCTGGAAATACTCCAAGACAAACTCAATGATGAATTAGGCAAAGTGCAAGGCAAAGTTCAGCTTATCGTCTATATAAAGCAGGGACAGCATACACGCATCACAATCTTGAGTCTCTCCCCGAATTCATATAAACAACATTTTAAATACCTCGTACGAGTCATCTCTCATGTTATACATCCTCTGAATTTTACAAAACCTACGGGGAATTATGATTGGTTAAGATATGTGACAACATGGATCATATAAGGGTTACACAGTTAATTGTGTAAATTATATCTGATATCTCATCCTGAAACCATCCCAATATTGATTAAAGTCAAAACACATCTATTCTAAGAAAACACATTTTCTGGTACACTACATGGAGGGGGGCATGCCACTAAGGGATTCAGTCGGGTGCCTTATTGCTGACCAACCTTGGACATTTTGACATGTCATCAAGATATGCGCCAGGCAGGTAGTAGGGAGAGAGAGACCCCTGAACTCTCTTCTATCCGTTAAAGAAATTACCATCTCTCATTCCTTAGAGAATGACTTTGGGCAAGCTCTATGTTCTTGACCTTGGGTCTGTTTGTGCTTTTAGTGAGTACCACAGGTGTCCTAACTTTTGCTGGCATCTAATTAGTAGCCATTGTTTTGCAAATACAAGACACATGCTAGAGGACCGTGTATGACGGGAATTACCACCTATTTATTGAGACTTTAGCTATTATTAATGCATGTGCAATGCATTGTGTTGCCTCTAGGTACACTCTTTAGTCTCCACAGGGTCCTTTTGGTTCACTGTGATGTTGCCTTTGCCTAACAAAGTTTGGATGTGCTTTTATAAGATTGAATTAATTGGGGAGTATCCTGCCTGTGTCCTGCGAATCACTGTCTTGTGCCTTTGATCCATCGTTCTCATCCAATTTATCTCCTTCTGAGGTTGGCACTAACTGCCAACTACTGCCTGAGCTCTGCACAGCTCTGTACTTTTGCAGATTCAGCCTTTTGAGTTCTCTGAAAGCCTTGAGGATTTTGTCTATTTAAAAACATTTTGCGGCATCAATTTTATAGAAGATGGCTGCCCTGTTACTCTCTTATTTCTATATTAGAGAGCTATACCTGTGTGTCATTTGTGTTGCATTCAGTTTATACATTGGTTATTTTAGTGTTATTCATGTCTTGCGGTTGCTATGCTCATATTTTTCATGTATAAATGCACATTTGACCTAGTGTAGATGTTTGTCATGTGGAGTGCATATCAACTTCATGTCTAGTGCATGCGCCTATTGATGTTGCAACATCAGCATGGTTGTTTCTGCCATCTTCATCTTAGATTGTCTCTAAGTCTTGTTGTATCTGCCTGGGATAGGGGTGGTATGGTTGCCATAAGCCAGAGGACCATATCATGCTGGTAGTTTTTTTTTAATTCTGCAGGTGAAACCTGGAAATATGTCATAACAGTGCAAAATAATTAATTGAATGTCTACTTTCAGAAAATATTATAGTGTCATTGCTATATGCAAGTTTGCAATGCTGTGCACTTATAGGCCCACAACATAATTCAGCTTAATTTGTTTCAGAAAATTGATTACCGATTATCTAATTTAACTCAAATTAACTTGTTAACTATATATTCAGTATTTTCATGCCTTTTCAACTGTACAGACAGAGGTTAGTGGTTTGACTTTTAGTGTTGTGTATGGTATCATTCTTCTACAAAGGAATAGACTTTGAAAGTGGTTCATGTAATTTAGTAACAATACTTGCACACTATCCTTCTTGCTCCACATTCAGGGGTAGTCAAACCACCTAACCTTTTCATCCCACTTGCCTAATGCAGGGATAGTCACAAACAAAATGGTAGGTGATGGAGCATTTGCAACACCATGGCGTCCTCCACTGTTATGGCATACAGCTCCTCCTGACTAATTATCATCTGGTGATTCAGGCAGTATGTGTCATCATGAAGCATTAGCTGGTGTCTCCATGCCTGTGAAAATAGCACTACACTCACAAGCCTACCACCACCAACACTGAAAATAACTTAAGTGATTGTGGTGTGGGTGGCAAATATGGCCTAGTGATGAATGCGGTCACTGGTACAGCATGCACAGAGGGCAGTGGTGATTTTCTCAGGTTCATAGGTTCCAGGTACTGAAGGATTCCTGTGCTGGTAGGTCCAGTGATGAGGATGTGTGCCCAATATTGATAAACTTGCAGATGTTTCCACTACTGGGTGGATACTGCTGGGTCAATGGATGATAAATACACCCTCTTGGAGGAGATAGACTGTAACACTGATGCATGTGCCTCTACTTCTCTGTAGTTCCAAAGATGTAACCCTTCCTTTGAATACCCACTTGACTGGAGTATTGCATCAGTCCCATTTCACAATGAATATGCGCTTCTAAACAGTCTTCCCATCTGTAAATCTAAGGGGGGGCATCCCTATCCATGACAAGGTGTTCACTTTCAGGGATAGGGATGTCCCTTGTCCTTCTTGAATCTTGATAAAGGAGGATGTGTGCCTGCCTTCCACCTCTGGAAGTGCAGGCCCAGATGATGAAGCCCCGGTCTCCTCCCTTTCCTGGAAATACTAAAGTCCTGAGGTAAATATTATTATTATTGTTATTATTATTATTATTATTATTATTATTATTATTATTATTATTATTATTATTATTATTATTATTATTATTATTCCTCTTTTACATTACATGCCTTGGAGAAAGCTAGCATTCCAGATTGAGATTGATAGGTTAAATGTTGAAAGATTGTGGTGAATCAATTACATACTCATGTACAACTCAGAAATCTTGCAGGCTTCAACCAGTCCTATAGTTAACCCTTGAAATTGTGGGCACTGTAGTGCGATAGAGGTTTATTTGGTTATTTTCTAATATGTGAGTACTGAAGTCCTGATGGTGGTTTACTTGGTTCTCCTCCCTAAGAACTTACTCTTTGAGGCCTGTGCCAGTAGGTGCGGAACGGGCCACAAAAGGACATAGCATACTGAGACTTCAGGGGGGGGGGATTTAACAGGGTAACAAGCTGGTACTGAGGGACATGACATCTGGGGTACCACCTATGCATCCTCAACCTCTTGCTCACTGGTCTGCTGCCAAATCACTGCATGCAAACCCTTCACATTCTTCTCCAGGTTTGAACACTGCATCTACACCTCTGCTAGGCAATTTCCCTTCTGAGTTGTGACCACATTCTCCATAAATCCACATTTGATTAAAACATTGTCCATGCAATCCTAGAAGGTATCTACGGGTTGAATTGGTTCCTCCTCCTTATGGCATCCAAGGACTCCCAAGCTTTCACAGACACTTATCCAGCTCCACCATCACCTCTGGTACATTGGGCCTCATTACGACCCAGGCAGTAAGTTACCGCCTGGGCCGTGACTTTACCACCATGGCGTAAACTACGTTTACGCCATGGTGGTTGGCGGACTTACCGCCCCATTCCGACCTTGGCGGGGCGGTAAGTCCCCAATCCCTATTTACCCTTCCCCATTCCCATTTTTGCCCCATAGGGCATAATGGGAGTGGGGAAGGCATTAATTACGCCACCGTAAATTACGGTGGCGTAATTAACTCCATGGTCCCTTAGCGCCATGGATTTTAACACCTACTAAAAGCAGGTGTTAAGTCCGCCATGGCGCTAAGGGACCTCGTACTCAGGCGGTAAGGGTCGGCGCTGTTTACGCTGCCGTAAACCCCTTACCGCCTGGGCCGTAATGAGGCCCATTGACTCTCTGCAATGGCAAATCCCCCATTTCAAATGTGGATCATATGAAGTCTGTTATGACTTCATTCTGGGAGATCCATGTTGATATTGCTGCAATATTTGATTATTGAGAGGACCAGTGCAATGATGGGGCTGAGTCTAGGGCATATGTGAAAACCAGGCTAAGATGACAATGGGCAATCTTTACTATGGCACTGGCCTGGGACTCAAAGGAAACAGTGGTATAAAATGACACACACATTGTTGACAACCCGCACAACAACCAGAAAGGGTAGGAGAGCATCTGCCACTGCTCCTGCCTGGAGGACAACTGATTTGCCAGCATTAAGGCAAAGCCAGTAAGCCCCAGTCCAAATCTGGTTCTCCAGAAATCTTTGTCAAGTATCCTGCACTCGGGATCATTACTGACCAGCAATTGGTTATAATAGACACTGATTATCCTCACCAACATGCTCAAATAGGCACTGAAGAGTAGAAGAAACAGTGTAGAGCAGGAAAGTCCAAAGAAGTTTGCTAGTCAGTCAAGGAGGATCCAAAGGGCAGTTAAGTCAAATGAAGCCAATAAATCAAATGGTAACAGCATGCCTTTTTAATAACTCCCTTATTTCCAGGACCATCGTATACATCCCTCTCAAAGGTCAAAGACAAGACTGCAAATTGTGCATCAATCTGTGGGACTCCAGAGGGTCCTTCAACCCTTTAGTAATATGTGTTCTATGAAAGATGCCAGAAAAGGTAGTTCAGCATTTGGACCATAATTATCAACCCAAGTGGGATTTTCAGAAACCTTTTTTCTTTTTTAAAATAATGGTTATGAAGTCCTGCTTGCAAGGCCACTATTAAATTACCAAGTGCAACAATTGATTACCTATGTCCAATAAGAACGCTGGAATAGTTGAATAATTATTTCTAAAGATGTCATTACAAAAAGGGTCTAATGGGAAGGAGGAATTACTCAAATGTACAATGACGCTAAAAATGTCACATAGCGTACAACACTTTAAAAAGGCGATGCATGGTCCTGGAGAGCAGGAACGTCATTTTACTAAAATGCCAGGGGTAGCAGAAGTGACATCACATGACCCTTGGCCTCTGATGACATCTCAGGAAATGGTGTAATTTAACCCCACCCACAGGTGACATCATGGGGCAAAACAGGAAGTTGCATTACAAAGCATTGTTCCTCAGTACACCACACAATTATGGTTACAATATCACAGTAACATGATATACATTTTGTACAAGAGTGGATCACCATATGTAGCGTTAATATCAGTGTGACTATTCCCATATTACCAAATTACTGTGAATGTAAGCAGTAGTCCAACACAACAACCTGGACTATTATACATCCCTCGGTGTAAACTCTAAACAGAAAGCAAATCTGAAAGAGGCCTAAACCCCAAAGCACAGACAGCCAGTGCCTGCCAAATATCTGAAAACAGACTGGAAACAGCAACTGACCAACACAAGTCCAACCAGAAAAACGATGATCTGGAGGGTTGCCCAGAGCTGTGCCAGTGGTAATGAATGATTTGAAACCTTCCAACCATCACCTTTCTGGTTTGCTTATTTGGTAAAAACCCCACTGTTTTGTTTTTGTTAGATGGGAGATAAAGTGGAGGGATGTGTTGCAGGTCACAGTATTTGCAGGGTTTTTTTATTTTAAAATCTAAACAGCAGCAGGTCCACAACATCACTCTTAGAAAAGCCTGCTGGGCCTACAGACCTAGGCTTCTGCTCACTGATGATGCCCAATGAGGCTGAAACATGTCTGGGGATGCTTGCAGTCTCGTGCAGAAGGAATGCAACCTAGCAGTCGTGGCTGTACTGCCCCTTTTGGATTGGGACCCAGCGTGATTTTCATATGGTCTTTCCCTTTTTATAGTGGGTTGGCAGGCTGAAAAAAGATGGTCTGGAGTTTTGTCCAGATCTGTACCAGTGGTTATGAATGATTTCAAACCTTCCAGCCATCACCTTCATGTTTTGCTTATTTGGTAAGTAACCCGCAATGTTTTTTTTTTGTTAGATGGCAGATAAAGGGGAAGTTGCAGGTCACAGTCATTGCAGTTTTTCTTTTATTTAAAAATATAAACAGCA
Organism: Ambystoma mexicanum; assembly: GCF_040938575.1. NCBI lineage: Eukaryota > Metazoa > Chordata > Amphibia > Caudata > Ambystomatidae > Ambystoma > Ambystoma mexicanum. The sequence goes on from NC_090922.1 coordinate 370,019,256, forward strand.
GCAGCAGCTCCATGACATCACCCCTACAAAAGGCCCATGTTATTATTTTCTTTCGTCCCTTATATCTTGCTTAATGCCAGCCCCCTCTAGTTTCTAAGCACTGAAACAGGAATTGAAACCATGTTGCACTGTATCCTTTGTTTCCAAAGCAAGTGCATTGCCCCTGTAGTACCCAAACATATATTATTTTTTTGCTTGAGGAAGCAATAGATGGTTTATTCAAAGGCGGAGGGCAACTTCACGTAAATTAATGATCTCATCTCGTGTCTATCTACAGTTTGCCTGTGATGCAAGTCTGGCAGATCTGAGGCAGGCCACACATTGCACAGGCTGGATTGGTGGCAGAAGTCACTGAGGTACACCACTCTTATCACAATCCCAGTGGCTCTTTGGATGTGCAAAGCAGACAACGAGAAACACTGATGTGATTTGTATTCATGCTGTACTCTCACTGGACACTGCAGGTTGCTCCTACTCAGACCCAGTCCCCATACCCTTCCTGTTGCTATAGTACAGGGTATGAGGTGCACAGCCAGCCCCACCTCTGAATCCAAACATGCAGGCATTCTTCACTAATGGACTGCAAACCTGTTCGTGATTACAACGTCATTGCTTTTTCTGCAACCCTGTTATTTCTCCAGCTAACACGATTTAGATTCCAGTTGAAAAAAGCGGTGGCACATTGTGCTGTGTTTACAACCACCTTTTTTCAGGTGCAACACAGATATCTGTTCTTGGCACTGTCTCTTTCTCCAGTGGCCAAGGGGTCGCAAGGACATGTATAGTAGTAGCAGAGGGGATGCCAGGGGTAGCAGCTGCAACCCCTGGCAATCCCAAAATGTTTCCCTGCTGGAGAGCTAAACTCTCCTCTTTCTGTGCACCTTACTCCTGGAAGGAGGAGTAGTTGTTCATCTTTACTGATTGTGTTTCTGATGGCTACGATGGAATCTTCTTGTTGACAAAGTGGAACAGGAGACGTCATACTGACTTTGCAATGTTTGGATAATTAGCGAGATGAGCTTTGCCCAGAAGAGATGACCTCAGTGTCATAATTGTTTTGGCCAAACAAACTACCTGCTTATATTGCGGGATGTGTGTTCCAGAGGCTTTGGTGTGTGATGAACCCAAAGAACGTAGCCATTTTATCTCTGACCTCCATGGTTTGACCATCAGCTAGTTTAAGGCTATTGTGAACCATTGATTATAAATAGTATGGAGTTTGCATGTCCGGGATGACTTATACAGACAGATATTTTGTAATGTGGTAGCAATGGTGAGAGCAAGCACATAATTAGAAATGTCTCTGACTAAGCAGAATTTGTTTAACGATGCAATGATGGAAGTTTTTCCCCCATCATGCAAATCTCATAGCACACCTTTATGTAAAATGGTCTGACCAGGGAATGTAGATATTATATATTCCTGGATGGTTGCATCTTTGTCTAGGTCATGCTTGCGACCATCTGAAGGAGCAGGTCTGTCAATACTCCGAGAAAAAAAAGAAAAAACATACATATATGAAGGCCTGTGCTTCTTTATTCCATGAGCAATCGAAATAACTATTACAATAACTTTAAACAAAGTATTGGTCTTGATTTGATAAAAGTTTTCTAAAAAAAAAAGTTGAACATCTTTTTAAAACTGGGGCTATGTGGTTGCTCAATAAATGATTGGCATCCTCATACAATTCTTCTCTGTAAATGTATACACACTTCCACCTCCCTTTAGCAGATATGACCACCACGTCTAACTCGTAACGAGGAGTTGAGCCAGAGGAGGTTGTCGTTTCGCTGCAACGGACGGGCAACTAGCACTGGAAAAATTCCCATAAAGCATGGATATCTGCTTGGTAAATCTGATGATTCTACAACCAGATTTGCAGTGATTCGTTTTTGTTTACAAGAGCCCCTATGGGGCTGAAATGGGAATGAGGAGTAATTATTATGGGCACCCGGCAAAGGGGAATTACCGGGTCTGCCAGGGTGGGAATGGCCTGGTAGATCCCCATTGCCGGGTGCAGGTAAATTCATGACTCTAATGGCAGCCGTGCCGGTATTTACCGGCACAGCTACAGCCTCAGTCATAATCAGGCCCATTGCATTAAATTGGCTTTGCATAACCACTCAAATTGCACAGGACGAATGGCATTTGCCTTTCATAAAATAGACACACAAACACAAAACCGAGACAGGATATTTTCTTCTAATAGCGTTTTTGAAAACGTTAAACAATGTGAATGTATTACACTCCAAGAACCAATACAAATATTTTCCCTAGGGCTTGCAGTACTGAAATGGGATATTTCACCTTTAGTTGTTTGTTATTTTTCATCATGTTATAAAGTGCAGTGGTGAAGGGTCTCGGCTACAAACTTGACAACTGCGGTTTGATCCCTGACGTCAGCTTTAATTCATGAATTCAAAGAGGGAATCCAATGTTCCTCTTTTAGCTGGGGGTGACTGAGGCAACCCTTTTAATAAAGGGGGTGGACTATGCCCCCCGACACCCCCACCCCTGCATGTACCCACAACTTAAGCCCTGTATATCAACATTGTTCCAAACTCGCATTCATTATCCAGAAAGATCGCCCCTAAAATCAAAACTTGAAATGCGACATAAAATGTGAGAGAACACATTGGGTCTCATAACGAGTCCGGCAGTAGCCGTGCCGGAAAAACCGACAGGCTGCTGCCGGACCCGTATTACTATTCCGCCTCAGTGATTGCTGGAATCACCGGAGCATTACAACCCCGGTGACCTGGTAATTCCGGAGACGGAATTCTGTAAATCCCCATACCCATGGAGTCCCATTGGACTCCATGGGGATGGGGACCATGGAAACACTGGTTCCGTCTATGACAGAGCCGGTGTTTCCATGTCCGCCTGCAGGCCGGTGGTGTTAAACCCGCCAGGTCAGAGTGACACCTCCCGCCTGCAGGACTCTGAATCAGCTGGTCCGGAAACAAACGCCATCATTCTTTCCGGACCGGCAGGGTCATAATGAGGCCCAATGTCACCTTTTCTACTGGCTTGATCATGTATTGCTACAAAATGTATCCTGACCTCTCAGCTGCAGCTCAGCTCAGGTGCTGCTTAAGTCACCAGTGCCCATATACTGCCTCATTCTACATTCTAATTTCATCAAGTTATAAACAGATTACACTAACAATTAATTTGTGTTTCTCATCCAAAAATGCACACGTATTTTTTGTACTGGTAGAGTAAGAGTAGAGGCCTCGTATAATGGAGAATCTGCAGTCATTGCAAACTCTAGTATCAGCCACGAGCGAGCTGATGATAGAATGTCCAAATGCATGCAGTCTTTATAGATTACTGCTATTTTACCGCAGATCTCCAAGGACTACTTGAATCTATATTAATTTCCTTTCTGGCAGTTATATGGTTGAGCATGAATTGCTCTATTTCACTTTTAAAATGTCAGTAATTTAGTAATGTGCAAACTAATTATGCCCAGTTATTAATGGAAATTAGTTTGGGGAGTTATAAAATCAATTTGCTTTTCCAGACTGCCTTAAGGAGCAGTGCATCATTATAACAGTTGATGATGATATGAAAACAGCGTGTAGCTGTCGCCAACCAGTCAGCAGTATATGCAATATTGAACACATTCCAGTGTATATTAATTGAGTATGTACATATATTACAGAGTTTGTGGTCATGACTATATCTTGAGGTGGAGTTAATAAGTTCAGTACGATGCCTGATGTCTTTACTGCTCAGATACTAGAAAGAACATGCCATGTTTGAGATAATGTTAAATACCGAACGATGCCCTTAGCGTAAATAAACAGTACCATACCATACCAATAAGTAGAGAGTTCTATGGTATGTTAACTAAATTCAAGTTAATTTAACTCTTCAGTTCAGTAAGTAGATGTGTGTTAAGCAGCAGAAACACATGTTAATGTAATAATGTTCATACATTGTGGAAGGAATTGGAAAATTGAATATAGTTTATGTTACCATGCAATGCTGCTGTTGCAGATGTTGCCCATTCTCAAAAACCCAGAAAATGTGTTCGGCATAATACCAAATCACCCATATTTCTGGCAATTCTGATGGATGTAACTTCCCTGAACTTCCTCATGGGTTTTTAAAAAAAAGGAGGCTTATAATTATGATTGCTTGCAAATGTGTCTTGAACAGTTTGAATTCTTATACTTTTTTAAGATGGTACAGATATAGGAAATTGCTAGTTCAGCTGAGCTAAACAAAAACATTGAAATTGGATTTAGTTTATTGAGGGGCAGAACATTAAATTATGATTTCGATAAGGCAAAATTAGGCAAATAAGATAATAGCATGAGGGAGAGCAAAAAATGAACGCAGAATGGGTCCCTATACAAAATACAGAAGGAGGAGACTACGGTGTGAGTAGGAGAAAATCCCATAATTCTTTGATGGCAGGAATGAGATTACATACAATGGATATTAATGAATTTGCCAAGTGTTTGTGATGAGATAAAATAACAGTAGCGAAGCAAAAACCATAGAAATCTCCAAAGGCAAACACACTATATTTAGTGGCTGTAGCAAAGTGTGTAAACATTTGTGATGAGTGTATTAGCAAATAAGGCCAAAACCCAATATTTTATTTTTCGGGGGAGCAAACTCGCGATGGGTAAAGTGAACACAAAGCAGAGAAAGAAAGTACCAGAGACCTGGTGCTTAGGAGTTGCTTACCCCTCACTACCCTCATTCAGAGCGGGCTTGGATATATTGTTAGTCACACATACATAGGGTTATATAACAACAAAAGAAATTATTGTCAATAGCACAAAAAACCAAGGGTAGAGGAGAGAGAGGCATACAAGCGAATAATTTTAATTCACAATCTAAAACATTAAAAAACTACAGATAAGCACATCAATCACATACAAGTCAAGTGAAAGGACACAAATAGAAAAAATATAAAATTAGTGTCAAACAATTATATAAGGCAAGGCTCCAGATGACAAAAAAGCCTTAAGGAAAAACAAACACAGGCGAGGTGAAATAATCCACCTTCACTTCCTGATACAAAAAATGTAGCAAAATGGCGAGAAATTTGGCATTTGCTGAGATTCAGAATGTCGACATGTTTCGGCCAATGTTCATATTGGACAGTTTCTCAAGTGTCCATATAGAATGCAGTTGTAGTGGCCATCATCAGGACAAGACATTTCTTCAAACACAGCCTTATAAATGATTAGATATTGGCATCACACAGATTTGTTTGTTACGGAGGTGGACAATTACCCTTCCAAAGGAAATGTCACAACGCGTGCCTTCGTTGACACGGAACACAAGTCCCTGGCGATTTATAGCGAACGGCAGGCGCGATTGTATCAGCGTTGCAGAATCACGTACATCTATTGCCAAGTGATTCCAAAGTAGTTTGACAATTGGTCAGTCAAAGTTCTTTATAGTCTGTGCTTTGCAGTTTACGGGTGGAGAGGTCTCGGGCTCTCGCCTAGATGGGTCCGCACGCACTACCAGAAGCAGTCAGTGATGGTCGGAGAGGAACATCCAAGCCCGGAGCCAGCAGAGGTCACACACCCTAATCCCGATAATTTGCGAGGCATCAGGGTGTGGGGAACGCCTTGCTTCTCCCAGTCGAGTCCGCCACGAACAATTCACTGAAGTTTCACTGGCATTTATATTGCTGTGCGCGCGCGGCCGCCGGCCGGTGTCTGCGCAGCTCCGGCGGGGCGGCGGCGGCGGCGGCGAGGCAGCAGCTGTTCCTGGACCGGCTGAGGGGGGCGGGGCTCGGTGACGTCACTGCGGGGCCAGCGTGGCGGCCCGAGCGCCGGCGCGCGAACACCTCCCTCCACGTCACACTGGAATTCCGTGACGCCGACCCCACCTTCCTGTGATGAGACAAAGTCCTAAAAGCAAAGAGAAACATAGAATTGTTGGATGGCAGGTGACTATATTTAGTGGCTGTTTGTACTGTTCAAACACAATAATAGTAGCAAAGAGGAAATATCAGAATTGTCTGGGTGACAGCGATTCTATCCATTCGCTGTAAGTAGTGTACACACGGTTTTTGATGAAACAGAATACTACCAGGAAAGAGAAATGTGTGAACGTGGTTAGATGCAGGGCATTACATTCAGTGGTTATGAATGAGTGTTCCATCATTTTGTGGTGAGACAACATACTGAAAGCAATGAGAAACTCATAACCTAATTAGCTGTAACTCAGAAAAAAGGTTACATTTATATACCAATAATAACCTTCACAGAAGTAGGGTCATCAAAGCTAAACATAAAATTATATTAAGGGTAAGAGAACGGAATCTTGTCAATCACTGAACATTATGGAGATGCCCTATTCGACATTATATCACAGCAACCAGATTTATTAATGGAAAATATAGGTTTGCTAACATGCTTCAAACAAAAGAACATACTTAAGAGAGAATCATGTCCCATGGCCCATAAGGTCAGACCAGTATTAGTCGTGCTGTTAGAGGAATTAAGCCTCAGACTAAAGAGTGTCTGCAGGAGCAACATCATCAAACCCACTGTGTCATCCAAATGGTGAACTGAAGTGATAATCTTTCAAAAACGAAACAATAATATCAGTATGTGATTGTTTGACTGCACCTGTTACATGGCATATATGGTGAAGAGTGTCTAAGTGTGGAAACACGGTAGGAGGATTCAGAGAGCTGCATGTGAAAAGTGAGCTTCACAATCCAGTAATTCACAAATAGTGCACGCAATGTATGATTAAGTGTAGCAATCTATGCAGAGTGTCATATTTGGAGAGTCTCTAGAACCCTGTGAGCAGCACACATTGTGGAAGGATGCTAAGGATGCCATACATGAAATGAAAGATTCAAAAGATTCAAAAAGATGCCACCACGCAAAGCATATTTGGAGAGGCTCTTGTACCTTTTGAGCTCTGATATGTCATGGGAGGATGCAGAGAACACCATGCGTGCAGTGACATTTTCAAGATCCTGTCATTTATTTGAAGCTCATGAACAAAGTGTGTTGGCACAGTGCAGCTGCAGGGATGTTTGACTCGTGAGAGAAGATGCACAGCAATGCCTCACTGTAAAAACCTCATGTAAAGCTGTGGCCTGCACACAGCAATTTGGAATAAAAACACATGCAAGGAAAATGTGTAATATTTTCAAGTCCCCTAAAAACCAGAATATAGAGACAAGTTTTGAGATGAACACTGCAAGTACCTGCAAATAGCCTGCATTTTTTGTTTAAATGGGAAACTGCTTAAACTGATGAGAAAGAGAACACAGATTTGCATTGTTTCTGCTATGCCTGTGTATTTTCTTCTGCAGAAATAAAAGTCAGTATTAGGAAACATTCAGATGTTGACAATATGGAGATGTTGACAATATGGACTCTTGATGGGGGTTTGATAAACCAATGCAACATAAACTGTTATTTGTATGAAAATATGCACATTCAAATTTGGAATTTTGATTGAAACCAACTTTAAATTGTGCCAGCACTGAATTCTGACATATGGCAATTCTGTCAACTCACAAAGACATCCCCAATGACAGCACACAGGATGGGAGGACAGATACATTCCCTTCCCATGCTAATAAACTCTTCGAAACTGCAGATAAGAATCCTTCTTCAATTCAGACTGTGACATAAAGTTTTAAGTGTTGAGTTTAATTACTTTTCTGTGTGACCGTTAGGGCTGAACATTTTTAAAAAAATAAGGTTGATTCAGCTGCTTCTGTGGTCCTCTTCAGTTTAATCTCTCAACACCATATCACAGGTCTTCCTGAAGGCACGAAGTTAACACTTGACTGGACTGAATGCCTGGGAACATCTAAAGAGGAGACAGAATTCACCCCATATGGCCTCCAAGAACTGCAAATTACAAAGGCACTTTCATCGGCCCAGCACTGGACCATAAACACCATTTGGGCCAGTCCTGAATAAACAAAAGCAGATTTCCAGCACTGACTCAATAGAAAATCACCATGATCCTAATGGTGTATTTTTGTAACAAAGAAAATGCCTTTTAAGGTGCACTGGTTTGTTTATATCATCTGTATCTCTGGAACCTGTATCTCTGGAACTGAACCTGAATAGAAATGTAATCCATTTTGTGATATGTTCAGTTTGAGATGATCTATTCAGGGCTATGAACGTGATTTTGTTAATGTGAATTTTTAATTATGCAACTTAGGCACATTTGTATTTTCTCGCAAAGAAAGGGCTCACACTACTCTGTCATATGTCCTCGTGTCCGCAGTGACGAGCCTGTTATGTTGAGATGGGCAAACAGTTTGACTATACATGTGTAAGTGAGATAAAGGGACATTATTCATGCTATAATGATCAGGATTGCATCAATTGATTTGTACCAGAGAGAGAAATCTGGTGAGCTGATTCTTGATGTGGCAACATAGTTGGAATGAAGTGTTTGAGAAGGTGCTAATATTTAATGAAAGACAACCCTGAGATGACATCACATTAACTCAGAGGGAAACTGAATGTAGAAGTTACTTCCATCAGACTACCTCCTGCATTAATATTAATATGCCCAATGACTGTGTAGGGGTATGTCTACTGTGATGTCACCTTTGGAACATTATCCAATCACATACATTAGATTGGGGAAAGTTTACACACCTGAAAAAGGTGGTGTTTTCTGTTCTATATAAACACGCACTGAGGGTTAGACAATCACTCATGGACACTTACTGACGGGACTTACTTGCTCACTCACTGACTGATGGTGAGAAAGAAGAATTGATAACAACAGGAATGAGAAGCAATAGATGTGCTCTCATTTTGGACCATTTGATGGATTATTGGTAGAGACTAAAAGTGAGGCCTACCAGAAGTTAAATCCCCAGGCCTTCTTCAGTGGAAGAGAAAGTAGAGAGGCTGTGGAGAAAAGCTGATCCTATGTTACTGTCTGACGCCTGCCTGTTCCTAGAGGGGATAATTGAACCAGTCCTTAAGAGGGTGCCCCCCTGTCTGTGATTCAGCCAAAACAAATCCTGATGTAAGTATTATCTAAAAGAGAGGTCATCTTCTGGGCAGTGATCCTATAAAGGAAAACATAACGAATCCGGGTCTTTATAATGTGTTAGTACTGAGGGATAGGAACATGTAAAAGAGTTGTGCATCCCAAGAAGTTATGGAACATTTCAGAAGTGTACGTGCAACTGAAAAAAGATACATTTTATAGATTAGAGCCCATGGTGTGTATACAGTGATATCCACCTCACTCTTTTCTCAGGCAATAGTGTCTAGCACAGAAGAACTATTAACGAGGGTCAAAAAGAGAATCGTACTGTCTGCATACCTAGAAAATGAATATTAATTGAAGACATTGCTGGGTTAAAGCAGAATGTTGTTGTTAAAGCTAAATTGTTCGCGATAAAAGGGAGAGGGTGATTATTCACTGTCCATTTCTTTCTGTTGTTCAAGGTTTCGGTTGAAAGGGAGAATGGTACATTTTAAACAGTTACTGAGTAGAAGTATCACTGAATGGAAGTTTGCAAACATACTGTAGAATGCACATTTTCTTTTCCACAAGCCATTCACATACCCGAAGGTCCAATAGTTGGTTACAATTGAATTGAAACTCTGATCTGTCTATCAATTAAGGGGATGGTATTTTGTAAAGAGGATGTATTGAGAAGTGGATAGGCAGGGATATTTTAACTAATTAGTCATGTTCACGCATGAAAGATTCCTCCTGGTCTCACATGCATCCAATCTATGAAACATACATCCTCAGCGTGAATTAAATGCATAGATACGCATGGTGAAGTGTGTGTTACTTAAGTTTCTATTTCCATATCTGTGGCACTGACAACTATAGTGACTAGTGTGTTGATTAATTTCGACCATTACACTTTTTTTGAATAAACAATGTGTTTATCTATAATCTGATTCAATAATTTGTATGTGCTTCATAAATAGACCTTCTTTGCAACCCTGCATGTTAAATTGGGTTCTCAGATTTGCCTTGTGCTTGTCCTGTACATAAGATTGCAGAACTTAACACACCTGTGTTTGACTAATTTATACATATTATCAATGTGTTGTGCTCTTATAATAGCCACTATACCAAGTTAGTTGTGTGGAAAGCATTAAACTATTATACATTTTTTCTGCTGAGAACATCCACCTCAAATTATAATTTGTGCATCTTAAATGCAGATCATGGGAAGATTAATGAAGTCTCCGCACCTGAGAAGCACATCGCCTAAATGAAAGCACCATTTTCTGAGCAGGCTTGACTCCATAGAAAATAAAACAACTCCAAGAATTATTGATTATTTCTTGCATTAAGCGTGACTAGAATTGTTGCACACCCATCCCTTTCAGTCAGTTGGGGTGGACGTACAGGAGGACTTGCACTATCATAAATTAAGATCTCCTCCCTCTAATGTTCATTCCTTGAAAGAAAAGACTGTAGGGTTTGAGGGGGTCATAAACACAAAATGATTCTCTGCTCAGAAATATGTGCAAGTTTGGAAAATAAAATGTGCACTTGATAATGGCACGTGTACACTGTGCTGAGCAGTCTCATTTGGTACATGAGGTAATAAACATGGTAATCATGAGTTATATTGTAACAACAGACACAACTTGTAAAAATGTTTGCTAAAGTACAGGAAGACCTTTGCCTCCTCTTAAAAAAAATGTGGCCCTTGAGGAGGGTTCACAACATATGGCACTTTCTAAGAACCTGCATCTACTCCAGCACCTTCTTTGCTTAAATGGCTATATTTAGGGCTTCAATCTTCAGAACGTCTGTACAAGATAGTGATACAAGCTAAATTGCATATCCACTTTCATAGAGACATACATGCAAGGTCTCCACATGAAAGAGAATCTTTCAAGACAGAGGTTCCACATTGACAGTGCAGTTGAAGAGGAGCTAAAATGCTCTTTGGCGATTGAAATATCTATGAGCACCATGAAAATCATGGGTTCAAATGATGTTATAGATTTTCTCATATTGGACAAGGATGTTCTATGCAATACTGAAACATCTAATTTGTTCGAAACCTTTTGCTCATGTTTTCTTTCTGTTTTTATTACAGAAGTGGGGGTCAGGAATTCTAAAAAGGTAGCACTGTCAACACAGACATTAGCAGGCATTGGTGGGAATAAGAACATTAACATAAATGAAGGATCCAGTTCCAATTTGATTACATACAAGTGACAGCTATCATGCTCAACAAACAATAAACAACCAATGCAAACATTGAAAAAAGAATTCAAAACAGCAGCGTAAGCAGAGTGAGCAAGATATCAAGATATCAAACAGATGAAGGCTAACAAACACAATGATGTCCTACACCTATCTAGTAAAAATTCACATCATATTCAGGATTTCTGAAGTGACAATTTAACAAATCAAGTTTCAAACACACACATCACATTTAAGATTTTGGGATAGACAATTTAACAAATCAAATTTCAAAGTAAAGCAATGTGGCTATAGTGCATACAAGCAAAACTGTTTAAACTTGGATATTACTGATCAGGAAGACACAACTGAGGTTATGGAGAGGAACGATTGGAAGATACAGAAAGATGTGAGGAAGGGGAATAGAATACTGGTAATAACTAAGAGGAATGTAATTTTTGTAATTTTGGTGTAGGCAAATTGTCATTAATGACCCTCCTGAGTGAGAGAAATTCCATAGGATAGGGTACTTGACACATGTTCATTCTCGGTAGAAGGGCTCCCACACCCCTAGTTAAGTTATCAAACTTGGGATTTCACCCTAGGTAACACAAGACAATCCAGGCATGGACCCCTTGCTCACTGTGCCTTACAGAGGCTCAGCTTCACCTCACTAATTAGGCCTGATTAGGCCCAAACACATATCTGGGGTTGCTCATGCTACTCTAGAATTACCTAGCATTTTGGTTCTGGACTGCCCTTGTGGGTGGGACCAGATTGGTATGCAAATGGGTATTTCTCCTTCGTGAAGGGTGCAGTGATCTAGAACGTGGTTGTAGACCCTCCTTAGTAGGAGAAATTCCATGAACCAAGGTATTTAACCCATGTTCATTCTCAGTAGACAGGCTCTCACACCCTTGTTTAAATTGGCATTAATGGCAAGGGATTTAAAAAAAAAATATTTACATGGAAGGTTTGTTTGGCAGTACACCTGGAAGTGTGTCAAATAGAAATTGAATTTTGCAATTTTTCTTAGAAAATCCTAACTTGAGAGTTCTCATTTCAAGGAATATTGAACAATTGAAATATACAGACAATACTGTTTGAACACAGGTTTTAATGAACTTCAACTCTCCAGGAGTGTTGAGGTTAATTTTGGATGAGGTTGAAGTCTTTTTAAAATTGGGGTTTGATGTGGCTTTGTTTTTAAGCAAATGAACAGTGACATCTATAAGTAAAGCAATACTTTTATTTGGTTCTGTGCTTATTAATTTTATTTATTGTTTACTTTTTAGGGACTTATACAATAAGAACATACTGTTTCAATGTGCCCACAGGGCAAGGGAGGGAGCAGCGGTGAGAAATACATTAATACATTAAAACACAATAAAATACGAGCAGTGGGGGGAGAGGAAAAAAGGGCAAACCTACTATGCCTTGTGAGTTTTCAGAACGTGCAAGTGCAGCAAGGAAGAAGGCATGGGTGAGCCACAGATGAAGTACTAGGAATTTTGAGTGCTATACGACCTGGACCCACGAGGGGTGTAAGTACGAGCCAAAGGACGCAGGGTGTAAGTGCAAATGCAGATAGACAGGAGCCGGGACAAATGGGTGAGGGAGGTCAGGGCCCAAAGGATGCAAAAGGGCCAGTGACATCCAAATGCAGCAACTGTGGCATTAGCCGGGGAAAGAAGAAGGGAAGGAGGAGGTAAAGAGGAGAGTCTTAAGGAGCTTCTGGAATTTAAGAAGATCCTGTTCAAGGTGAAGAGGGAGGGGAGACTGTTCCATAGGAGGGATCCAGCTGAGGAAAGCTAATTACCACCTGCCCTCTGTTTAGCAAAACACTTTACGCACAGAGAGTAAGAGCCAGAGGAGCGTAGTGGTCTAGAGAAGGGTATTTAGTAAGATAAAGTTGAAGATAGTGTTGTCCCTGAGCCCACAACACCTTGTCGATGGTGCAGAGAGATTTGAATTTAATCTGTGAAGCAACCGGGAGCCAGTGAAGACGTTTTAGTGCAAGAGAGATGCCGTCCCTGGGCTTAAGGCCAAGGATAAGTCTTGTTCCCCTATTCTGGATTAGCTGGAGGGTTCGCAGAGTTGAAGATGGTAGATTCAGCAGGAGGCTATTGCAATAGTCATGCCTAGAGAGAACCAGAGCTTGAGTCATATTGAGCCTCTGGGGGAAAGTGAGAAAAGGGAGAATTGCTTTGAGAAGGAAGAGATGAAAGTGGGACTTCTTGGCAATGTCCTGAGTGTGAGGGAGGAAGAAGAGGGAGGAGTTGAAGATGACAACATGGTTTCTGGCTTCAGAAGAGGGCACTGTGTGAGAACCCAAAGAGGAATGCCAGAGTGAACGGAAGAAGGGGGAGCAGGAGTCCCAATGGGAAGGATCTTTGTATGACAGGCGTTGAGGCAGAGATCATTGGCGGTGCACTAGGACTGTATGACAGATGGGCAGTCAGGGATGATGGAGGGAGTAAGAGGGCCAGCAGAGAGTTTGAAAAAGAGCTGACGTAACACAGGACATTGGAAGAGAAGGAGGAGATGAGGCGTACAAGCAGAGCAAGGTAGATATTAAAAAGCCAAAGGGAGATGATAGAACTCTGGGGGAAACCACAGGTGTATAGGGAGATAGGAGTGGAGATGGTGCCCAGGATGACTTGGGAAGTAAGGAAGTATATCAGCCAGTCCATTGCCTGTTCCGAGATACCAAGGGTATCGTGGAGGCTTTGTATGAGGATGGAATGGTTGACTGTGTCAAAGGCAGATGATAGATTGAGAAGGATAAGGACAGCAGGGTAGTTGGAGTCCAGAGATGCGAGCAGTTCATCACAGGTGTTCAGAAGAGCAGTTGCCGTACCTTTGGATGCTCTGAATCCAGATTGATGGTCATGGAGACCACTAACAAGTTCAGTGTGTGAGTTGAGTTGGGGCAAAACTAACTTGTCCAGCAGTTTCTCCAGGAAGGGGGTGTTGGAAATAGGGCTGTAGTTGGCAGGACAGGTAGGATCTGATGAGAGTTTTTCAGGAGTGGGTGGACAAGGGTGTGCTTAAGGGAGGAGGGGAAAGGTCCTTTAAGGAATGAGTGATTGCAGAAATCATTCGGAGCAGGGGCAAAGGGGCCAATGTCATCCTTGATAGTGCTGGATTAGCAGGGGCAGACCTGCCTAGAGGAGACATGGGAGCAGACAACTCTGGTAACTTATTCAGGTGTGACAGGGATGAAGGAGGAGAAAGAGGATGTAGGAGAGAGGAAGGGTTGTAGGTGAGGGTGTTTGAGACGGGTTCTGAGGGTACAGCAATGCTATTGGATGCACCGGAAACCTGTGCCTGAATGTGGGTTCATTTCATGGCACAGATGGAGTGTTTGTAGCGCCTTTGGATTAGGTGGCAGGCCAGTTTGTCAGAGAATGAACCTGAGGTTTGACACTTCTGTTCTGCTGCCCTGCACTTACTGTGTCATACCAGGTGTTACGCTTAGAGACAGGTTTCAGGTGGCACCTCATGACTGGGGCAAGAATGTCAAGAGTGTTGGTGATCGAGAGGTGGAGGTTGCTGAGGGCATAGTCAGAGGTGGAGTCAGAGGTGGGAGGGAGAGGGGGATGAAGGTGGGGGTGAAAGCAGCCACAGACACTTGCTTCATTGGATGGATGTTAGCAACCAAGGTTGGCAGGGCTTTTTGGGGGGCAGTCAAAGGGCCGAAGGGACCTAGGTGTGAGGAGAGGAGAGAATGGTCTGACTAGGAGAGGGGGGTGACCAGTGGGGAGGAGAGAGAGAAGTCTGAGTGTATGAGGTATCCAAATTGTGTCCAGCTGAGTGTGTTGGCCCAGAAGGGAGAATGGTGAGGGACAATTATAACCCCAAGGCTTTGGCAATGAAGTCTGGGAAAGTCTGATTCTGAAATATGTATTGAGTCTGGCTGCTAATAGAAAGGAAGAATGCATAAAACCTGCTGTTTCAATACACCCTGTAAAAATTAAACAGACTGTGCATGGTTACCTAACGTCCTGCAGCCATGTGTTTTGTAGCATCCCTAAGCCTCTGATAAACGTATCTTACCTGCTGTCATTGAATTCAAGTGGGTACTGAAGATTTTTGACTAAAGTACAACCGATGCATGTGTGTATAATCAGGATGTTATTTCCCTGCAAGAGGTGGTTTGGCAAGCCCTTCTTAATTGGATGGATACGTTTGCCTCTTGCAGCTGGCAAATAAGGATCCTTTTGGGCGACCTAAAAGGGCTTTTTTTAAAGCACCTACAAATAAACAAAGAATATAGCTTATTCCCGTTGCAAGCAGGTGCAAATCGGTTTTCTCTGTATCTTTCATGTTGGAGAGGGCAAGTGAACAAGACACATTCCTCATTATAAAAGCATATTGCTTTCCCAAGAAATAATACATTGCATCAACACTGCACTTTATTAGCATGATATTAGAATATTGGAAAAACCATATGTGCTCATATGGGATTGTTTTGCAGGAGACCATAATGCAAAATATCAGAATTTGCCTGTCATATAAATAATGTGCAAGCTAATCTATGGGATGAAGAGAGACTAGTGTTTGATTAAGAATAATGGCAGAATTATATCCCAGGAAACCCTACTTGGAGCAATGGGATGTTTACATGGGCCGGTCTCATTCTCTCATTGACACATTCAGGTTTAAAGGAATGAGGCAAGCCATCAATGTTACTCCTTGAAACTTGAGGAAAAACATCTTGGGTTCCGGAAACTTCTCAAGACCTTCCTCTTTGCCTTTGCTCCCCTTCTCCCCTGTTGATCTGTTTCTGCTCATGGCATTGTGCACCTGGCCACCCTCTGTTCTTTCGGACCCAGGTACCTGCCCACCCTGCCACCCTTCTGCACTGCCTCCAGGCCACCACCTGCTCTAGGGTTCTGTATCTGTACCCATACAGTCCCCCTCCCACGTTTCTTCTGCACTTATCAGATGTAGCTTTCTGACTAACTTTCACCTGCCACTTGCTGGCTGCACTACCATGGTGTAAAGCCCTTATTTATTATTTATTCTATTTAATATTTATTGATGTTTTCTCTCCTCTGCTTCGCACTTTCCACTACCCCCTTTCCCTTGCACTTTTCCCCCATTTTCCTTTCCCATGCACTTGCGCTTTCTTAAATGTCACTGGGCCTAGTAAGATCGCTGTTTTTCTTTTTTTTTTTCTCCCTTGTTCCCCTCCCTTTTGCCTGGTCGCGCTCTGAAACACTTTTGTACGAGCGCAATATAAATAAAATATCATTTCATTTAATTGATTACAGATGGATGGGGAGAGAGAACTATTTTGAACACTCACATGCTAGGAAGCTCTTGACTATTCAGGCAAGGAACCAAATTGAGTGGTTGGATAAGTGCAAATATATGTTGAAGAAGCATTCTGCCAACAATGAGGATGAATAGTATATCCAAGAGGCTAAATACATTTTGGCTAAACTGAAAGCTCAGGCTGAAACAAGTAACCGGCAATTGGTAATTTGCAGGCCTAGTGTAAAGGACAATCTAATTAACAACTATGATTCTAAGATTATAGAGCAGAGAAAGAGATGTTAAGGATCTTCAAGAGAAACAACAGGAAATACATTTTGGCCATTAATTGCAAATAAACAATGATCAAAACACTCTTGTGCAAATAAAATCTAGTCACCGTGTTAAATAGGCTTGATTATATATCGCGATCCGCAGATCCAGGTTTTGATGGAGATTATAAAAAATATAACAAGAAATGGGTGCATTTCAAATGTCATACATGGCATGCCCACGTAGGGGAAGTCAATTAATGTCCCTACCTGAGGCATTGGAGAATTGTTGACTGGTAAATGAGAAAATAATTAAAAAGATCTTGCCCACACGGCTTCTTTTAAACTGGGACTGTTGACAGCTATGATCAAATCCTACTAATAAAAGATGATTCCATCTATACTATACAGAAATGAAACAAGAGTAACAATGGTTGGGCAATGTCTTGAAATACTTGAAAGCTCTCTCTGGAAAACAGCACTGTGTTTGCCACAGTCTATTCCCATGACACTGATTAGAAAGGAACTAATATTGATGCTGTTAGCCACACTAATGCAAAACAAATGAGGTGATGGCTAAAAGGTTTGGAATTAATCCTAATCTCTGGCATAACTCTGGGCAACCCTCAAGTGCATTGTTCTTTAACCTGCAAAACTATTACAGAAAGGGATGAAGACCTTCAGAGAGACTAGTGTTTGATTAAAAAAGACCATAGGCAAATCAGGCTTGCTCCCAACCCAATAAAAGCAGTACAGACCAAACTACTTGGTCACATACCTTCTGCACAAGACCTCAGGCAACCCCAGTCATGTTTTGGGCACATTGGGCTTCATCAGCGAGGACCACCCTAGGTACATTAAAAAGAGGTGTTTTCTTTTTAAAGGTGTATCAAGATCAAGAAAATCCAATTCTATATTTATTGAAGGTTTATTTTAAATCATGCAAGAGCAAAAGTAAATTGCAACTTCTCAAACTCTTAGGATTTTCTAACTAAAGTAAATTATAGTTTAGATGATGAACGTTTTTGAAAGATGCTTGGTGAGAAAGATTAAGTAAAACAAACTCAAATGGGATCAGATTAATTAATTGGGATGGAATGAAATTTGCTGACAAGTATCGTACAGCATTTCCTCAATATAATGTTACCTTACTTTATGAAAATAAGTTTCCAGACACATTTGAATACATTTACGTTTTAAGAAATTGTGTTTTCTCTCAACAATTTTTTAATTATTGCAACTTTTCATAGTATTGTGAACAGCTAATTGTTTATTCTCACCCTCAGGGCTTATACAACCGAGTGGGTGGAGTAGGGTGTGGCTATTGTGGGAGTCAAAGAAAGTAATTTTAATGCAGGTAGGATGCAAACATGATCATCAATGGTGCCCAATTTGGATCCAGAGAGATTTAGGAGTTTCTAAAGGAACACAACTATGAATGCATGTTTAAAGAATGGTATCATCCTCTGCATGTGGTCCGGTAGAGAGAATTTAAAGATTTGTGAAGGGATGCATAAGGCTGGCTATAGTGAGTGCATTATATAGCATTGAGGTACTTACTGAGACACTCATTACATATTGTTTAACACCAGAATTAAGCACAAGGGTCAACGCATTTGTACGCATGAGGTGCGCAAAATCCAGGAACAGACAAATCACCCCATGGGTGTAAAATAAGGACAGAACAAGTGCAGATATGGAAGAGGTACTGCACAGTGTATGGCCAAGCAGTGTTAAGATGCATTTCTGGAATCAGGCCTGGTGGACAGATTTTAGGAATCCACCCTAGTTGCAACGAACAGAGAACTCTGAGAGGTTAGCCACAACTCAGTCAAGGCAGCAATGTAGAGCAGTCAAGGCTATTCTCAGGAGAGTTTGAGTGTGGTCTGAGACTCTGAAAATGAGTCCATACAGTACAGCACACAATTATTCAAATAGAGTTATTTATTATAGGCCTTTTGCACACATTAAAAATAATAAACTATCTGGTGGCACTATCGAGCTATACTCAATAATAAACATTTATACATTTACCAAAGGTTCATGCATTCGAATCACTCATTCAACACAGGAGGTAAGTAAAATATTGCAGTAAATGATGGAACCAATTCACAAGTGAATTGTATAACTGAAGCAGTCCAAACCCTAAGAAGAAGAGGGCATTTTACCCAAAAATCACAGGAGCCAAAATGTTTCCCCTCAGAATTACTCCTTGCAGGTAGTTTATCAGTTGCTTGTGTTTGTGAGGGAATAAAATACTCATCAACAATTTTACTAAAAGTCTTATTTTTCAGGAGTTACTACCCAAGTTCAAGGACCAAAAGGCAGTGGAATGCAAGATTAGGAAAAAAGGGACTTTTTCCCAATGTTATCCTATGGGGGAACAGGGGGAAGAGATGCACTGTGGTTACTTAGCTCACTGACTCCAATTTTCCAGATGACTTTATGGGTCGACTGTGGGTCACTGGAGGTTGGATTTCCTTCTAATGATTCCAGTGAAAGGTGCCAAGGAGCTACAGGTGCAAGGATTCTTCTGGTAAGATCCAGATGCAAGGTGTGCTGGGATGCACGTTCAGCGTCCCAGCCAGGCAGAAAGGTTGAGGCTGAGGTCGACTTATTACCACATATCATCATGAGAGCAGGTTGAATTCAGCTGCAGATAGTTTTGACATATATTAGATACCCACATCTAGCAACACAGAAAGAGCAACACATATGCTCCTGTTGCAGTTGCAGAGGTTATAGATAGGGCAGTGTATAGGCCCCATGTTTAAAAGCCCCTTCACTTTAATCCGCGACCTGAGGTGAGTGCAATTCGATTCTGAGGCATCCAACCCCATTTTGATCCCTCCGAGCCCCTTTGCAGCTCGTTCTTGCCCGTTTCTCCCACCGCATCCCTTCCTGTTTCCTTGGCCTGCCCTCCTCCCTGCACGCCCACCGTGCCGTGAGTGGCTTCCCTAACGTTGCCCCCCAACCTAACTCACACTGCAAGCCCCAGCCCCCTCACTTTAATCCGTGACCCGAGGTCAGTGCAATTTGTTTTTGAGGCATCCAACCCCATTTTGATCCCTCCGAGCCCCTTTGCAGCCAATTCTTGCCCGTTTCTCCTACCCACATCCCTTCCTGTTTCCTTGGCCCGCCCTCCTCCCTCCACAGCCACCGTGCCATGATTGGCTTCCCTAGTGTTGCTCCGCCAGCCTAACTTGCACTGCAGGCCCCAGCCCCCTAACTTTAATCCTCAACCCGAGGTGAGTGCAATTCGTTTGTGAGGCATCAAACCCCATTTTGATCCCTCTGAGCCCTTTTGCAGCTCATTCTTGCCCGTTTCTCCCACCGCATCCTTTCCTGTTTCTTTGGCCCGCCCTCCTCCCTCCACGCCCACCGTGCTGTGATTGGTCCTGACAAGAGGACCCTGAGTCATTACCAGTCCCCCTTGGGCAGCCCTCTGCCCGGCAGCCTGTCGGCTAAGGACCCAAGGCAAAGGACGGCTTTCTTCAGTGACGGCTCCAGAATGTATCCGCAGGTATCAGCAGGAGAAGCAGGAAGACAAAAATAAGTAAGTTTGGCAAAAACAGTGACCGAAGCAATTACTTCAAGCCATACTACCCTACCACTCAACCCTAGATGCTTAACTATTGTAAAAATCTCCATACTATGCCTTCGTTGCATTATTGAGCTCTCCTTACAGCATGTCAGTGGTATAATTGCACTTATAAAGGAAGAATTCTTTGTTAAATTAAGGAGTGTGCCCAATAGCCTGGACTGGCGGACTTTAGACGTATGCCTATACCCTCTCAGTGCATAGTTGAATTTAGGAGTGTGCCTAGTATCCTCCATGTGAAAAGTTGAATCTAGAAGTGTGTCTAACACCATCCATGTGAAAAGCTGAATTTAGAAGTGCATCTAATACCTCTCAGTGCATAGTTGAATTTAGGAGTGTGCCTAGTATCCTCCATGTGAAAGTTGAATTTAGAAGTGTGTCTAATACCTCTCAGTGCATAGTTGAATTTAGGAGTGTGCCTAGTATCCTCCATGTGAAAAGATGAATTTAGAAGTGTGCCTAGTATCCTCCATGTGAAAAGTTGAATTTCGAAGTGTGTCTAATTCCTCTCAGTGCATAGTTGAATTTAGGAGTGTGCCTAGTATCCTCCATCTGAAAAGTTGAATTTAGAACTGTGTATAATTACCACGCAGTGCAAAGTTTAATTTAGGAGTGTGCCTAGTATCCTCCATGTGAAAAGTTGAATTTAGGAGTGTGCCAGTATCCTCCATGTGAAAGTTGAATTTAGAAGTGTGTCTAATACCTCGAAGTGCATAGTTGAATTTAGGAGTGTGCCTAATATCCTCCATGTGAAAAGTTGAATTTAGAAGTGCATCTAATACCTCTCAGTGCATAGCTGAATTTAGGAGTGCGCCTAGTATCCTCCATGTGTAAATTGAATTTAGAAGTGCATCTAATACCTCTCAGTGCCAAGTTGAATTTAGGAGTGTGCCCAGTATCCTCCATGTGGAAGTTGAATTTAGAAGTGTGTCTAATACTCTCAGTGCATAGTTGAATTTAGGAGTGTGCCTAGTATCCTCCATTTGAAAAGTTGAATTTAGAAGTGTACCTTGTACCCTCCATGTGAAAGTTGAATTTAGAAGTGTGTCTAATACTCTCAGTCCATACTTGAATTTAGGAGTGTGCCTAGTATCCTCCATGTGGAAAGTTGAATTTAGAAGTGTACCTAGTATCCTCCATGTGAAAAGTTGAATTTAGAAGTGTGTCTAATTCCTCTCAGTGCATAGTTGAATTTAGGAGTGTGCCTACTATCCTCCATCTGAAAAGTTGAATTTAGAAGTCTGCCGAGTATCCTCCATGTGAATAGTTGAATTTAGAAGTGTCCCTAATATCCTCACTATGAAAAGTTGCATTTAGAAGCGTGCCTAATATCCTCACTGTGCAAAGCTGAATATAGAAGTGTACCTCATTAGCCTGGCCTGGTTGACTTTAGAACTGTTCATAACATATAAATGCAATTGTGGGATGGTGGACTGTGAACTGGGCCTTATATCCTGCCTGTGCAAAACCTGAACCTAGAAGTGTGCCTAATACCCTCTCTGTACAAAGTTAAACTAGAAGTGTCCCCAATACCCTCTCTGTATATAGTTAAACTCAGAAGTGTGCCTAATAACCTCCACTGGTTTGAACTCTGAAGTGTGATCAATTACCCTCCCTGTGCAAAGTTGAATTTAGACTTGTGCCCAATATCCTCTCTGTGCAAAACCAAACTTAGAATTGAAGTGTGCCTAACACCCTCCTTGTAGAAAGCTTATTTTAAAGTGTGCCTAATATCCTCCCTGTGCAAACCTGAACCTAGAAGTGTGCCTAACATCCTCTCTGTACAAAGTTAAAATCAGAAGTGTGCCGAATAGCCTCCCCTGGTTGAACTCTGAAGTGTGTTTAATTATCCTCCATGTGCAAAGTGGAATTTAGTCGTGTGCGTAATATCCTCCCTGGGCAAAACCGAACTTAGAAGTGTGCCTAATATCCTCTCTGTGCAAAGCTGAATTTAGAAGTGTGCCTTGGCTGACTTAGAATTGTTCCTAGCTAGTTGAACCCTGAAACCTTCAATAATATCACAGTTAATTACCATGAGTGCACCCGTTCCACAGAGGACTAGCGTAAATGACCGCCGTGCACCGCCCCCCTCCTGCCAACCCTACCTCCCATCCCAACCCTCCCGAATCCTCCCTGCCTCCACCACATCCCCCACCTTGCCTCTTTCCAAACACCAAACCAGAGGTGGACGATGGCGAGCCACCCACCCTAAGACCAAGGCTCCCCTGAACCTCTCCAACGAGCAGCCAGCTATGAACACACCCGCTCCCCTCAATAGCCTCGCAGGCACCCCCTGCCCAGCACTCATGCACCCCACACTCCTCCCATCAACCCCAACCATCATCCCACACTGACCACAGTCCTTCCCCTCCCTAAAAAATTGCACGTAGAGCCCTAGCAAGAACGGAATCCTCATCTCTCGCCCCCTCTGACCCCCCTACCCTCTCTCACACACCTATTGCAACAAAAACACTAAAGAGGAAACGTACCTGGTCCCCCTCAATCTCTCAGCACTCATTGCCTCCCCTATCTAGACCCACCTCCTCATCCCACTCCCCACCCGCTCCCCACCCCTCACCTTACCTAAAATCCCTCACCCTCGACTTCTCACCAACCACAACTGAAACCACTAACCCCACACACCACACTTCAAACCCCCCACGCCAAACCCAATCATCCCAACAATCACATCCAACCACCCTCACCCGCAACCCACCAACTCCACTGCTCGCCCACTCTTCCCACCGGCCATCAACCACCTCACACCTTCCGCCCTCCAGCCTCCACCCTCTCCCACCCCACCCCCCACCTGTGCAGCTCCGACATCAACCTCTTCTACCAAGGTGGTTTGCATCCTATTTAATGCTCGATCCGTAGCAAAAAACAGACACTGCATCTTTGACCTACTCGCCTCTGACAAACCTGATCTGGTCTTCATCACCGAAACCTGGTTCTCTGACGACTTCGCCTCTATCGCCAATGAAGCCTTCCCCCCGAACTAGTCCCTCATCCCATTGAACCGCCCCTCTAGAGGAGGAGGAATAGCTTTCGCCTTCAAGTCTCACTTCCATGCCTCAATCATTGACAACCAACCTTCCATTCCTTCCTGCGAATCACTCCTAGTTATACTATCCCTTTCCCCCTCGTTTTCCCACAGCTTCCTAATAATCTACAGACATCCTGGATATGATAGACAATTCTCAAACAACCTCTGCGACTCTATTGCCACCATCCAACTAAACCACCCCAACCTCACCTTCCTAGGTGATTTCAACATATGGATGGACATTCCCACCAACCCTATGACACACTCTCTGGTATGACAGCCTCAACGCAATAAACCTCCAACCCCACACAAACGGCCCGACTCACTACAAAGGACACACTTTTGATGCCATCTTCAGCTCCCACAACCTAATACAGCTAACCTCCCCCACCCCTATCATCTGGTCCGATCACTTCATTGTTTCTTTCACCATTCGCTCTCCCAACCCTCTTCCCGTACCCGAACCTGTACCTCCGAATTTGTGCAAATGCTGGAAGAAACTAATAATCCTTCCGGACCTAGCCAAACCACTCCTCCAGGCTCCCCCGGCTAACTACCTACTCAATGACGAATTAACCGTCAACTCCTTTGACTCATGGCTCAACAAATCACTAATGTGGCTCACACCCTCTTGCAAACCATCAGCCCGCCGTGGCCTCTTTCCTAGATGGTTCACACCTTAGCTGAAGACCATGAAACAACAATATAAACTCCTAGAACGCAAATGGTGGAAGGAAAAAACTCCCCTGAGCAGATCCATTTTAGGCCAGCACCTTCGTCAGTACAAGACCGAAATCCGAAAAGCTAAAAAGCCCATTACAACTCCCGAATCCTCAACTGCAAAAACCCCAGCAAAGAACTTCACAAAATCATCACCAAATTCACCAAACCATCATGCATCACCACCGCTGCAACCGCCTCACAATCATTGTGCGACTCACTCTCTCTCCACTTTTACACTACAGCTCTCGAAAGAACAAGCGCTGTAACCAACAAACTTGCTTGCTTACACCCACCAGGCAACCCACCCTCATTATCGACCAACCCACCGCCTGTGACCACTACCCAACCAACGATCGACTCCTTTAGTCCAATATCTGTCGACCAATTTCAAAAACTTCTCTCTGCACGCAAACCTCCCGGCTCTCAGCTAGACCCTTGCCCAGCCTCAAACCTCAAAGAAATCTTCGCTCTGACCTGCGCAGGAGAACACGCGAGAACCATCATAAATGACTTCCTGTCCTCTAATAAAAAAACCGTCACTCGACCCCCTCGAGCCAAAAACTACTGCCCCATCTCTAACACCAGGTTCCTCGCCAAACTCATCGACCGAACCGCCTACTCCCAACTAAATGCATTTGTCGAAGCCAATAATCTCCTAGACCCCGCTCAATCAGGTTTCAGAGCCCAACACGGAACTGAAACCACTCTAACCTCAATCTGGGATGACCTTAAAAACACAGCAGACTGCGGGTTGTGCCGCTCTAATCCTTCTTGACCTATCTGCCGCTTTCGACACAATCAACCACTCAATCCTTCTTGACCGCCTCCACTCCCTAGGAATTCGTGGAACCGCTCTCAAATGGATAGCATCCTTCCTCAAAAACAGAAATCAAATAACCCTGCTCTCGACCTATTCCTCCCAAGCCTGTCCAGTCGACACCGGGGTTCCACAAGGAGCATGCCTATCAGCCCTCTTGCTCAATCTCTATATTGCCACCCTACCACAAATAATTTGCACGCACAACATCCTATGCTACAACTACGCCGATGACACTCAGCTAATTCTGAAACTCCTGAACTCAAAACCCAACTGCCGACCTGACCTTGCTTCCTGTCTCCTCGACATAGAGCTCTGGATGACCACAAACCACATCTTGCTAAACCCCTCCAAAACTGAAATCATGGTATGTGGCAACACTGAACTTCTTCCACACCCACTACCCTGGCCATCTGCCATGGGCAACTCACCGACCCCCTCTAAATCAGTAAAAAACCTTGGATGCGTCCTAGACTCTGACCTAACACTCTTGCACCAAGTCAATAACTTCTCAAAGTCCTGCCACTACCACCTTAAAACTCTTAAGCGCATTTTTACGTACCTCTCCTTTCCAAACAGACTCTCCGCTGTCCAATCAATTGTCATATCAAGTCTGGACTACGACAACCCCCTCTACCTCGGAGTCCACGCATACCAACTGACTAAACTGCAAAGAGCACAAAACGATGCAGCTAAACTCCTACTAGCACTTGGCCCAAGAAACCACATTTCCCCAGCCCTCAAAACTCTGCACTGGCTTCCGGTAACCCGAAGGGTGACTTTCAAAACCTTATGCATTTCTCACCGAGCGCTGCACAAAACCGGACCACAATATCTTCAAGACAAACTGAAACCCTATCACCCTGCACGTACTCTAAGATCTAGCTCAGCAGGCCTCCTAGTAATACCAAAAACATACTCAGCCAGACTAGGCAGATCATGTTTCTCAGCCTTGACCCCCACGCTGTGGAACGCACTCCTACCCCACAACCGACTCATGGAAGAGCTCATGTCCTTCCGCAAACTGCTGAAAACTTGGCTTTTCCCCTAAAACCCAACCGAACTCAATCTAATTCAAACTGGATAACACCATTTTAAGGATGGTCCCAAAACACTAGATCATAAATAGCAATGCAGTATCAGATCCAGGCCCAAAATCACAAATCATAGACTAATAACCTCTACTGATTAGCTAAAAAGACAAAACAAAATAGATTGAGAAAAACAATCAAAACCTGTGAAGTAAATAAAATGAATAATCAAAGTAAATCGAAAGAAACAAAATGAACAAAAGAATAAAATGAAGAGGAGCTAATGAAGAATTCAGGAGTGGGACCAGTGCACGGACAGATGCAATAGATTGTATGAGTGCATGTTATGAAGGGAAAGTAGAAAATAGACAACTCGAATAGATGCGACGGGTGTAATGCATAGGACTGATTAAGAGCAGGAAACACATCTGAATGTGTACGACAAGCCACATGGGCTGTACCGATAATGTAGGATTAATTAACGAAATGCAGGAACGGATCATATAGGTGGAGCGGATTAGTGCACTGAACAGATGAATGCATTGTGCAGATGAGTGCGCAAAGCGGATGAGTGTATAGAGCGGATGAGTGTGTAAAATGGATGAATGTGTAGAGCGGATGAGTGTGTAGAGCGGATGAGTGTTTAGAGCGGATGCGTGTGTAGAGCGGATGAGTGTGTAGGGCGGATGAGAGTGTAGAGCGGATGAGTTGTATAGAACGGATGAGTTGTGCAAAGCGGTTATGTAGAACGGATGAGTATGTAGAACAGATGAATGTTTAAAGCGGATGAGTGTGTAGAGCGAATGGGTGTGTAAAACGGATGAGTGAGTACAGCAGATGGGTGTGTAGAGCAGTTGAGCAAGTAGAGCGTATAAATCTCTAGAGCGGTTGGGGGCGTAGAGCGGATGGGCTGGTAGAGCGAATGAGTGCGTAGAGCGGAGGAGTGCAATGTGCAAGTGAGTGTGTATTGCAGATGAGTGCGTGGTGCGGATGAGTACATAGAGTGGATGAGTGCATAGAGCTGATGAGTGCGTAGAGCGGGTATATGAGTAGAGCAGGTGAATGCGTGGAACAGATGAGTGCCTAGAATGGGTGAGTGCCTAGAACTGATGAGTGCCTTGAACAGATGTGTGTGTAGAACAGATGAACGCGTAATGCAGATGAGTGCATAGAGCGAGCAAGTGTGTAAAGCAGACGAGCGCGCATAGCGGTTGAGGGCCTAGAGCAGACGAGTTTGTTGAGCGGATGAATGCATAAAGATCATGATTGCGTAGAACGGATGAGTGCATAGAGCGGTTGATTGCGTAGAGCAGATGAGTCCTACAACGGATGATTGCGGGGAGCGGATGAATGCGCAGAGCAGATGAGTGAATAGAGCCGACAAGTGCGTATTGCACCAGAGTATAAGAGTGGATGAGTGCGTAAAGCCGATGAGTGCGTAGAGTAGATGAGTGCATAGAGCAAACAAGTGCATAATGCGGTTGAGTGTGAAGAGTGGATGAGTGTATAGAGCGGATCAGTATGTAGAGCAGATGAGTGTG
The DNA here is from genome assembly GCF_040938575.1 of Ambystoma mexicanum. Lineage (NCBI taxonomy): Eukaryota > Metazoa > Chordata > Amphibia > Caudata > Ambystomatidae > Ambystoma > Ambystoma mexicanum. The sequence continues at coordinate 370,046,700 of NC_090922.1, forward strand.
CAGAGCGGACAAATGCGTAGAGCCGACAACTGCGTAGAGCGGATGAGTGCGTAGAGCTGACGAGTGCATAGAGCAGACGAGTGCCTAGAGCGGATGAACGCCTTGAGCGGATTAATGCATGAGCGGATGAGCGCGTAGAGCGGATGAGTGTCTAATGCGGTTGAGTATGAAGAGTGGATGAGTGCGTAGTCCGGGTGAATGCGTAGAGCGGACAAGTGCGTAGAGCGGATGAGTGCGTTGAGCGGATGAGTGCGTCGAGCGGACGAGTGTGTAATGCGGTTGAGTATGAACAGTGATTGAGTTTGTAGTGCGGATGAGTGCGTTGAGCGATGTCTGCGTAGAGCGGGTGAGTGCATAGATCGGATGAGTGCGTAGAGCAGATGAGTGCATAGCGCGGATGTGTGCGTAGAGCGGATGAGTGTGTAGAGCGGATGAGGGTGTAGAGCGAATGAGCACGTAGAGCGGATGAGTGCGTAGAGCGGAGGAGTGCGTAGAGCGGATGAATGTGTAGTCCAGATGAGCGCATAATGCGGAGTAATAAAGGGCTCGAAGTAAAGCGCATGGAACAAATTGGAGCACATAGAAATATGCGACATAGATGCGTTGAGCGGATGAGTGCGTCGAGCGGACGAGTGTGTAATGCGGTTGAGTATGAAGAGTGATTGAGTTTGTAGTGCGGATGAGTGCGTTGAGCGATGTCTGCGTAGAGCGGGTGAGTGCATAGATCGGATGAGTGCGTAGAGCAGATGAGTGCATAGCGCGGATGTGTGCGTAGAGCGGATGAGTGTGTAGAGCGGATGAGGGTGTAGAGCGAATGAGCACGTAGAGCGGATGAGTGCGTAGAGCGGAGGAGTGCGTAGAGCGGATGAATGTGTAGTCCAGATGAGCGCGTAATGCAGAGTAATAAAGGGCTCGAAGTAAAGCGCATGGAACAAATTGGAGCACATAGAAATATGCGACACAGATTGGAAGGGTCTAGAGTGCATAGAACGTTTGAAAAGCATGTAAACCATCATATCACACCACCATGCTTACTCTCTTCTTTACACCACCACCCAACTAGAACACAGAGATACTATGACACCATTCGGCATAGCTGTTCTCATACCAACATCTGCCTCATACTCTGCCTCATACTCCCCATCACTCTAACTAAAACACTGCTGGTTACACCCCTCCAGCCAGGTGTTTCTCCTCAGGCCTAACGCAGCCAGAATCGGTCTGGATAAAACCTGCCAGAAGGAACACATACTCCTGATCTTTCAACAACCATACCTAACGTTAAGCGACTACACGAATACCACACCAGCTGCACACATATACGGTGCAGGCAGGCACGTTAGACTCTCTCGACACACTCTACTGACTTGGGCGTTCAACCTAGCAGCGCCTTGAGACTATACTAATGGTACATAAGGCGCTATATAAATGCAAAGCAACATAACATAACATAACATATGCATTTATGTTCTTTAGTGAGGTGCAAGCAAAGAGCTGAAGCAGGTGGAAGATGGAGTTAGAGAGATACTTTGGTAGAAACGAGGTCAGTGTGTTAACATGGCAAGACTGCCACCATATTGAATGTTAAGGCCTGGTACACAATGAAAATGATAGAGCATTGGCCTAAATATGGAGCTGCGGCTACCTTTATCTCAGTGCCAAGACAAAGGGCCCCATTACGTGGTTGGCGCTAACCTGCCAGTGCCACCGGCAGGTTGCCGCCAACCCTGTAACACTGATTCGACTGCCTGAGATCCCGGTGCTACCGGGTCATTACAAGCCCCAGCACCCCGGAATCTCAAGCGGCGGAGTTTGTAAGTCCCCATTCCTATAGAGTACCATATGACTCTATGTGAGTGGGAAGACAGAAGCACCGGCACAGTTGTTAACAGTGCTTCTGTGAAAACTGTGCCTATGGGGGCCGATGCACCCGGAGGTTCAGACCCTGCTAGGTCCACAGGACTCGATAGGCACAGTTGTAGTCTTCCGGTCTAGAATGGGTGCTGGTGCGTTGCTACCAGCACCCTTAATTCTGGACCAGCAGACTTGTAATGAGGTTCAAAGACCTTTCTGTCCCCCAGGAAAGAAGGTATGGTCATAGACACCTGTGGTATGCAGATAAACACTAATTGTGTTCAGCTGCAGGGCCTGAATGTGGTGGGAATGGAATGTTTGCTGTGGAGAGAGTAGGCAGGGATGTACTATTTGAATGACACATACTCGAGCATAGGCCATGAGGTCTTTTGACGTCAATAGGCCAGGTGAAGATTTAGTGCACTACTGCCCCTAACCAAGGAGCGGTCATTCCATTTGAATTACAAGTAGATGCACAACTAAAGCAAAGACATCCCTGACATTCAGAATCAAGAGCGGTGCCATGGTCATGCCATTATGGGGTACCAGGGGTTTGAAGGAGAGAAGAGGAGATCCATGTCTTGAATATTCAGTGATTTGGAATAAGAGGAGCAGAAGTGAGGCCAATAAATTCAGTACAATGTTGGTGGTTCAGTTTACGTGTGCCGTGGCATCTGGTATTTTGAGAAGGCATATTATCTTATCAAAGCAGAGTTGGCCTCGCCAGTTTACTTTGAACGTGTCTGGATCTGAGGGGTGCACATACACGACGGTCACGATTTATCATTGTAAGAATTTACTTAATAAACAATCCTACCTGGATTTAATAGAGCAGATGTAGTGGGCCATGTGGAAGAGGAAGGGGTTTAGATATGGTGTAGCCAATCAGTACAGGGAGTATAGGTGAGGCATTCACATTTTCTATAAGTGATAACCGATGAGGGAGGTAGAATTACATTGTAACCAATCTATGATAATTTTGTGGATTTCTGCTATATAACCTGTAACTTCCTGGAACATAGAGAGCTCTGTATCAGGTTTTCACTCTACGGGACCAAGTGAGACCTTTTTCTATGTAATAAACCTTGTTTTCCCTTGCAAAGAAGTGCAGTGATTTTTTAATCTCTTGAATAATTTTTATCATTCGGGTTTTGGGTTGCTATTCTCTTTACAAATTGTTTACCCCAACATGATCGCAGACTCTCCCCGTAAGGTCAGAGGTGTTCCAGCCATGCATCCTGGGGGTGGCACCCATCTGCAGCGAGCATTCCCCCGTGGGTCCCCCACGACTTGAAGAGGGTTGTTGGTGCCATGATGCCGGAAGACCTGCTTGCTCTTTCAAGTGGGACGCTGCTCCCAGTTGTGCAGGCTGTTGACAGGACAGAGTGTCAGAGGAGCTTGGGAGAATGCACAGATGTAAGGACACTGTTGCAGGAGAAAACAATGAGAGGGGAGTGAGTGTGGAGTGAGTGATTGTGAGTGTGTGTAGTGGAAAAGACCATATAGCAATATATAGTGTTTTTGCATATATAAAGGTGGAGGGATCTCCTTCGCTGAGAGAAAAAGGTGATGTCACGGCATACAGTGTGAGAAAAAAAGAGAAGAGAGAGGAAACAGGATCTTCTTTATTGCAGAGGAAAGGCAGTACTGTAAGCAGACTAGAGATCCAGTATATAAAGTACCTGGGATCCCTCCACTCACCTTAAGGGAGTGTGAGTCCCAATGCAAGGGGACAGGGTCTAAACCAATGTGTAAATAAGTATGATTTTCTTGTGTAGGCCCATTATATGACAGGCTGGGATCCTTTCGCCTAGCATAAGGGGCCATAAGAAGGTAAATTCCCTCTTCTCGAAGAGGAGGGTGAGGAAGGGTCTTAACCATTGTGTTCATATTTGTGTTCTTTTGATTTGTGGAATTTTTATAGTGTGGAAGTGTGATTATTGATTGGCTGAACAAAGGTGCAGTGTAATAAATGTGTGAGGTGTGGGGTGAGAAGAAAGGGTAGGGGGAAAATGGGGAGTACATGCAGTATTGGTAGGGCAAGATAGATCAGCACAGCTGGTCAGTGTAGGGGAAGTGAAAGATTATTCTGGAGTGTAGAACCAGATGGTATTATGAGTACTCGTACCCCGCTAGAATACAGGTGTTCTCTGCTTCCGGGAAAAAATAATGAAGCACCATTGCGAGTGGGTTGTCCAAAAAGCCCATAAATACAAAGCCTGAATGGGAGAATTGGCCACATTTTGGGCATTCCAAAAATCCAAATGGCCTAAATATTCGACCAAATCCCCCATTCAGGGCTAAGATCTACAGGGGCTGCAGAGCTGTGCTCCCCACCCTTGTTCACTATATTGTGAGCAGGGGTTGCGAGGTGACCCCGCAGCAGATCCCGATCACGTAAGTGAAAGGGAACAGGCATTGCAGGGACACAGCTTGCAGGGACACAGCGAGTCGGTGGCACACAGCAAAGTGTATCCCACTACAAGGAAAGTAGGGATGTGGGGGTGTGGGTGGGGCACGAGACAAGTCGAAAATGTTCAGGGGAGAAAAGAACAAATTCACAGGATTCCAACTCCAATCCAGTCGCTGACACTAGAGGATGGATGCATAAACCCTGGTCCAAAGAAGGAAATAATAATAAAGATGTTCTGGCCTATTGAGCAGTGAAATACAGCAGGAAGACGTTGAAGAATATGAAAGGCATTCTTGAGCTTTTGAGAATGGTTGAGGATTTGGAAGATGTACCAGAGAACCCTAAATGAGGAGTAATTTAATAGCAAGAGCAGCCTGTGTCACTCCTGCACCTTGTGTGTCCCTCGCAGCCAGTGATACACCAACATCCACCACAGCATCCCTATCTGCACATGGGTGGCATCCCATAAAAATAGTGTAACAGGACATTGCACAAGCCACCAATTCTGTAAATGGTAGGTGCAGCCCTATACCTTCCAAAAAAGACATCGAAGGGCACCACTGGGAGCATCCCAGCCGACATATGCACAACAAAGCAAGTCATTTATGTTTGGATATATACAATTTGTTATGTGTATTCACTTGCAACTATGAATTAGAAAACCATGGAAGAAGTACTGGCCAAATTGGTTTATGTACTGCCTGTTTGGATTATTGAGAAATGGCCGCCCGTGTCCCTTTCTTTAGGAACCAGTCCTCAGAACAGTGAAAAGGGAGTAAAAAAACAGCCCAGAATAAATGAGGAAAGCATCCGGCGTTCACGTCGATACAGGAATCAAGTGTAACTCATTTGCAGAACCAAGCAGTGAAAAGCAGACAGTCACAGTAAGTCTCGTTTCCATTAATGGAGGGGTTTCCAAGATGTATAATATGAATATACACCCATGGGAATCACATTGAGACTGCCTGACTGTTATAAATAATGATAGGCAGTCTACAAATCCTGCAGAGAGAGAAAAAGAAAAACATATTGCCTTCCATTTTGCACCACTAGTTACAATGCCTGCATTAGCATGCACCTGTCAATCGATCAAGAACATAGCCTCGGTGTGCGAATGAACCGGAAGGCAGTTTGCGTTGTGCCATGTCTGGCCACCCAGCACAGATAATTTTGCACAAGCATAGCGCTTTCATTGCCCTGCAAACATAACTAAGCTCAGAATGTCCTAGTGCTGTGGCGTACCACAGACATGTAATAACTGAGCAGGAATAATGAGCCTAATATCATTAATTATAATGACATACATGCTAATTTCGATTATAACCGTGCCTCTACTTACCATCTCATTGTTCTGATTAGGTTGCACGCCAGCAAGGGGAAGTAGACAGTCTGCGCTGCACTAAGGCAACCCATCTAACATTTGCCACCTGGCCAATCCAACAAGAAGGTCACTATAAGATGCAGAAAGAGCTGATATGTTTGAGCACATTAGCGTGTGAGGTAGTCAGCTCCATCCTACATTGTACAGATCAAGAAACTAAGTTACCTGTATGGTCCTAATGAGATCAATATGTTAACCCTGTAGGTGTGACAGTAGTTGTCTCTGCCCACCTACTGAGAAACCGTTAATAACCACGCAGATATATGTAGCTCCTCAAGAAAAGAAATCGAACACCATCCCCGTGTGTGAATCGAGTTCAGTTCAGTAGGCCAACTGGAAGAAAAATTTGAGGAAGGTTTGCACCCGAATAAATCTTATTGACTACCTTCATGTTTATTGTAACCCTACATGTATTAGAAGACACGACGAAGGGGTAGCTGTACGATCTGTACATCACATTTCATGTATGTCCTGATGAAGCCCCATATATAAACTATCCAAGAAGAAGAGCAAGAAGTGGCAGAACTTCAACTAAGGGCTGGAACACCTGTGTTGACCAGATAGTGTTAGATATGTCCTTCTCTAATTCAGAATGGAAAAATAAAATGCAACCACAGGAAAATGTTAGCATACAGAAACCAATGTGAGAATTGTCAACAAAACAAAATAGGTTTGGAATAATCAGACCTAGAACCACCAACTAGGAGGTCTAAAAGTGTCAGGTTTGATCTGTATGCCCATTCGTATCTGCATGAATAGAAAAAGTTCCCAAATATATCTGTTGTACTGCATAAATAGCACTTTACTGAACTAACCCCATTCCTTTTGTACTTTGATGTACTACCACATTAGTGATGTACTGTAACGAGTAGGCACATTCTGTGTACCTACTTTGCTGAATTTATTTTTCAAATATACTGCTACTTGTTGTTTTGATATATTTTATGTTGTGTATCAAAGAATCTGTAATGTGTGGCAATTTGTGACATTTCTGAAGAAACAAACATTGTTCTTCCTGTTTGTTAAACGCCACAAGGTTTTTTTTTAATGATATGTGTCTGGAATAAATTGATTGTATGAAAAATGAGAGGTCACATGCAGTATTTGTTCCACAACTGCACAACTTCCAGAACAGGCTGTCTGACCAGCATAATAGAGGGAGGGGTAGCATAATACTTGCTTGTTTGTTTGGTTTATCCCATACAGACAGTCATGGGTTATAACAGTCCTGAGTATTTTCCCCATTCAGCCCCATGACACAGAGCCCCTAATACCTATGAACATGATCCACAGCTCTCAACAGTGAATGCGACACATGACCCATTAGTGATGGAAAGTGAGTACAGGGCATGGAGAGAGTTAGAAACAGTGCTTCGAAGGACAGAGGCAGAGCTGCGCAAGCAATGCTAGAAACGGGAGAAAGGCAAAGAGCGCCAGTAGGTACTGATGAATGGATAGCAGCTGATACTTTATTTTGAATTGACAGTACTGCGATTAGGGACGTACACATTGAAAAAAGGCCAATGGACATGACAGTGAGGAGCCTCGAATGGGACCACATTGTGTGGATAGTATTGATTGTGAGTTGATTAGATCAGATGCAAATGCAGGAATAGCACAGGAGGTTGAATGGGGAACAGATGAGGAACAAGGAGAAGATATGCCGCTCAGGGTGACACCAAGACAAGGTTTGTGAGGTCCAAGAATCAAAGCGTACCAGGCCATATGGTGGTGATGAAGGGGAAGAGAGGGGGGAGAAAGTTACCGGCAAAACTGGTGGGAACATAGTTTCTGTTGTTACTCAAAGGTCCAGGAGGCACATTAAAGAAAACTATTTGTTGAAGGCACTACCATCACTCACAGCAGGAGCGGGCAAAATTGATATGCACACTTGGAAAACAAATTGCAGGCATTACACTGGTACTAGGGGATATGAAAAGCTTGTTTGACACATTATTAGGATACCAAGCAGATAATATTTGGAGAAAAAAAGGTTATCCAAAGGTACAAATGGGCTATGACAATGGAGCACATTTCAATGATTGATGGGCGAAGGTATGGGCTGCCTTAGGGGCAGCATATCCGAACACGCTGGATATAAATTAAATTATGGCGTGTACCATGAAAAAAGAAGAAGATCTAGCACAATACATAATTCAAATTCAGGAGATGTAGAGGGCAGAGACCTGGGAACCATGGGAAAGAATGTAGCACTATTGTACCATATGTTAAAGAATGGACTTTCAAAGGAGGTACAGAAATAATTTGGATAAACCAGTGGGGATTGAAGCTAATGAATGGGCACAGATTCAAGGAATCAAGGTACACCATTGTAGGCGACGGCAGGAGAAAGAAAAGGATGTGGTGGGTAACATGCAGAAGGCTTTAGCAAAGTTAGTACAGAAGAAATTAGCCAAGTTGAGTATAGAGTTAGTGGGGTTTCCCAACCCACCTCGGGGCAAGTAGCACAGAGAGTGGCAACGGTGGAACACAGAATGGCACTGGAGTGGACAGAAGGGTATCAAGGTGACCGAGATAAAACAAATTGGGAAGTTACCCAAAAGGGAGAGGGGGATGTCAGGGAGGACGGGTAGAGGAGGAGGTGGAGGAGGGATGGGGCCCAGATATGGAGGACCAGGACCATGTTGGTCATGTGGGAAAATAGGCCATTTTGTGTGAGAGGGTAAGAGCAGGCAGGCATATGCGTATGATCCACAGGCTTATCCCAGTGGATTGGCGCACCCGATTACAATTTAGTAGCCATATGGAATTATGCCTCCAAGCGCCCCATATGGTACAGTTCCTGCACAGTTGCCACAGCACAGACAAAAGCCCCAGAATCAATATTAAGCACCATCACCACAACAGATGCAACCCCCAGCACCCAATCGCACACCAGTGTATGTGCAACAATTGGCATAGCAGCCAGCACCACAGGTATGAGATAAAAATGTTTTGCTGCTCAGCACAGTGACACAGTATCAAGGGGCAAGTGTGGTGGGTGCTGACCCCTTTGTATTCCAAGGGTTAAACCCAAATCCAGATTAGGACAGTCCAAAGAGAGCCCTGGTATGCTCACTACTATCAATTACTGCCAACCGAGAAGAGGAACCACTGGTAGGTATAGGTAGGGAAATAGGCAACACATCATTTGTGTTCATGGTTGACACAGGTACAACAAAATCATGTATAAAGCAAGGGTGCTTCCCCTTATCAGGAAAAGTAATGGACACACAGGGGTTCTCTGGGGAAATAACATTGGTTCTATTTACAGAAGATTTACCCATGAACGTGTTTGGTAGGGACTTGCTATGCAAATTAAATATGACAATCTCATTTTTGGAAGGAGGGGTAGTGTGTTCACCACCAGGAATGTGTTATGCTACGTCCTGGCAATAACACAAGCATTGTACAGTGATGGCTCAACTGGATGAATTACTTCACACACAGATTTGTTTATGTATGGGGCGACTGTGTTGTTGAGTTGGGTGCCAGGCATTAGAAACAAACCCTGGAGAGTGTTGTCTGAAGTTCTTTTTACACCAGCAGTTCCCCAGGACCATGCAAAGATATCATCTTCACGCTTTATTTGGAGGGGTTGGTGAGTACAGACTACAAAATAGAGGAATTGACAAAGAGGTAGATGAGTGACACGTTTTGTGTATTGATCCAGCACAACCACTGATTAGGGTGTCAGGTGGACAACTGTTTGAAGATGCTGATAATGAGGCTGACTTGATCCTGGAAGATTGTTTCTCATGTCAAATAATGATCCAACATAGGAATGTCCCTTGTCCTGTACTGATTGCCAAATCCATGCATTCATATTTACAAGAGGACTTGCTAAGGGACCCCAGTACTTTATGGACAGACAATCCCCATGATGTTGGGCTCTTGAAAAATATAGTAGCAGTATGAATAAGGTTCAAGCAAGGAGCAGTGTTACCCAGAGTGTGGCAGTATCCATTGTCCAGGGAAGCAGATGAGGGAATACATGTGACAATTGTGGCATTATGCCAGCAAGGCATCATAGTACCATCAGAATCACTGTGTAACACATCGATATACCATGTAGAAAAAGTGAAAGGGCCAAGTTGGTGGATTATTTGGGGCTTAGACTAATTGAGTAATATTGTTGAAGCTGAGTTTCCAGTAGTGCCCTTCCCCACCAAGATCCTCTGCAGTATACCAACTGAGGTCACATACTTCACTGTCATTGATTTGAAATATGCATTATTTTCTACCCCATTGCACCCTGATTCTCATTATCTCACTGTGTTTACTTATCGCAACCAAAGGTTCCAAGACTCCAGACTTCCTCAGAGGTACTGTGAGTCCCCCAGTATTTTCAACAGAGTATTCCACATGTATTTGTGCAGCATACATATACAAAGCACAGTAATCCAGTATGTTGATGACCTCCTAGTGTGCAGCATAACAGAAGACCTATGTAGAGCAGACTCAGTAATATTACTCCTATTGCTCGCAGTCAAAGGAGACAAAATGATTAAAGAAATTATGTAATATTGTCAAAAGTAGGTGGTGTACTTGGGACATACAATATCATATGCTGGGAAACAAATAAAACCTGAGAGATCAGCTGTAGTACAGAACGCACCACAGGCCACTACACTTAAGGAAATGCAACCGTATTTGGGTTTGTGTAACTATTGTAAAACATGGATTTTTGACTATTCTAGTTACACAAAGTGCCTTTAGCATGGACTTAAGGAAGCTCAGAAACGAAAAGGAGCATGCAAATGTACAGGAGAAATGATTACACGTTTCCAGGAACAAGAAAATGCCATAAGCAATGCACCAGTACTAGCGACCCATGATAAAATGAAATAACTTCATTTGTTTTCACCTTCTAATGGTCAGGACATGACTGCAGTGTTGGATTAATAAACATCCATGGGATGTAAACCCTTAGCATATTATTGTGGCATATTAGATACAGTGATGCAGGGCCAATTTCCTTGTTAACAGGCACTGGCCTCTGCATCCTTTGTCATTGGAAAATCCACAGCAATAATGATGGGGGTTCATTGTGGTCATTTTGTCAAGCCCGTCCATTAACATTGTGAGGTTTCACACGTTTATTGCAATATCTGTCCAGCCAGACAAGGAAGTGCATGATTGTGTTAGGTCCTGAAGATGATTTAATAAGAGCAAGGGAGGATGCACTTGAATAAAGGGAGGTCCTCTTCATTGATGGGTCATCGATGATATATCAGGAGAATGGATAGAGACACAAAGGTGCAGCAGTGGTGCGTCTTGTCAATAGGCAATATGAGGTTGTAGTGCAAAAGAGGATACCAACACATTATTCAGGCTAGGCAGTGAAACTGATTGCATTAATTGAAGAATTAGAAGCATCCCCATGATGCTTAGTGACCATATATTCTGACTCCATGTACATGATTACCACTGTACATCTGGGGCTGTCCAGATAGAAAAGGAGAGGATTTCGAAGGTCAGATGGCACGCCTGTGCAGCATGCGGCCTTGGTGGAAACATTGATTTATGCCATGTCCCACCCAACACTAATGGTGGTGGTTAAGTGCACTGCCCAAACCCAAAATATAGACCCCGTTACACTTGTCAATGAAGCAGCAGACAAGGCCCCCAAAGAAGCACCATATGACAGGGAACCAGATGTCACTGCATATCCAGAGGTGGTAAATCAACAGTTATAGCTAGAAATCCCATACACTGCAGTACCTCTCACACAAATAATTGAGTTACAAGGACAGGCGTCACAGGAAGAGAAAGAACTGCAGGTTACGAGTGGGTGCTCACAGTCACTAACTGATTTGATATAGAGACAACACATTAAAGGTAAAGTAGTAATGCCTCACAAATTGCTCATGAAGGCTTTTGAGTTACTGTATTATGCGGGACATCTTTCGAAACTGCATATTTCAGCTGATATTTAGGAGGACTGGTTTGTCCCCAATTTACAGAAATATGTCAACCAGTTTGTAGAAAATTGTACAACGTGTCATCTTTACAGCACTGGATAGACTCTCAGGACATTGCAGGGCACATTACCCTGCCCAACTGAACCTTTCCAGGAACTGCACATTGATGATGTGGCTATGCTTAACAGGTGCAGTAATTACTGTTACCTTATTATTGTATTATGTCCACCCTACCATTTGGTTAATACTGGTCCTTGCGTACAAACAGATGAAAAATTAGCAGCTAAATTCTGGGTACGTGAGGTATACCTTTGCTGGGGGTTATGTGAGGTCCTAAATCTGAAAATGGAATTCAGTTTTTTAATGAATTGTTTAAAGAGGTTGCATCCCTATTGGGAATATGGCACATGCTGTGCTCGATATATCATTCCCAAGCTAACGGATTCATAGAGAAAGTAAATGGGGTGTTGATGAGTAAACTGTCAAAAATATGTACTATGCTAGGGAGGCTATGTCTGCACTGTCTCCCTCTGGATTTGTTTAGCCTGAGGAATGCAGCCAAGTAAAGACCTCCACTTGTCCCTGCATGAGAAATTGATAGGGAAAAGAATGTGCACACCTCACAAACCTATCCGCACAATCAGATGCTCACAGGGCAGCAGGTGGAGTATTTGGAGAGGTGTTTCAGGGAAAGTGTGTGGGAGTTAACGAAAAGCATTAAGACTTTGTCTAGACAAATATCTCCTATAGGAGAAGATACAGCTAAAACATTGCCAGCAGATCTACTGAACTTTCTGGCACCTCAACTGTAGCCTGGAGACCAGGTCTTCATCAGGAACTTCATCCGGGTCTGGAACGACCAATGTTTCCAAGGACTATTTACTGTTGTCTTTGCTACACCATTTTCAGTTCGGGTGAAGGAGTTGTGGTACTGGGTCATCTTGGCCAATGTTCAGAAATTACCTGGCACCGCTTCAAATTCTCATGAGAATGAACAAGTTACTGAGTAATTGCAAACTATACTTTGCAGCATGTTTCTTTATGCTGCTACAATTGGTCAATCTTTATACTATGATGATACTATAATGAGAAGTTTGCATTTTTTTTATCTCTGCAGTTTCAACACTACAAGTATTGTGTGATATATGTGTTATGTTGTATGTGCTGTTTTCTTTTTGGAATAGGTCTAGTGTTACTATATAGTTATTCTATATGGCTGAGTCATATAAATGGGCTGTAAGGAAATGTAAATGATGCATATGTATTTTTGGGGATGACCCAAACCAGGAAGCAAAATGAGGCCAAGATAGAATATAATCAGTATCAAGGGGTAATACTGCACACTGTGGCAAATGTGCATCACCCAAGTCAGATAACATGTGGCATAATCACATGCACAAAGTGGGGAGGGAGTGGTGAAACAAGTATTGCTATGTATGATCTTTGATACCTCATGCAACGAGTGCACCCAATCTGTTTATACCTCAAGAAATGATGCCTCTTATAGCTCAGTGTCTGATACACCTGGCCCTGTCTACTGTATGAAGTCTTGTCTAGGGGCACACATTCCTAGCAGTAATAATGGACAGAGATGATGAAAAGTATGACACCAAGAAAGAACACGCACGTTGAAAAATAAAACCATTGCTCAAAATGGAAAGAACGCTGTTTTCCATTGATTGATGGATGGCAGGAGTACTGAGCTATGAGGGGAAGCTTACTGGGGTTCTTGGAGGGTGTAGTGGCATGCATCAATCAGAAATATGGCATGGCATGGGAAGCATGTGCGCCAAAATTGATATGGATTGAGTTAAGCGAGATGTCAGCAAAAGTACAGAGGCCAGTTGAGTATTCCTTTTGCTTTCGAGGAAATGGCACTATACCTGCATAAATTAACATGTTTTGTAATAGGATTCTTTCTTCCCCTGATCTGACCAAAGGTACTGCAGTGTTAATGGATGTGTAATGAGTGGGTGGACAATACACAAACCTACACCTCCTGCCATCATGGAGAGGCGTATGTTCACTGACAACCTTGCACTCAGTGGTTCTGGTAGTTCCTGATGCCCATCTAACTGTTATCAATGTGCTGCCCCCTGAAACAACTAATCCCACATCCGAAAAGTGTGCCCGCTGATCACCAATGCTTCTCCGCCAGAAAAGATCACATTGTTTATTCAAAGTCTCATCTGATAAATTGAAGGCAATCCTAGACTAGTTTAAATTGTTCACTGAAACCAAAACATTGGGGGTCATTACAAGTAGGGCGCAAAGGGATACAGGGCACCGGTAATGACACCGGTGCCGGTAATCCCTTTGCGCCCTACTACGAGTTCCCTTTGCGGGTCCTTCCTTAACGCCTGCTTTTAGCAGGCATTAAGGACGGGACCCGCAAAGGGACACGGGAGTCAATAACGGTACCGTAATTTACGGTACCGTTATTGCCGCCTTCCCATTGAGCCCTTTGGGGCGCAAATGGGAATGGGGAATGGCCCTGGTGAATGGGGAATTGCCGGTCCCTCCAACCTCGGAATGGACAGGTAATTACTCCATTCACCTGGCCGGAGTTGGAATGATTTCGGAGGCAGCCATGCCGCAAATAGCGGCGTGGTTACCTCCAAAGTCGGAATGAGGCCCATTGTTTTACCTCCCTCCTGGTGCTAGGTATCCAGACTGCAGCAAATGCCAAGTGGCTGCAGATCTGCAGGTGGGAGATGCTTCAGATGGCAAACCAGATGGAGCAGGGTTGTCATTCTATAAAGACTGAATTACAAGCAATCAGGCTTATGAAGCTTTAGAATAAATACATCCTGGATTTGCTCATGGCTATGGAGGGTGGCATGTGCAAGAAAATTGGTTTGTCTTGTTGCACATATATTCCCCCAAATGACACAGATAATGGGTCTATGACCCATGCGATGGGGCCCTTCATTTTTTGAGTATTGCCCTGGAGAAAGAAGCATCAGTAAACACTGATAACTGGTTGAATCCAATGTTTTCATGGTCTGCGTCGTGGTTATAAATAGCAGGCCATTATTGATCCCCATTGTCTTTTTTCGGCTCTTGCTTGTTTGTTTGTGTTAAATGATCCTGAGATATTGTATGAAGACCCTGCTGAGTGCAACGATGATGGTGTCAATAACAATGGGCAGAGCTCCTCCACTCACAAAACACTAGTACACCCAAACTGATAGATGGCAGGTGGTTGTAAGACCAGGTAGAGTGAACATAGAGCAGGATTTTGAACCCCCAGGTACCTTGACCACACCCCACCTGACCCAGAGAGTTATGTGGAACACTGGGTAGATTTAGCTGGCGATGGGGTAGGTGTTGTTTTATGACAGGTACTACGGAAGCATATGCCTGTTGGTGGGGGGGTTTATGTCATGTGTTTAGGGCAAGGACACCTAAAGATGATGACTATGGAAGGAAGTGGCAGCAGGGTCAAATAATGGATTATTAAATAAAGGGTAGTATGTTGGGAAGCACATCACTGCCAGATAAAAAGATTCAGGCTGAGTATAATCTATTAGACCATATCATCATGTGAGCAGTTTGAGTTTTGCACGGCAGAAGCTGCACGTATCACTTGCATTTCATTTTGACACATATTAGCAACCCACCTACAGCAACACAGAAAGCACACCACTTATACTGCGGTTGTGGTTGCAGAGGTTATAGATAGGGCAGTGTACAGGCCCTGTGTTTAGTAGTTATATACACATTTGTGTTTCTTTAGTGAGGTGCAAGGAAAAACCTGAAGCATTGGGAATATAGAGTCAGAAAAATACTGTGATACTTGGATACTGTGATAGGAGCGAGGTCAGTGTGTCAAGAGTGCCACCATATTGGATTTTAAGGTCTGATACACAATGAACAGAATAGAACGCAGGCCTCGATGTGGAGATGCGGCTCTTTTTATTTCAGTCCCACGACAAACCCCTTTTCCATTCACAGGAGAGAAACCGAGGTCAGAGGCACCCACAATATGCAGATACATGATAATTATGTCTAGCTGCAGGTCCTGAACGTGTTGGTAATAGAATGTTAGCTCTGGGGAGAGTAGGCAGGAATGCCCCCTTAGAAGGAAAGATTAATGATAATAGGGTACTACTCCCCCCACTCTAAGAGCAGTCATCTCATTTGAATTACAAGTAGATGCACAACTTAAGTAAATAAATACCTGAAATTCAGACTCAAGATCGGTACCCTGGCAACATCATTACTGGGTGCCTGGGGTTTGAAGAAGATAAGAGGGGGATCTGTCAGAAATGTTCCCCGATTTGGAATAGGAGGAACAGAGGTAATGCCAATAATTTCAGTACACAGTCGGGGTGCAGCTAGTGACGATGTAGTGGGCCATGTGGAAAGGGCAATGGGTTTAGATATGGTTTGGCCAATCGGTTCGAGGACTGTAAGGGGGCATTAGCATGTTCAATAGTTGTTAGTCAATGTGGGCGGTAACCTATGTATGATAATTATGTGGTTATGTGCACCATAGGGAACCAAGCTGCACCTCACTGAGGAGGCCCAAAAAGGACGAAACATGTCTGGGTTTGCTTGTGTTTCCGTGCAGAGGGGACCTGGCCTAGCAGTTCGGGCAGGGCTGCTCCCATTGGTGGCAGTACCTGACTGATTTGCATATGGCTGGACCCCTTTGGCAATGGCACAGACGGGCTAAAAAACAGTGGTGTGGAAGGTTGCCCAGAGCAATGCCAGTGGTCCAGATTCATTCGAAACCTTCCACCCATTACTTTTTTGGTTTCAGTTTGTCTCCCTATGTGAGAGAGGGTATGCCTAGACGTGGGTCCCTTGCTCGCTGCGCCATAGGGAACCAAGCTGCACCTCACTGAGGAGGCCCAAAAAGGCCGAAACATGTCTGGGATTGCTTGTGTTTTCGTGCAGAGGGGACCTGGCCTAGCATTTCGGGCAGGGCTGCTCCCATTGGTGGCAGTACCTGACTGATTTGCATATGGCTGGACCCCTTTTGCAATGGCGCAGATGGCTAAAAAACGGTGGTGTGGAAGGTTGCCCAGAGCAATGCCAGTGGTCCAGATTCATTCAAAACCTTCCACCCATCACTTTTTTGGTTTCAGTTTCCACTATATTTAACTATTAACTTCCTGGAACATAGAGCGCTCCATGTCTTATTGGTTCTACGGGACTGTCTGAGACCTTTTTGAATGTAATAACACTTGTTTTCCCTCGCAAAGAGGTTTATCATTCGGGTGTTGGGTTACTATTCTATTTACAGGTCCAAACACTGGTGATGAAGATATGCAAAATGTGTTGATGCAGGTCTCTTCTGGACTCTTCACAGCACAGGTGTCCTAACAGTCGCGGTTGCAGCTTCTCTATGATCACTTGAAGGTAGGATGCTGAAATTTGTAGGGAAGGAGACTTGTACCAGAAGCTAGCGACTACCGAATGTCTGGGTACAACTGTGGAACAGTGACTGTTCTGGAGAGGTAGCCCTTGGGAGAGCTGGTCACTCCACCGGATAGTCCATGGACACTTCACTTCCTATGGCTCAAGACGGCTGGATCCTCGAGAAGGTGTCGAGACTAATCGGTGCCACTAGTCCAAGTGCTGAAGCACTGCTCAGGGGGTTCAGAGATTCTGTAGTTCAACATGGCTTCACTGGGCCAGACACAGTAAGAGATGCCAGGCCTCTTCATGAGTCTTCTTTGGATCTTCAGTTGGCTTTTCGTCTAAGATGGATTCTCGATTCCAATGCTGATCTGATGAAATGGCTGCATGAGTCCTCCTCGTTTCTTAAATTCAGGCTGGAAGCAAGTCTAAGCCCACCAATCAGGGACACCTACTTGTTTCACTCATACCCCAGACCTAGACTCTCTGGCGCCAAAGATGTGTAAGGGGACTAGACACTCTCACCCCCTTCCTGGGTCACACACACCCAAAGGCATCACTGTCCTGTGAAAGCAGCAGCTTTGCCACACAAGTGCATGGCCTTATAAAGGATGTTCTGACTTGGCAAGACAAAAGAAGACCAAACTACAATATGGCCAAAGAACAAGTGAAAATCATGTGTGTGGCACGGCCATTTTAGGGCACTAGCCACGTTTAGAAGTCATGCACGGTAAACGTGCGCTCAAAATAATGCAAAAATGGTAGAACCGGTATCTTCTGCCAAGAGATTGCCTTTAAGCACAAATACAAGAAACCAAAAATCCAGAGTGTAAAAATCTAGGGTGACACAAAAGTATCCCAATTGCACTGTAAGGTGTTTTGTGTCATGTTAAAAAGACAGTGAAAAAGGAAAACAAAGTTTCCCAGTACTGATAGGACTGGTCAGTTTCCCCATAGCAAATTAGCAAAGGGGAAAATTAAAATTTAGGATAGGCTCAAAAACAGAAAAAAAGAAAGAGGATCCATAGAAACCATGTAGGGAAAGTTGCAAAAAGAGAAATCTTTTCTAACATGAAGTAATAAGGGGTACTAAGACATCACACAGCAGTAAAACCAACTACGCCTGCCTTTGGGAATATGCTGAAGGTACAAGAACCAAGGCATATTAACTGGATATTTCCATGCTCAGGCTGGCAGAAAAAGTAAAAGTGCATTCTTGTAGAGCAGGGGGGTGAAGTCCATAAGAGATGTGGTAAATCTGGATGCAGAATTGCATGAACCACTGTATGAATCTATTCACGCACACAAATGTTATCATCTTAATCACTATAATTTCTTATATTATACATCCTCAGTTTCTTTTTGTTGAAATATTTACCTGTTTAAAACCCTTAGCCTGGGAGATGTTATACCGATTATCCCCAGATTCAGCCTTGCGTTCTTAGCTAGAATTTGAATGGCATGACAGCGTACAATCCTGGGATGTCTTGTTATTACAATCCATAGGTTTTGGCCTCAACATTGGGTTCAGTTTCTTCGTACCAGTGCAGGGAAGCCTGCATCATTAAATGGGGGATCTTACAAAATTAACAGAGTGAACATCTAGATTCATCTGTGCCTGGTCTATAACAGAGTAACCCCAAGTAGGAGGAGGAGGAATGTGACTGGAGGGGATGTTATATCTGCAGGAGCAGTTGATGTGAGTACCAGGGATGGCAAGCACATTCTTTGCAAGAGATAATAGGAAATAGTCAGTTATTACAACTGAAGGAGAAGGAGGTTGTTTCCACTCTCTCTTGTACAGATATCAGAGGAGGACATATTGTATTCACTGATGAGCCAGAACATACACTGAAGTGTATCATGATGAGCTGGGACAAACTGCACACATTGTTGCCAAGCAAGATATTGGAAGTTCCCCATCTCCGCCAACCACATAATGTGAGAATAAGAATAATGATGATGATGAACTAAATAAGATGGTGATCCATCCAAGTACAGGAAACCACATGTATGGTGGAGGATGAAGAGTAGGACAATGGCATAGTTGGAGAGATGGGAAGGAAAGCCAAATCTACTCCTTGATCTTTGTACAGGGGTATTCTTTCAAACACAGGTTGTAAAATATGAAAGTGCAAAACATCAGCCTGTGGCAGCCAGGCCATCAAAGTCACCCCTGCCCATTTCCATGAAAATACAAAATGCAGATTCTTTCAACAAGGAAATCATAAACATCTTGACACATACACACTCTGTGCTAGAGTACTTTTTGTCCAAGGAAATATGGGAACTAATTAGGTACCACATCTTTGAGTTCCCAAATGATGTGGCGCCATGGACAGGAGTGGAATGTCTAAATAAGAGTTTCGTTGCAGTCATCATTCCATCAGACATTTAGGATGTCATCAACCACAATTGTCACCCCAGAAAATATTCAGAGCAGTATGACTAAGGCATTTGAATGTACTGAAATACCCGAGTATTCAAGCTCAATGCATAGTTGTCAGTAATGAATTCTATGGTACTTTTACCATATTCTACTGTACAACCACATGATTTACATCACTTTGTGGATAAAGTAGATCACTACTGGGAAATCGACAGCCAAGCCTACTCTATCACTACAATGGGCCTCATTACACGTATGAGGCCCTCATTACACGTATTAGCGCCATGGTTCATGCCGGTAAAATACCGGCACCGCCTTGGCGGAAAGGGGAATTACCGCCCCATTCCAAGGTTGGCGGGGCGGTAATTCCCCCTTCCACCATTGCCCTTCCCCATTCCCATTTTTGCCCCATAGGGCATAATGGGAATGGGAAGGCGCTAATTACGGTACCGCAAATTGCGGTACCGTAATTAGCTCCGTGGGTCCCTTTGCGGGTTGGTTTTTAACGCCTGCTTTTTGCAGGCGTTAAATCCCCCAACCCGCAAAGGGACCTCGTAGTAAGGCGGTAAGGATTTACCGGTACCGGTATTTTACCGGTACCGGTAAATCCTTACCGCCATCCGTGTAATGAGGCCCAATGTCTCAGAGTTGACCCTCAAGGACATTTTTGCAGCAGGGCAGCTACTACATCACACCATGTCCCAGAAAGTCCACCTTACCATGAAAATGTGACCCAGTACACAAAGCATTGCATAAAGGGATGTGACCACAAACTGCATGACCTTGCCTTTTCTGCCAGCTGAGACGATCCAGATCATGATGCAATCAAAGGGTCAGGTGCAGATTCATGCAGCTCAGCATTAGGCACTTTTTGTCTGCAAGGTTCTGAAAGCAAAAATCATAGGGGATTTCACATGTGGCACAAGATACAGAAAGTGGTAGCCCAGTGGCTCTGGCCCAGAAACCCACATCTGGTCTTGGATGCTGCTGACAATGGATCTAATTTCCTTGCTGTGTACACAATTGGAAAGAGCATTTATGTTGCTTGCTTCACCTCTGCCTTTCACCTTGTGGATACATGTTTCATGTGGAATTAGGAGCTTGTGATACAAACACCTCATTTTTCAGCCAGTCCTACAGTGGAAGAATTGTAGTGCACAAATTCTAAGTGCACCAGAAGTTGTCAAACCTTTACGTCGGCCAGTATCACAATTGTTAACAGTTACAATTCCACTTTTCACATGTTGTACTCGCTAAATGAATAATGCATTAAATGGGGCATTCTTTATTCTACAAAAGTGTAAGCAGCTGTATCTTGTTGGTTGTGTGATAAGACATTTTGGGGCTTTTGAAGATGCAAACATCAAGTGTTCCTGCTAGAACTCAACTTGCATTACTTAATACAGACTTGTGATTTTGTTGGCGAGGTGGAGACAGTATGGTTGGTGATATATGTGTTCTTCACCTTAAGTGGGGATCCACGCATAGTTTTAAAGAAATATAACACAGAATACATTGTAGTGTCATTTATCGACCCACATTTAAGATCAAGCAGCCGCTTGACGTAGTTGGGAACTCTGAGCACCCTGCAGATGGAGACATAGGGCCTCATTACGACCGGCCCCCTTCATTCCGTCAGGGCCGAGTACAAGGTTCTCATCGTGGGTCACGGATCGGATGCCTGGTAAAACCAGGCGTCCTTTCCGGGTCCCGCAAGGGGAAGAAGGAGGTAACAACGGGACACTAATAATGTGCTCATTGTTACCTCCATCCCCATTCCCATTGAGCCCTATGGGGGCTCAAATGGGAATGGGAAATGGTTCCTGCAAGGAGGACTTGCAGGAACCTAGAAAATGAGCCCGGTTTGGAGGCAGCCATGGAGCTAACAGCTCCATGGCTGCCTCCAAACTCGTAATGAGGCCCATAGTTGTAATTGTAATTGGTTATTTATAAAGCACTTAATACCCAGAGGTTTATAAGCATGGACCCGGGGATCAAACCTGTGTTGTTCCGCGTCGTCTTTCTTCCAAGGCAAGCATGCTGGTCCTAAGCTATCCTCCCAGTTAAAATGTGCAGAAATTTTGAAAATAATTGAATCTAGAATAGAGGTAGGAAGCAAATACAAATACCTTGTGATTAATAGACACCCAAGCCATCAAGAACATGTTTATCTTCATCACCAGGAAGTACATTCCTCTTGCCACCTGCACCGCTGCACCATCTCAATCATCTTCTGTGTAGACTATTTATGATAGTAAAAGGTTGGAAACGGAGTGCATGTGGCATGCACTCCTCGCTCAGTGGGACTCCACAACGCAGATGTATCTAATAGAACACACAGCAGACCTTCAGCAGCTCAAATGGTGATGCTTATGTTGGTGATGCATGCCACTTACTTAGAGATACTGATTCATTACAGTCCCGGTCTAGTAAGTGGTCTGTATATCCTGCAGCACTTCCTTCAGAGTAGCCATAGAAACCTTCTGGTGCCACCTTGGCACTGCAATCTAAACAGACTTTTAATGCTGGCAGACTGTGGGCCTCATTACGGCCCTGGCGCTAATGGGTTAACGGCACGGTAAAAGGCTGCGGCGCCGTTAACCCATTAGCGCCTGATTACGAGGTCCCTTTGCGGGACCCGACCTTAACGGCTGGTCTACACCAGCCGTTAAAATAGGGACCCGCAAAGGGACCTTGGTGCTAAGTACGGTACCGCAATTTGCGGTACCATACTTTGCGCCTTCCCCATTCCCATTGAGGCCTATGGGGCAAAAATGGGAATGGGGAAGGGCCATGGAGGAAGGGGAAATAACCGCCCCGCCAACCTTGTAATGGGGTGATAATTCCCCCTTTCTCCATGGCGGAGTCGGTAAGTTACCGGCATGGACCATGGTGCTATTAGCACCATGGTTTTCCGCCTGGGTCGTAATAAGGCCTTATATATTTCGCAGCACCTTGTGTTCAACAAGTGATGCTAATTAAGGTGAAGAGGTCCATTGTTGTGTGAAAAGCTATAAAAAGACAAAAGATCATAGCAAACACACACGCTCTGAATAGGAATGTGTGTTTTTCAGTTTCAATCACGTACGCAGAAGTGGAATGGTGTTATTTGGTGGGGCTTGTGTTTGTAAACCTGATCTCTCTAGTGACTTATTTCTGGTGATTGCGAGGTTCGTTCTGCAACTCGAAAGCCAATTCTTCTGGTTCTCATCACTAGATGAGAGCCACAATCTCGAGAATGTTTCAGGTTCTCCCTGCTACACAAAAGCCTGCAATCATGAGAATCTTTCAGGTTTTCTGGATACACAGGAGGCACACATATGAACATTTTTTAGGTTCTCGCCGCTATTCAAAAGCCACCATAATAAAAAAATAAATTCAAGTTTTCCCACCTATATTAGAGAAACTAAAATAGTTTTCTGGGTCTCCTGGTACTATTTCCCAAGGTCTTCCTGCTTTGAAGTCAATGGCAATGCAGCTATTTCTCAGAGTCTCACACCTATTGCTTCTGTCCTACTGATTCCCTGAATCTTTGTTCTCCTATTTATCATGGCTCGCATGCTTTGCTATATCTAGAGCTGAAAATATTTCACAAAGTCTCACAAATGCATGATTGCCCTTTTCCTCATAGTCCACAGCCATCCATTCCACCACAAGGATGAGTCCTGATAGGTACGGCAACTGCCAGTGGCTATTGTTGAGCTTTTATATCATGCTGCTCCACTCTACATCATTGTGGGTAATTACCTTCATCTCCATACATGCTGTTCGCTGGAGGATGGTGCCATGGTGACAGGGTGATGGATGCCAAGTAAGTGTGAAAGGTTATATTATGCATGCACACGGTTGTGCATTGCAGTCATACCACATGCATTACAAATACTCCCCCTCCCTGCCACTTTTTGCGTAGAGCTCACTCCTGACTGTACACTCCTTTGCATGTGTCTTTCACTCTAACAACAAGAGAAACTACTGCCACACCCAGGAGGACACTGGTGTAGAAATGGATGGGAAAGCAATTATTCATTTGTCCCAACTACTAGCCAACCTTTCCCCTCCTTGGAACAGGGACAACAAGCATCACCTGCTCATCCTCATCCTCCTCCCTTTCTTCTGGATGCCATTCTTCCTCAAACTATTCCTCTATCTCCTTCCCCAAATTGATGTCTTCACCTCCCTCCTCCTACCAGACATCCCCGTTGTGTTCAGCCCTGTGCTCAACCTCCTGCTATCCCTCCTTCACCTGCCTCTTTTCCACTAATGTGTGCTCTACCTCTTTCTAATGTTCCACCTGATGCCCCACAAATTAGCACTGCTCCATTCCTCCTCCTCTTGCTGCAAGCCTTCTTCATGTTCTCAGACCTGATGCCCATTCAGTGCTACCTCCTCGTCTTCAGCACCTGCTGACACTTCATCTCTGCCTCTTTAGCTTCCACCTTCTTTGCCACCATCTCTTCTGGTGTCTTGTGTCTCCTTCAATGGGCCTCATTAGGACCCTGGCGGAAAGGGCTTTACGCCGGCGTAGAGCATGGCGTACCTTTCCGCCTGACTACGAGTTCCCGTAGCGCCATGGTGATTTTTACGCCTGCTTTTTGCAGGCGGAAAAATCCATGGCGCTACGGGACTTGTTGTTAATTACGCCACCGTAATTTACGGTGGCGTAATTAACGCCTTCCCCACTCCCATTATGCCCTATGGGGCAAGAATGGGAATGGGGAAGGGCAAAATGGGGATTGGGGACTTACCGCCACGCCAAGGTCGGGATGGGGCGGTAAGCCCGCCAACCACCATGGCGCTATTGGCAGCTTAGCGCCATGGACCATGGTGCAAATTGCACCATGGTTCTCCGCCAGGGTCGTAATGAGGCCCAATGTCTTTCTGCCCCTTACCCTCAAACCACAGGATCTCAATTAGTGCCACCATGTTCTGCTACACCACCACCACCATCTCTTGCATGATAAACCCAGATTCGTATACCACCTCATACCAAATCAGATGGGAATCCTCCCCCAAGGTCTCCCTGCCCCTGCACCGTGCCTCTAATCGTTTTACCTCCTCTTCTTGCTGTTTCTTTCATCACTTGTAGTCAATTCACTTTTATCATTCACAAAAGCTTCCTCATCTATATCATTAGATGAGGTGTCAGCCTCAATCACAGCCGACTGATGACCTAGAACCACATCATCCCCACCTTCTAAAGATGGCATGCTCCCAAAGAAAAGAACACGTTCATTTTCTTTATTCATAGTAACCTATCGGAGGCACTAAGGAAATGTGTTCACAAGCGTTTCAGAAAGGGGCCCTTTTATCTTTTTTGGTGGAATAATGAAAGTTAAAGGGAAAGGGTCTACAAAATCATGAATGGGATTTCACAGAAGGTTTTTCACCATGGATTCTCGCAAAACATGTGTTTGTTTTTCTATTTTCAGTGGAAGGAGGAAGGTGAAAGTGAAGGGATTCGAAAATTGATAAAGGCGGTGTAACAGTTTTTCACAAAGGGTTTTACTTTTACTTTTTTTGGTGAAACAAGGACCATTAAGGAAAATGTATTACACAACAAAAATAAAATATCACAGGGTATCAAAGTGAAGTCTCAAAGTGAAAGTCCAGCTTACCTGCTCTCTTCCAGTGTGGATGCATCATTTTCCTCCCTCTACCAGCAAAGTGCAACCGACACAACTCCATATGGAATATTGGCCACTTTCAAACAACTGGATACGTCAAAGTAGTGTGTCAGTTCCGATTTTCTCATTGAATTTGAGCAGGCCTGCTGAAATAGTACACATATCTGGTGCACCCATGCACCCTACAACACCATCTCTCTCTACTGACTAGAACTACGGTTCCCGAGGCGTTCAACCTACCAGCGCTTTGAGGTCATACCAATGATATATAGAGTGCTATATAAATGCCAAGTAACATAACATAACATAAGATCACATTTTTACATATCCAATTTACATACAGTAAATATTTACAGTGGTATTCCACATGAAGGCATATAAGAAATGATGGTGGTCGGAAGTGTTGGATGTGAATCGGTTAGACGGCTATTTCGGTGCCTGATTGGCAAGGCATTTATGCGTAAGTGACAGTGGGCCTGATCACGACCTCGGCGGTAACGTTAACGCTATTAGCGCAGGGGCTATTAGCGCGACCGCCAAAGCCCCCGGCGCTAATAGCGCGGGATCACGAGTTGGGCGGACTTGGAAGTCCCCATTCCCCATTGAGCCCATTCGGGATTTCCCGCCAGCGGTAATAGCGCGAATTTTCGGCGGATTTCCCCCCAGCCAAGAGCTCGGGCGAAATCCGCCAAAGCCCTGATTCAGCGGACCCTTAAATCCGGCGGTAATAGCGCTACCGCCGGATTTAAGGGTTACCGCCGAGGTCGTGATGACTTGAGAGTGATTCTTTGGGTGATCAATAGCCAGTGTAAACTATGTCTAGTGTCGGAAATATGATTATTTCTAGGAATATTTAGTGCTGCCATGATGTCGTTGTTCTCTGTTACTTGTAGTTTATGTAAGTTCCGTGGAATGGTCCCTAGTTGGTGGTGGTAAGGTATGGTAGACAGGCAGTGATAAGTTTACAGGTGTAGGCTGTTGAGGAAATTATGGCATTAGTTTGTCTTGTTAAGGATAGTGTAGAGTCAAGATATATGCCTAAGGTTTTTGTGTCATTGGATAACTTTATGGTGTTGCCATCGATGATGAAAGAGTTTAAGGCAGCATCTAGTCTGTTGAGTATTGGTTGGGATTCAAGGAGGAGTAGCTCTGTCTTATTATCATTAAGACAGAGCCTGTGTTGTGCCATCCAGGCCTGGATGACCAGAAAGAGGTTGTTTTTGCTTTGGAGTCAACTTTGTGGTCTCCGGTGATGGGGGTGAGTATTTTATTGTCATCTGTGTAGTTAGTGTAGGTGACACCCAAATAGTCAAGAATATCAAAGAGGGGCTTTGTAAACACATTATAGAGTGTTGGTGATACACAAGATCCTTGGGGGATACCATACAGAACTGGAGACGGTTCAGTGGAGGCCAACGGGGAGAAGACCCTCATAGATCAGGGTCTTTACGCAGGTCCATCACATTTTCGTGTGCAGTTAACCAGTTTGTGCAATACTCCACGCAAAGTGTGGGATGGGCCTGCACAAAGAAATTATAGGGAGCGGAACATGCAATTCCCCATTATGCCTGCAAAACGAGGACTCAGGTGAGCTTGTTGAGGGACAGGCCATGCAGTGAAATCGCACACCCAGTAAAGCACCAGTCTAACCAAATTCATGGAACCCAATGCGCAACTTCGCATCAGAAAAAGTTACATGCAAACCGTGTGGACCCACTACCACATGATAGTAGGCACAGCGCACTGTACACATAGGATCCAACGCACAAAGATAAGGTTTACATAGAACTTTAGGGCTGACGGCACGTAGTTGAAGTGCCACATGGAGTTAGGGGTGCTTGTATGCAGATTAGCAAGTTGCAGCCTTGAATTACAGGTGTTCACAAGCAGGTTTTCTGGCCACCACCTTGAGTTAGTTAAAATGGTATGCAGATTATCTGGGTGCAGTTTTGGGTTACAGGGGTTCATACGCAGTGTCACAGGGGTGCTGCCTTGCTTGCAGGGGGACGCCCCGCAGTATTGCTGGGGTGCTTGATTGTGGAGATCAGGTAGGTGAATAGGTTGGTATATGTCGCTGGTTTTGCTTTGCATGTGGGCATGTCATGGGCATTCCAGTTGCTAATTTTGCCTAGGGTTATGCAGAACATGCTTTTGCATGCTGGAAGGCACAAAGTAGGTTTACACGTAGAGTGCTTAGCAGGGTCTTTGTGCATTTTCAATTAATCGAGCCCTTAGGGTTTTTATAGCAAGAACCTTGCTCTCAATCAGCATGGGTATAGGTCATGTACATTGCAAGAACAACATTGTTAGTGTTTGTCGAGGTGATCTTTAGCAAGCACAGCCTGCAATTGATTTTCCTAAAAAGTAGGAGAGAGGGACCATGTGTAAGGTGAACTGGTAGATTGTTCCATTTTCTGGTTTCACAAAAGGATGAGGTTTCCCCCACTATGGCTATTGGTTTACACACAACATTAGCATATTGTGGAAGCAATGTGGTTGTACATCATCAGTTGGTATGCCCATATGTAGTAGTTGTTATGTTGCTATTTTGTTAGTCATACTGTTATTTCCTTACTTTCTTGTGGCTGTGAAATGTCGAGCCCACAAACCTTTCAGAATAGTGGTTACACATGATGATTATATTGCTCTTGAATCAGCTTGAACTGCAACCCTAATATGCAACCTGTCTCCTACTGATTTTCTTTTCCGTGTTGCAGTGAATCAGTCTTTGATTGCCACCCTCTCTAACCTGGTGGTGTTACAGATCTACACTCCTGTGAAGGAAGACTGTTCTTGGAAAAACTGTAACTTATGTGATCACGCACTGTAGTACACACCATATGGCCACATGGTAGTGCCTAGATCCTGCTTACCTTATCTCACCCAACTGGCTGATTATTTGTCTCATTCTGGAAAGAGCTCCATGATAGAGGTAGTGAACTGTGATTAATTTACATCTTATTTCTCAACTGGTGCTGGGTACTATTGTACTGCAAAGTATATTTGTTTGGAAATTAAGGTGTGACACGTTGTAAACACATTATCACCTGCATATCCTACATCAGTAGGTACCTTTTGTTAATATTATATTCAGATTGACTTTATTCAATTACCTAAAGGTTTATCCTTTTAGTTTTGACACATATAGTAGTTGATGTGTTTTCCAGGTGATTAGGCTTGCCAAAAGGTGTAATGTTTATTGAGTTTCTTTCTCGAGTTTGACCTTCCTGTGATTATTGGCAGTGACAGAAGCACACACTTTACTGGTCAATGGTCAGGAATATTTGCAAGGCTCACTATATTTCCGAGCACTTTTTTGTACTAATTTTCCCCCATCGAATTGACATTAAAGAACATTGTAACAGTGATATAAAAAGAAGTCTGCCCAATGTTTGTCAAGGGTCTAGCTTTATATGTACTAACAGCCTGACATTAATTCTGCTTCACATCCACAATACACCCAACTGGAAGCATGGGCTATCATCCCACTAGATACTAACCAGATGCATTATGCATATGTCTATGACTCCACTTCCATCTTCACTTTGAATGTCCATTTAGAAGATTAGACTGTTTTAAACTTATATGTGTCCCTTGTAAAGGCTATCTGATTGTTATTTAAAGCCTCCATGCCAGCTCCAGGCAGATAGCAGTGAGTAGATGTTTGGTCACGTGAACACACCCTGCCATTCTGCTGCTGCACCCACCACCAATGTAAGCACCTTCCAGGCAACTACATAAAGCCTGCAGGCCAGCTCCATGCAGACAGCATTGAGGAGGATGCTGGTCATGTAACCAGACCCTGCCACTTCTCCCTCACCACCAGTTTCTATACCTTGGAGGCCACTACTTAATGCCTTAAGGGCCGCTCCAGGGCAGCAGCATTGCAGAGGCTTCTGATCACATAACCACGGCATGCCACTCAGCTGCTTTGCCCACCACCTATTTCAACCTTCATATTTAAGGGTCCTCATCACTGGCATCAATAGGCAAAGGATAGACAAAGACAAATCTGTCACCTGTTTGTGCCTGTTGCTCCTGCTATGGGCAAGGGTCAGAATCACGATGCTGCATTTAACCTTCAAAGTAGTACCTACTACAACTAATTATCAAAACACATCACCATTTGTCTCCTCTCTCTACAGCCTATCCCCTCTCTTGCTAGGGTTTGAATCGCCAAGCACCCCAGGTAGCTACCCTAGCAAAACTCATCAATATTGCCCATGTCCTAGTCCAACACCCACAACCACACATACAACACCCTCATGCTGATCAATCCTTGATCAGCAGTTGCTCATATCTCAGATATTGCCTACAACATCTCTTACAACAACCTTGAGGTCCTCTTCATCACCAAAATATGGTTTAGCCCACTCAACCATGTTTCAAATGTCATTTTACCCCCAGGCTACTGAATCCAATCTGCTGGCCGGCCAGGAAGGGAAGGAGGCACATTGGCAGTCACCCATAGGAGCTTTTGACTTTGCTTCATCGACCCCTCTCCTAAAGCAAGCTTCTTCAAATCACTTGCCTCCTGGCTCCCTTTATTTCACAAGGAATCCATCACCTTCCATCTCATCTATAGACCTCCACACAATAGTAACTCTTTCATTGGAGACATTCTCCAAATGTATCTGCTCTGCCAAATTAGCACACACTAATAATGTCTTTCTCAGAGAGTTTAACGTCTCTGAATGTCACTCTGACAACCACACTCAAAGCCTGATTATACACTAATCATATCGAGTGACCTTAAGGAAATTGTGGTCTGCCCCATGCACAACAAAGGCAACACTCTAGACTTAGGGCCTCATTACAAGTTGGGCAGTATTCTGGTGGAAAATCCACTGTAAATACCAGCCAATGGAATTACTGTTACTGCCAAAGGCTCAAGCTTTACCAGATTTACCATTGGATTAGAAGTGGTGGTGGCAGTGTTAGTCTGCTGATTTTTCAGAAGAAAGAGGGAGGATTTATGGCCAGCATGATGCTGGAGGTAAATTACCCATTTCAGGGCCAGACTCATAGTATGAAGGTGCGAGAAAAGTGGAGATAATTCTGTTACCACCAGTTGTTTCCCACAACGCCATACTTGCCATATTCTTTGCATCATCCCCATCATCACCAGCATTGGTGATGAGGGGTGATGATATCCATACAACTGACCTGACCATGCCCCCATTTCACTGTCGATGACCCAATAAACCGTGTTCATGGTAAACGCACCCCCACTCAGGACTCCTTATACAAAACCTCCTCGGTAAATGACCTAAAAGCATAATTTGCAGACTTCCCCACCACTGAGAATGCGTAGGTCCTCCTAAAGTTATTCAACAACATGTCTACCAGGCTGAGTGGGCAGAACTATGAGAATGCCTGCTGAGTTTCTATTCAGGCCATAAAATACATATGGATGAAGAGGAAGGGCAAATCTGTCCCTTACAACTACAAACAGGCATAGTGCAAGGAGAAATGGCTTTGCTTGATGGAAATGATTATGAAAGAAGACAATGGTGCACAGTAATCACCTTCGGGGAGAGATGCAGATTAACTGACCTCACTGATGAAGATCTGTTTGGAGATCACACATCTGATGATGAAGTAGTGTTTGAAATGAGCATTACTTATTGGGTACGAGCCATCAAACGAGAGGTTCCTCAAAAAATGATGATAGCGCAAAAGGGTCCCGAATATTTTGATGAAGACATGGCAAAAGTGCCAGTCTCATTATGGACTACAGGCCCTTATAACGTAGGTCTATTGAAGGGGGTTGGAGAAGTAAAGATTAAATTAAAGCCAGGAGCAATTTTACCTCGAGCACGGCAGTATCCTATGGCTCGGGAGGCAGAGATAGGTATTTTTAAAATGATTTCTGCCATGATGGATCAAAACATCTTGGTGACATCAGAGTCGCCATGTAATACGTCAATGTACCTTATCAAGAAATCTAAAGGGGGATCATGGAGGATAATTCAAGATTTGAGACCGATTAACCAGATTGTAGAGGCCGAGTTCCCTCTATTTCCAAATCCTGCTACAATCTTATGTAATATACCTGTTGAAGCACAATATTTTACTGTGATTGATTTGAAAAATGTGTTTTTCTCAATCTTCTTACACAAAGACCCACAGAATTTGACATAATTTACATTCAGACAAAGTTAAAAAGCACAAGATTAACCTCAAGGGTATTGTGAGTCTCCATTGATTTTCAATAGTGTTCTCGAGATGGATTTAGGCAATGTTGATCTGGAAAGTGTTGTGTTGCAATACTTAGATGATATTTTAGTTTGCAGCACTTCAGAGGAAGAGTGCAGATGTGACTCTATTCAGTTGAAGATTAGGCTTGCTGATAAAGGATATAAAGTTGACAAGGAGGAGAAGTTACAGTATTGTTCGCAACATGTGTTGTACATAGGTCAGTTGATTTCACATGAAGGGAATAAGATTACTCCTGAAAGAGCTGAAGCTATTTTGAAAAGCACAAAGCCACACACGATAAAGCCCTTGAAGAGATTTCTGGGATTATGTAACAATGTCAGAGCATGGGTCTTTGGCTATAGCTCTTATACAAGGCCTTTAGAGTTTTTCTACAGTTCTAACTGCAGGGTGAGGACTCTTAATCCCCTTCATGGCCGCAGAGCGGCCACGGAGGCATCACAGGGTCAAGTACTCTTTGCAGTCTATGGCAGCGACTGCAAGACGGAAAGCCCCTGCGGGAGACGGTGAAGGGCGAAATCTGAGGAGCTCCAGGCTGCGCCTCCTGGGTCTCACAGGGCGCAGCGCTGAACTTTCTGAGGAATTAGAGACGATTGAGCAACCAGGGGACTTGCCTAAAACTCGCCAAAATCATCATCCAGAGAACCTCTCTGCAGAGGTCATGTGTGCTTTAGCGGCTTTGCCAGTTGCATCCTTCAATTTCCCACCAATCGAGTCAGCTTGGTTGAATTCGCCGACCACAGAAGCAGAGGATATTGCGGTGGCCGGTGACAATGTTGGCGCCCCCACCTTTGCTCTGCATGACCCAGCGCCGGACCCGGAGGTGGGCCATAAGGGCGCCAGAGGTCAGGCCAGGCAGTGCCAACGGACCTCGAGATGATCGCCCCACGGCTGAAGAGTCCTTTGAAACCAAAGTCGGTACATGTGTCTAAGACTCCTCCCAAAACAAAGAAGCACCCAGGCTCTACCACCCTGCCTGGGGGAGCAGAGGACACCAGTGCTCCCCCTGTGCAGCAGGTCGCCACAATCGTGGGAGTGGCGAGTACGAGCGTGAGTGCAATAATAATGATTCACACTAACTCGGAGGAAGAGGACTTGCAGACACCACCGAGTGAGCTGGAGTTCCCGATCCTTACCTTCCCAGACCCCCTGATGGAGGCAATGCTCTCTCCCCCAGACCAGGCTAATATCTGCACTGGATCAGGACCAAACGTTGGGAGCAACTGCACCACTAAGCCTTCGATATACCTTAGCCCTGAACCCTTACAAAAGCTGCCCTGTTCAATTGGGCTAAAAAAATGACCTAAACGGCACCACTAACACAAGCCGAGATGCAGTGAAGCAAGGAGACCCAGGTATACCAGTAACAACAAGACCGTCCACTAATAACCAAAAAATGGTTACTCGCAGAACAGCGCGCACAAACGTGCCATACAATCCCTCAGCTTCCATTTTTGGCAAAAACGTGCATCGGGAGGGCGCTTTCCACCATGACCTTTCGGATGCTGAACTGTTGGCCATCATTGAAGATACTGCTATGCACCTTACTAACATAAACTTACTTATAAGGGGCTCCATATCCTTAGAGGGAAAGACAGATAAAAAAGCATGTACAGCGCTGATACCCAGCACTCAAAAATGTCGCTTTGCCAAGCCACAGACTACGCTGGAGGAAAAAAGGGGGCCGGTGGCAGAAGTGGGGAACATCCCTGTAGAGAGAAGTACCTCTCTTGAGGGTAGCTCAAGTGACCCAACCTCACCTTCACAAGAACCGGCAGCCGCACAAGCAGAGACCACAGCAGGAAAGACAGCGCCGGTGATACTCGACGAGTGGAACAGGGGCGCAGTCCCCAGCAAACTATTTGAGGCAGTGACTCCTTCGGACCAGCTAGAGTGTGACATTTCTACGGTCCTTCAACGGAACAGAGTGTCCAAAGAATGGTCAAATCACATCCCTCGCGAGATGGACAAGAGAATTATGTCCATGCCAAAAGCCCCAACTATAAACAGAGAGTCAAGATCAAGAACCCCACCACTCAACAGACACCTTAGCGAAATCTCTTCAAGGCCTTCCAACGAAACTTCTCATAAGAAACTTGATCCTATGACCATTCTTTCGACAGTTGCCATCGCCCCTGCCCTGTTTGGGAACCTGCATGAATCAATCAATGACACCCTAAAAGACCAGAACACGCTGATCGCTTTCATGCAGACCAAGCTCAACTACCTGAATGTTTTTGTGGCCGCTAGAGCTCAGGGTAGATCCTTCCGCCAGGATTCTCGTTGGGAAGAAAGAACTGATTCCCCACCTTGGACTGGGCCACTCTGTCGATGCATTACTGAATCGACCTCACTGAAGTCACAAGGAACTCAAACTAACGTTCTAGACCCCACGTTGCGAGAAATAGCTCGACAACAGCTTAGGAAAGAAATGCTTCTGGGGCTGGAAACATTCATACCTCCCCTGCAAAGGTCCCCAGCTCGTCGGTCTCTCCGCAAACTCAGATGAAAGTTAAGGACCTGAAAAGCATTTTGCCACCAAAGATAAACACTACTAAGGACAACGGTTCTGCAGTTCTGTCTCTTCCAGCATGCGCAATGCTACAGTCCACACTTAAAGTCCATATTTTTATGGCTGTTAAGACCCCCTCTACTTTTGAAATCTTTAAACATAAAGAGGCCTCACAACAGGCTCCAAGAAAAAGGAAGGTGTTAAAGTCAAGAAAACCCACACCACCGGGAGTGACACAGCCTCATTCTTCCAACCTTGTCAAAAAGTGTGAATCACACGACAGTGACAACGAAGTTACACCCATCCAAAGCAGAAAGGTTTTTAAACTTAAGTCTCCTGACCTGCCAAACCATGGAAACAAGTGCTTGTTTCCCAGGTGGGAGGACTCCTCAATTTCAGTAGACCTAATGAATATGAGTCTTTATACCGTGGAGGACTCAGAATTTGAAATTCCAGATATCCCCCAACAAAAAAGAAAAAAACCTGAAACTCAGGAAAACAGAGCATTGGAAGAGCCAAATACGAAAACCATGTTCATAGACTCTCCGTCTCCAAACCCCCCATTAACGATGAAGTTGAGAGAGACTCAGAGAAAAGGGAACCCAAGCAGGGGACAGCCCTTCAGAAAGGATACCCCCAAGCGTGCAGAAAAGGGACTTATTGCACAATCACCACCCACAAAGGGACCACAGAAGAACCTTGGCCGCGTCCAACGGCCTTTGAAGGGAAATACATGCAAGATCAAAAGATGAATTAGATTCGAACAGGGGGATGAAGGACCCTCAGAAACGTCTTGCAGAAGCTAAAATCCATTACAAGTCTCGGGTGCATGACTCAAGAGGGAAAGAAGCACGAAACTCCAATCGGGATAGTCCTCAGGAAAATCGCCACCATCAAATACGAAAAGGAAACTCAAAGAGAAGCTTTAGACTTCAAAGGTGCCTCAAGGAAGCAGATAATTGGACCCTGAATCCCAGGGCCCTAGCAAAACTTTTTAACAAGGTGAATTTCCTCCAAATTAGTATAACGAA
The DNA here is from genome assembly GCF_040938575.1 of Ambystoma mexicanum. Lineage (NCBI taxonomy): Eukaryota > Metazoa > Chordata > Amphibia > Caudata > Ambystomatidae > Ambystoma > Ambystoma mexicanum. Next base: position 370,081,417 of record NC_090922.1, read on the forward strand.
AGACATCAACATACTAGAGCCTAATCCCAATGGAAGGAAGGATAGTTCCTACCTAAACATTGATTCAAATCATATCCAACAACAGATTTGGAGCGTAAAGGAAAAATTGAGCAGCCTGGGATTTGACCTGACCGATGCTACGATGGGCATTCGAAGGCCTAAGTACCATCATGAGAGGCCCTCTTCGCCGCCCCGTCCCTCCTCGCCCAAAGGGAGTGACAGAACAAGAACAAATCCTGACTCTTCGGTCAGAGCGACAAGTGCAACCTCGATCGGCAATGGAAAGCACTCAGGCTACGCCATTTGGGATGCAGTGACCGAAATGAAAGATCAAGGAAAACCTTCCCCTTGAGGTCTCCAGAGAGTGACCGAAATCCAAGGGGGCCCACTACCCATATGAACTTCAAATTAGTGGAAGCGAATCGAGACCCGAAACGGGTCTCAAGGCATGACGCAAATGAGGGAAGGACGCAAGCTGTCACCGACCAAAAGGGAGTCTGGCCAGCACTGCCCTCATTCCAGACAAGAAGAAAATAGCCACCACAAGACATAAATACAGGCATTTCCCGGAAACAAGAATATTTTCCAAACATCCTTAAAACCACTCTGAAGTTGGCCTCCTGGAACACAAGGGGGTTTTCGCACATGACCACCAAGATCTATGTAAACCTGTCAACATTTGACGCCTTGTGTTTGCAAGAAACTTGGCTCATGGATAAACCCTCCCTTGACGGTTTCGACTTAGCCCACTCACCAACTCAAAAGGGCCAGAAGGGTCGGCCTAGATGCAGCCTAATCACAGCAATCCGATTGGGCAGCGAACTTCATTTGAAAAAAGTTTTAAAGGCTACGGAATTCATCTGGGCCACATTCATTGAATGGTCTGAGCAAACAAACCTCCTTGATTCCAACGAACAGGTGGAGATTCTGCTGATTAATACATACTGGAACCCTAAATGAATGACCAAGGATAACTACGTAGAACAAATGGAATGTTTAATCAGTTGCACCTTGATCGAGCAGAAGGCCAGTCATATCATCATCGTTGGTGACCTGAACGTAGATATGATCGACGGCTGAACTCCTCACAAGGTAGAGCGTGTATGTGGACCAACCTACTGGACTCCAGAGATTTACATAATCTCCTTCAGACCATGGAGCCCAAGGCTCCAAGCAAGCATTCCAATGTGGGCGAGAAAGGGCCAAATGGTGATAATTGACTACCTCCATGTCTCACGTAGTCTGCTGACATTAATGCAATCATTTAAGGTGACCAGGACAAAATATAGCGACCACAACATCCTGACTTTTGCCTAGTTCGCACATAAACCTGAAGAAAGCCTTATGAATCCAAACTTAGAACCCAACTTGAGTGGCACCAGGTTGAGACTGACAGAAAAAGCGATTGCCCTACTCACGCAGAACTACGTATCTCAAAAGAGCGTGGAATACATACGCAAAACAAACTTAGCTGACTATTCTACAGTCCTCTCAGCCTGCAAACCAAGAAAAGGAAGGACTGCAACAAACTCAAAATCAATTCCTCACAGACAGATTTAACGTACAATCGGTTGAAAGAAGAAAGTGAGTCAGGAAATTGAGACGCAAAGCAACCAAGTTGAACTCTAAAGCCAAAAGGGAGGAGGCTGCAGATGCACTTAAAAGCTACAGATCCTGGCTGTGATATACCAGATCTCAATGACACCAGGAAGACGCAGAAGTAATGCTTTGCATTATCTGTGGAAACAAGACACAAGAGTTTTGGTCATTAATTTAGGGGGATGCTAAAGGAGTCAACCAGTCATTACAGAACTCAGTAGGCGACCAAAGGTGGGTAAAACACTTGAAGTACCTATATAGAGCCCTAGAGACATCCAAAACACACTATGCTTCAAGAGCAGGGGTTATTAACTGGCTGATCCCGACAGACCTAGATACGATTCAGTCGACAATAAACTCAATGGTTCCTGGCCGGCCGGCCCAGATGGCATCACCAATTTTGGCCGAAAAAAAACATAGAACCTTGGTAAATTTTTATAAAGGAGGTGTTTACAAACTGCATCTGCTCTGCTGCAATCCCGCCTTCTTGGAAAAAGGCGATTGTGGTACCAATTTTTAAGAAGGACTCTAAGGACAATCCAACCCACTATTGGCCAATAACCCTACTTTATTCCATAGGGAAACTCTTTGGTGCTCTGATCCTGGAAAGCCTACAGGGATGGATAACCATTTCCAAAAGGGCTGACCCACTTCAGGCGGGCTTTGTGAAAAACGTGGGGACGACGGCGAACATCCTGGCCCTGGGTGCCCTGAACGCCAAAGTCCTAGAAGGCCGACCAAAAATCTACATGTAATTCATCGACCTGGACCAGGCTTTTGACTGGGTAGACAGAGACACCTTATGGGAAAAATTGGAATTTCGAGCCTGCCCTCCTGAGATCTTGGACCCTATAAAAGCACTGTACTCAGACACCTCAATGTGTGTTCGCCTAAACCACAAAGGCTTGTTATCCTCATGGATAAAGACTGATCGGGGGGTGAAACAGGGTTGCCCGCTGGCCCCGGCATTATATAACGCCTACACGGCCGACTACATTGAGTACGATCCTTCACTCTGTCTTTGGGCGAGAGTAAAATCCCAAGACTGCTCTACACAGATGATATAATTCTCATGGATCATATGCTGATAGGTCTACAGAGGCAAATCAACAATTTAGCCAGATATCTGAAAGATAATTACCTACAGATGAACCTAGACAAAACGAAAATCAACGTCTTTGGAAAGAAGACAAGGAAAGTTGAGAACTTCACTTGGTCTGTTGAAGATCAGCCTCTGGAACTCGTGAATAACTTAAAATATTTGGGAATTATCCTGAATAAACACACTAAAGAAATGCTGGTGCAAGAGAGCATTATGATAAAAGCTTGCCATCTGATTATCGAGACCCGCACGCTTGCCATCAAATGTGGGCTCTTCACAGTGTCCTCATACTTGATCCTCTACAAAACTAAAGTAAAAAGTTTAACCTATGGTTTTGAAGCATTGCCTTACCTACCGGCTACCTTCTGGCCGAGGCTAGAGGGCCTTTACTGGAGGAAGGTTCTAAACCTCCCACAATCTCTGCTGATTGGATTGATAAGGCGGGAGCTCTGTTTACAATCTTTGGGCTCAATCGTGGCATGGAACGAATCAATGCTCTATAGAAAAACTTTGCTTCCTTCATCATCGCTTATCCTGAAGGTTATAAACCAGGAAATTAAAGCAGGGTCATGTAAAATGCTACAGTAGTGGGCGTCAAGGATGGTAGTTCAGAAGAAGAACTCATTAATAATCCAGAAAAAGCAAAAAAACGCATACTGGAGAGAGACTGGATATACACCCTGGAAGAAGCAAGCTCTTCTAAGCTGGCGCAGGATTTGCCCTCAAACATGACTAAAGTTAATGAACTAAAAACGTACATGGTAAAATGCCCAGATAAGAAACTTTGTGAACATTTTCTAAGAATTTGCCTAAATATTCTTCACACTATTGAAATTCTGGCCAGATGGAAGTAATTGGAAACAAAATCATGCCGCTTCTGTCAACAACCAGAGACAACAGAAACAATACAACACCTCCTGCTAAATTGACAGTGGTGACAACATCACGCTCCCTCCACCTGGGGCATCTGTTTAGTAACTCGTATTGTTATGAGGAAGAAGAATGGTGAAGTCAGCTGATGAGTGGGCAGAAGATGTCCTGGATAATCGCAATGGTAGGCTTCTTCAGAACTATTGGTTCACTCAAAGGATGACCTAGGACTTACAACAAAGAGATTGAAGTTCACTGGGGAAACTCTCTAAAGAAAAACCGTGAAGGAACTGACCGGACCAACCAAGGATAGGATTAATTTCAAGGAACAAGTCTTGTAAAAATGTCTTTTAAAAATAATTGAATCAAGTAAAAAAAACAAAAAATGCCTCACCGTACCAAAGACAGCCAGGGCTCCAAAAGGATTTGGGTCCTGTTAAAAATTGTTCTATTTCCATAGAATGGTGTTACAAGGTTTGACAACATTTTGCAACATTAGTATTGTGCTGGGTGCAACACCGTGGTAGGCACTCTGAGGAATCATGTGTGTTCGGCCACTCCATTAGAAGTGGCCTGTGAAATGTCATGGGTCAGTGAACTTTTAAGGGCATTCACACAACCCTATTAGAGATCGTCCCGAAACTCCCTTTTGTCACATTTGTATATTGGCCAATGATCCAGCAGTAACATGTTTTCACAATTTACACAATTTAATCCCACTTCATCTCTTCTTGCTTCTGTTCCTTAAGATAAAATATGTTTATTGATTGTATTTCACCTTATCACTTTCCTAATGTGCTGTTAATCTAACACTGCTAGCTTTTGCACTCACCTCTGCCACACTGTTGAGTTTCACAGCTGCCACAATGCAGTCCCAACTTTGTTTTCATGGCAATTTGGGAACAAGGACATCCAGAAGTTCTGTTTGAGTTGTTTGTTGGGAAGACTATGCTTCTTTAGTAGTGGTTGCCATGCATGCATTCCTCATTTATCGCAACATAAAGAGACATTTAAACACATGTACACAAATCACATATTGGAGGGATGGCCACAGGGTAGGAGGTTATTCTGTGCAACATATAGTTGTGCATTCTTGATGTACTATCAAACATTGTAAAATTTCTTGATATGAGATTAACACTTGCACAACTCTTGGAGAACCATAAAAAATGTAATCACTAGGCTAGAAGATATCCAGGATGTGCTCTCTGCCTAAGGTAGGTGTAGCAGCACTAGAGGGGTAGCTCTCTCAAAACTCTGCAGCTGAGTGTAGGTGGGCTGGAAAGTTATCCTAATGGTAGATTTGTTCGAATTCACGCCCATTTCCCGTGTAATGAAGGTCTGTTATCGAGCACATACACCTAGCCTCAAGGTGTCATCCTTCCTTTAAAGAAAGCAGGGAATATCCTTGAGTTCTTTTATTTACTTCTTTTTTTGCTAGTTTTATCCGAGAGGGGCAGCATTAAAATGGAGTGAAATTCTCTTGTAGAGAGAAGTGATTGATAAAGAATTCTACCCACAAAAAGGTTCACACACTCCAATAATGAGATGAGTGACGAATTGGGGATAGTAGATGTTTAGGGAAATCTCTGCCCTAGGTTGAGGACTATATCCATTTCATGGTCTCCAATAACATATGCAGGAGCCTGGAAATGCGCACAATAAACAAGGGAATGCGGAAAACATTTTGATTAACAAATGGAAGGGGAGATATAAGAATGGGATGCTAGTAATGGTCAGGATACCGTGGAGCTCGTGTCCCATGGTGGCGTAATATGATTGAAAGGCATAAACGCTTTGAGTAAGACTTTAATGCCTGTCAATCACGTCACATCATCTGCTCAATCCTTTGTATGGTGGAGAGGTGGGTTGGAACGCAACTTGCGTTACCACTGCTCCCTCCCTTTCTGCCATACGAATGCTCCAGCATCTGCGCCAGCATGGATTTTCATGCCGGCCCAAATGCTGCAGATCCCTATGGGGTCCTCCTGCTGTATGCACATGCATAACGCAGGGAATCCCATAAGGATTCATTGTACATGCGCCCTGCTATGTAAACATGCATGTATAATAACAATTAAACTCTCCCCGACATGCGAACATGCTGGGAAGGATTTGCTTTCTGCTGAGAGCGCTGCTTACTATGCGCGCATGGTAAGCATCGTTCCAAGTTGAGTTTTGAAACCTTGGCCGTCATGCAAGCATGTCCAGCAGGGTTAATTATGAGCATGAGTGCCGCCGGACATGCGAGCACAGCAAGCAGCGCTCACAAATGAAACTAAACGCTGCACGACATACTGGCATGCCAGGCAGCATTTACTCACTTTGCACTGCGGAGTGCAAATCTGAACGGCAAAAGCAAAAAGGCAGCGTACACGCTGGTATGCCGCCTTTTGACCTTTACATTTGTATCCTTCAGTGCAAATGACGAACCTTTGGCGGCGAGGAGGCGAATGATAAATTACTCATTTATAGAAAATGAGCCAGTAGCTCACTGATGTTCCAGTGGGATTCTCTAAAACAGATTTTAGGGGCAACATCATTGCACTTGCAACTTACTATTTAGTGAAAAGAAGTGAACCTCTGAATTTAAATTAAACAAATGATGTACCATTAGTACACTTGTGTTATGACAAATATCCAATAAAGACAGAACGTGTTAGCATTATCTCGAAAAAGACCAGATATAAAGCTTAAACTAATCAGACCACTTATAAGGGAGAGTGACCTTCTGCCTCACCGCACATGCAGGTCGAGTCAAGTAAAAGATTTGCCTTTCATTCGAGTTGTGAGGTTTCAGGAGTTCTGCTGGAAGCCGTAAATCGCAGTCAAATTCATGCATGTTAGAAATGTGCATCTACTTCCGGTAAATCAGAACTGCTGTACTTCTTAGAGATAACTAGAGGGCCAATTAGAGACCTGTAAACTCTAAAGAGCTGCTGTTGCTGTATTAAAGGCTAAGCTCGCTGCCTTGCTCTCTGTGGGTTGTGCTTACAGGATCAACAACAGGAGAGAGCAGGAGAGATTGTGCTGTAGCTACAATGACACCGTAATTGTGGCTGCAATGGCAAAGGGAGACTGGAAAAGTCTTGGGGCCAGAGGTACCCCACTCCATGAGGTTCTAAATGAGGGACCCCCAGAGGACCACAAGTCCTCTCCATTCTGATAAGTGAGAGCAAGCACACATGACAGACAGCAGAGAACCTCCGAGAGCTGACCGGAAACGCATAAACACACACACACACACCTGAATGTTGAGTAAGTAAACGCTGCAGGTGCCCTAGGGATTATCCCCAAGTCTCCTTGTGATCCTTACTGTTGTTTAAACCTGCACGTTGTCAGTAAGTGGGATGTTGGCAGGGAGACTGGCAGGTCCTATGTTTTGTTTTTCCATGTGGTGTGCAATGTCCTTCTGTATGAATATAAAATAACATGATAACTCACAATTCTGGTCTCTGAGTGTTCAGCTCCACATTAATGACACATTTGTCTACGACTTTTTCATTCCCTTTTTGCGAGTTTCTATTTTATATCGCGTATATTTTGTGAAGTTTCTTAGTGCCTGACTCCCCTTTTGGGAAACCCTTTGTGAAATCCTTTTGTTTGTGCATTTAATTACATTCATTAACCTTTGCTTCCACCACACCGAAAAGAAAAAAGAAAAAAATAAACTTGTGAAAACCGCAGCTACACCCATGGTGTTTTTAAACTATTTCCATTGCCCTGATGATTCCTTCATTCGCCGAAATAAACAGGATGTGAAAACCTTTCCCTTAATCTCCCCTGCCCGCACAGCGTTATTATGAATAAATGGACCCCTTTTGCAGCATATCATAACCGAATTAGCAGGAGGTAAATGTAGTTGGTTATTTATAACACGCTTAATACCCAGCAGTTTCTAAGCACACACCCAGGGATCGAACCTGTGCTGCTTCACCTCGTCTTGCTTCCAAGGCGAGCCTCGTGCCCCTGAGCTATCCTCCCAAGACAGTGGGCCTCATTCCGAGTAGGGCGGTAAGGGTTAATGGTCACCAGTAAGGAGACCTGTGCCGTTAAACCCTTACCGCCCTACTACTAGACCCCTTTGCGGGTCCTTCCTTAACGCCTGCTTTTAGGCGCAAAGGGACTCCAGGGTCAATAACGGTACCGTAATTTACGGTACCTTTATTGCCGCCTTCCCCCTTCCCATTGAGCCCTACAGGGGCTCAAATGGGAATGGGGAATGGCCCTGGTGAATGGGGAATTACTGGTCCCTCCGACCTCGGAATGGACCGGTAATTACTCCATTCACCAGGCCGGAGTTTGGACGAGTTCAGAGGCAGCCATGCCGCAAATAGCAGCGTGGTTACTTCCGAACTCGGAATGAGGCCCAGTGTATTAGTGTATGTTTATTAGTGTAAGTTGGGGTACATGCAGTCATAGGTGCGCATTTAGTTTATGTTCATATTTTCATTCATTGATTTCTATAAGGCTTTTGCCAAAGTGTACTAACCTAACTACGGCCCAATTAAGGATCACAGTAAAACATCAAAATGGGCTATGCATGAAGGTTACAGAGAAGGTGACAAGAGATGGGCTTTAAGACAAGAGTGAAATAAAGAGTAGGAGAAGGTCTAATGGCCAAGCCCAAGGAATTCCAATGCTTAAGTGCAAATCATTAAAAACAGCAGCATGGAGATTGAGCAGGCAGGGAATTACGAACAACGTGGAGAAAATGAGTTTGCAAGCATAGTCTAGGAGATGGAGTATAGGCAGCAACTACGAGACAGTAAGCAAGCCTGGGCAAGGTCATGGATGCATTTAAAAACAACACAGAGGGAAAGAAAAAAGAAGTTGAGAATCAAAGAAAGCCAAGAAATGCAAATAAGAGAAAAATAAATAATAGGAGAAAGACGAAAGAAAACACAAATAGCATAGCTAAAGATGGAAGGTAGGAAGACCGGCCACAAAAAGCAGACGAATTATCAAGGTGGGAAAAGACGAGAGATGAAATGAGGAATTATAGCCTTTAAGGAAAGAAAAGGACACGCTTTACAAATAGTGTGAAGTTGGAAACTCCAGGCATGGCTGATTGTAGAGAAGTTTAGGGAAAAATGAAGGGACGCATCACAGATAATTCCAGGTTCATGAGCAGAGGAAGACAGAGTAAGTGCAGAACAGGGAAACAAGGCTGCAACCGACAGAGTGTGAGAGATGCCATATAAGGACATTGGGCCTCATTACGACTTTGGCGATAGCCATGCCCTTAATAAGGGCATGGCTGCCACCAAAACCGGGTCCGGGTTCCCTGAATGGGGAATTACCGGGCTATTCCAAGTTTGGAGGGCCCGGTAATTCCTCCTTCAGGAAACCCGGGCCTCGGACCTTCCCCATTCCTATTTGAGCCCCCATAGGGCTCAATGCGAATGGGTGCAGGGAGCTAACAACGGGCCGATTACGACCGGCCCATTGTTAGCTCCCTGGTCCCCTCGCGGGACCCGGTAAGGACGCCTGGTTTTACCAGGCATCCTTGCCGGGTCCCGCGAGGGATCCTCGTAATCAGGCGGAATGGGATTAACGGGTCCGCATCCATTTGCGGCACCCGTTAACCCATTCCGCCAGGGTTGTAATGAGGCCCATACTTTGTTTGTTTGTTTGTTTGTGTGTTTGTTTGTTTTATTCACTTTTTATGCGCGCCAGACCCAGGGGTAGCAGGGCGCAGAGTCTTAAAATGCAAAGCTTAGAGCTTACAGGTTAGTGTCTCTGAGGCAACATTCATATGTGCTACTGACCAGCTGATCCATTTATTGAATGTGTACTGTGGTGAACAATCATCCCTCGCTCTGTGAGATGTCTTATGTACAGGAGGTTAACACCCACTATCAGGGCTCCTGAAGTTCAAATGGATGTCCTTGCAGATCCATTCGCTTTCTGGATTCCTGACTGTTTGAGGAGCGTGTTGGTCAGCTCAAAGCCTATCGGTCTCCAAGATATAACTATCATCGGTAGTGTTCAGAGACCACGTGTTTACCTGTTGTAGCCAACATAAGGAATGGACTTCCTGATGATGAAGAAGGCAATTTTCTGTACATTTCTATTGGTTTGCTGAACACAGAAGTTGTTGCATTTTCAACCTGAACATATTCCTCGTGCAATTTAATTTACACCTGCTGCATAAGTGCATGTTTGCATATGTTAACGGCATCTCTTCCAGCGGAGTTATCATGTGGCTGAAAAACATACTGTGATATATAACATGGCCTGAGAAATAATGCCAGGTGTTATTTAGTGTTATCATTCATATGAGTGCTTTAACTCACATATGATGCAGGCGCATCCCCTCATCAGATATGCTTTATCAACTCACTAGCCACAACACTGCCCTCACCATGTAGGGCAGGTTGAGTTGTAGCATTTGTACAAATGTCAGTACGAGCCTGAGTATTGCACTGTGCTGACTTACATTCCTGATGGCCTCCTCAAAATAAGAGCTGTTGCACACGTCGGAGAGCAGATGCATCATGGTATAAATAATGTCCCATCACAAGCACTGCTGATGGCCTCCTCAAAATAAGAGCTGTTGCACACGTCAGAGAGCAGATGCATCATGGTATAAATAATGTCCCATCAAAAACACTGCTGTGACTGTTGCAATATTCTTTGATGGGCTTGTATTGCTCATCAGGCCATTTCGATGGGTGCAAAATACAATTCCATCTGTGGAATGCGTGGCCTTCAATTTGTGCTGTGGAAACTTGTGGCACACCTGCAAATGGTGCAGCAAATGTTTTGCCCTCTAGGTTGAGCCCAAATATCAGTGGATGTTTTGCACCATAGCATTTAATTCCATCACAGGCTTACACTCGCTAATGAAATATATCACCTTGAGGTAAAGGTCATGCAAAAATCAATGGACACGCATGGTCTTGCAAATTCATAGTGCAGCAAGAATGGTTGATCCATTATAAGCAGCAATAAAGACCAACTGTTAATTTTGTGAGCTTAGCCATTGAGCCACTACCACCTACACCTTGTTCCAGATTTCAATTCCCCTGGGCCCTATGCCATCAAATCCACCTAGGATCATACAGAATCAAGGCCCCTCTTGGGTGGCTGGGAAGGTCAAAGTCACACAGATTGTGGTCGTAGTTCTTTCCCGGGGTTCACATGCCCCTAGTGAAGAGGAATGTTTGGTACTTGGATTTCTGTATTGCCTGCCGCGCTGTGACAAGTACCTTGTCAAATAACTACGGCGCAACCTTTCCTTTACTGGGATTCACAAGCAGTGATGGAAATCACCAAATATTGACAACAAAATACATGCAGAGTTGACCAATTGTACTCTCTCATGTTATCCATGATATTAAACTTCGGGATCAAACATCTCGTTCACTTTAATCTGGCACAATGGGGTGAGAAAATGTTTGACAGGGTGACATATTCACTTATAAACACATAATGTAATCTCCTGAGCACATCCAAACTGTTCTGGGATTTTCTCTGCATTCCTTAGTTACTGCCAATACATGTGTTTATTATATCATACGATTTGGGCCCTGACATTCTCTCCTCCCAAAAAGTCACACAGAGGCAGCCTATTCTATTTCAACTTTCTACCACTCCCTCAACTAAAGCCTGTTTAGTTCTCTATCTGGCATTCAGTTTAATTCCTGTTTAATTTTGTTCCACTCGCTCAGCTAAACCCCATTTCATCTTCCTACCTCTTCCTCTCCTTAAGTCTATTTCATGTTTTGATCCCCCCCACAACTGCAGTAGCAATCTCCTGCCTCTGCTATTGAATTTATCATAGATTTGAACAGCCTAGACCCCATTTGTACCATTTTAGCCAGAGGGTACATTCATCTCCATGCCTGATTTCCCAAAAGAAGTTTTGGAAAGATTGATCCAACAAAAATTGGCAATATTCGGTTAATTGGGAGCATGACAACATTGTTTTCCCTGAGCTTACTTAGTAAAAAAATGTGAAAAGAAGCAGAGCTCCCCTTGCTCACTGGATAGGATAAAACAATCAGATTTCACTATACTCATCACAAATGAGCTACATTCATGATCCTATTACACTATACATTCATGGAATATGACTCTCATATTTGCTGACATTTACCGCAAATGTGGCCATGTCAGGAGCGTGGATCACCCCCATTATCATCCTCTTTCCCAGAGCAGGAAAAGATTCAGCCCTTTACTCCTCATATAGACCAATCAATCTCTGACACAATACTGACAATATACCTCTGCTTAAAGTTGCGAACAATCGGATATTGAGGTGGGTAATGGAGCTGGTCGACCAGGACCAAGTCGGAGTAAACCGGTAAGTCTCCATTGCAGGAACCCAGTAATGGAGGCCGGAACGGAGGCAGCCATGGAGCTAATAGCTCCATGCTACCTCCATTCTCGTAATGAGGCCCATTGTGTTTAAAAAATGCTTCATGACCAGAGCACTTACATTTGCGCTGCGTGCGTTCCATAACAGCTTTGTTGGAACGTAGGGAACGTAGGGGACTGCAGCGCCATCATTGATTCAATCCTTGAGATATGCCGCAGTGGAACATTACAGGTAAGGACATATGAAGAGCCATGTACGTCCTCACGTCCTTGTTTGTTAAGCATGGAAAAGAATGGACACATTTTACTGGCATGCGGAGTTCGTTGGAGGTCAAGGCACTCCAGTCTTGTTATCCGGGCACTCCAGACAAAACGTGTTTGGAGAAGCTGTTTCCGAGGCTGCATTGGATGATTTTTCCCCTTCCTCGATTACTGTACTGAATTTGGTCACGGCTTGCACCTGGATGCTAACGTGTACCGAAAGGGTTTTGTACTGATAGTACTTTTGGTGTCACTGCAACACCGAGACACAGGGGTGTTGCTAGGTGAGGAAAATATCTGGGGCTACACTAATGTCAGGTCTGTCCGGACGCTGGGCTAGCTAGCCTTTTGGTTGTAGCCCCTGAGCTTCTATACAGGGCTCCAACCGAAAGACCTGGGGCTATAGCCCCTTCAGCCTCCCACTAGCAACGCCTCTGCCGAGAGATAACTGCCTTCAGAGCTGAAACACGTTGTTAATGGATGCAGCACAGTGTATTTTACCGTTTTCAGGGGAAGCAGAGGGAAAATGCTGCGGTGTAGGAAAGGATCATGAATATTGTCCACGCATTGCTGTTAGATTTCGTAGTTTTCCAGGTTCATCATTGTTGTTGCGCCGGCAGCGGTCATGTTGCCGGCCTCACTGGTGCTGATATTCCGGGGGCCCCCGGACATATTGGTTAGTGCAGGACAGGGACCTGGGAGGCTGTGTGGCACAGCCTGGGTGCCAGAGCACCATGGACGCCGGTAGCATCCCGGATGATGGGTGCCTGGGCTGGACCCAGGCTATCAGGCTGGTCTGTGGGGCCCAGACCAGCAGGGACCTGCAGGGCCGTGGTCACAATGAGAGACAGAGACTACAGGAGTTCCATAGTTGGAGTCTGCAACCTTTCCCCAGCACATGCCTGCAGGGGCTCCTTTTATTTGCTTGTGGCATGACACAGTCATGGCCCATCTTAAAAGGGCAATACACATGGGAGGGACACATTCCCTCTAAAGGGTAATACACATGGGAGGGTCACACATTACACTCCTCCTTTTTCATAAGGAATACAACAATTGTTGTCTGAGACATACATGATTCCCCAGTTACAGAACGACAGAACGATAAATACTTATCACTTGGAAATTTTGGGGTGGACGGATAATAGGATATGCCACTGACACATACATAGCTACTCATAGCTACTCAGATAGTTACAGACATAACACATACTAACCCATTCTAAACATGCTCAGCGAGTGACAGTTGTGGTTGGCAAACTGAGGTTGGAATGTAGGCAGTTCTACCAACATTTACAAAACCCTTTATTAACCTGGGTTTCGGAACTGCAACCACTGAAACGACACCATAGTTGGCGACTGGCATGATATGCACACCTACTAACTGCGGGATCACAGCCTCACATCACTGTCCTTTACTAAGACCACTTTAAGCATGTAGCTAATATGCAGGCTCACAGCATCAAAACACATGTTTACTGAGTCCTCTTTGGGCAATTTCAGGACTGCAGGAGACCAATTCACTTTCCATCATTGTCCGTTCAGGAGTCACTTATCCGGGTTCAGGTCCATTGATGGTGTAGTTCAAGGCAGGCAAAGCCACACCTGGTGGGTACCAGGGGCCACATTGTCATAGTCCCCTTGGTGTTGGGGCCAGGGCAGCGAGACACAGATTGCAGGGCATCCAGACTGCTCCACGTAATGTTGACAGGGCACTGGGTGACAGGACATCACTCACTCCCCTTTTCGGCCTTGTTCCCCCTGTCAGGAGTACCACTCTCTCCAGGGGCACAGGAGGGTGCACAATCACTCCTGAGGAGCTGCAACCCTTACCTTGCACGATGGACTGTGCAGGGAGGTGATTACTTTTATTCTTGTTGTGCCATGACTTTTGACTGCTGGTGCAGTACAAAGGTTCTTATCTGGCTGGCAGTGCAGGAATCACCTGGTGTTACAGGTGTGCAGTGGGAATCAGTCTCTTGGATTACCTGGCAGTGCAGAGCACCTCTCTTGGGGGTCCTAACAAGTACTGCGCACGTAGCATTTCAGACATGATGACGCCAGTGCTATGTGCAGTGCACAGAGTTGTAAGGATATTTGGCCTGTTACAGCACAGAGTACAGCACTACTGCACAGGTAGCATTTTTTTTATGCAACACCACTACATGGGTGTGGTGCATTGCTATATGTGTTGCTAGAGTAACATGGACATATAAGTAAAGACAGGCTATTCAATCAAAAACGATTTTTACATATAAAATGCAAATCCATTTTTGCAGTTAAAAGCACACATCTGCACATTCAAAATGCACACTATTTTTCACCTGAAATGCCTATGTTGCAAGAGACACATTTGAAAATTAATAACTAACCTTATTAACAACTAACCTGACTAATAAAACTTCATTTAACATAACCCACTAATAAAAATGTGTCTCCACTGCAGAATTAGGCCTACTCTGAAAGTGAACTTTTAAACGCACATTCATTTTTTTCTCTGCTGCTCTGTCCACATAACTACAGGAAGCAAAGAGCTCGAAGGAGCAGGAAATCAGTTTGTTACAATTGCCACTGTAGAAGTGAGCCATTGTGTAGTGAGGGAGGAGATGACATGATTGATTCTGATTGGAGCAGCGTCATAGCAAGTATCATGCTAGAGGCTGTGATTAGAACTTTGCTGGAGAAGCTTGGGAAGAGGGGGAAGGAGTCGACATCTTGCAGAGCTGGGAGAAGGATCTCTTTCCTGGCTGGGGCATTCCTGCTGCAAAAGCTGAGAGCTCCAGGCAATAACCCCAGTTTGAGAACGGCAGATGCTTGTTTTCACTGGGGTTGATCTTCAAGGGAGCCAAATTCAGAAAGAGAATAGCCGGAGAAAACTCATACTGAACAGATAAGGTAATTACAGAAGTGAGTGGGAGCTGTGCGAAAGTGTGCAAAGCTGTTCAGTCAGTGTATTAGAGGGAGTCTCAGTCTCTTATCAGCATATTTAATGTTACCAATTGAATATATTCTCGCAGCTCTCTGTTCATTTTATCACAAATAATGTTGTACCATTTTATTTATTTCTGTAAAAAAAGTTAAACTGTGTTTAAATGAAATTTCTATAATACAAAAATATTTGAAAACAGAAAACAGTGTGTATTATTTTTCTCTTTCATTTTGCATGGGGAAAGGTTTAAACGTGGGTAGATTTTTAAACAGTGCAATTGTCATTTTAAAGCAGATGTGTGCATGATTCTATTCAGTATGGACAGTTGTGAGTGACTGTTTGTAGCATAGCCTATTGGAGGTACATGAGTCAACGGGATGAGAGACTCTCTGGACATAGTTCCCTACCGTATATGAGGTAGTGGAAATTACCACAAATTACCACAAAAATACCACAATTGCCCATGGTGGCACACAACACTAACACTGAAAATGTGGTACCCCTAAAATGTAGGCCTGAGCTCTCTCTAGTGATCAAGAACAATCTAGATAAAAAACAAGGGATGTTGGATATTGGGGCCACAAATAAACCAACCACTATACCAACCAACCACGCAAACTACCGCGCATACCATCTAAATAGGTCTGAATTCTGAAATAATGCAATGTATTATTGTCATGTGTGACCCAATATGAATACAGAGAGTGATTATTGCTAAAGGTATTTTGGCGGTAAGAAAATACTGCAAAGCCCCAAATATCCACAAAATACCCAACATATTTATGGTGCTTTGCAGGCCGGGAAAGTGATCATAGAGTACCTACTGGGCGTGCCAAGCGTGTCTCACACTGCCATTTGCACATTAAAGGGAACCCATTTTATAATAGCAGTGTGCCACTAAAAACAAATTTCAGAATGTCACAAAGGGAAACCACATTTTCAGACCTAGTGTAATATTTAGAGGCAAAGTTGTGTGCACATGGGACGTGGTCGTCGAACAGCACCTTAGAATGGCGTGACCGCATTCAGGGTGAGGTGCAGAAAGAAAAACTAGACAATATTTTTGCAGAAGGCAGCATAATTCAGGTCTGCCTTACAAGATTATTGAATGCAGCCGATACAAGTGCAGAGAAAGACTGTTTAATACGGCTATGCGGCAAAATATGGTTTATCTTGAATAAGTCCCTGCAAATGCAGGAAAATGATACCCAGCTAATTAACAGGTTAAAGACTGAATTAGATGGGGCAAGTAAAAATCAGGAAATGTTAAGAGCAGAATTGGATGTATGCCAAAAAGACATGCAATTAAAATGCAGAGACTTTGATGCTCAGTTATCCAAAAGCAAGAAACAATTTGAGGATAGTGAGCAAGAATTGGTACACTTAAAAGCCTTAGTGGACCACATTAGACAGGATAAAGATGAGGTTGTTTCAGAAATGCAGATTTTACAAAAAGAACATTGTGAAAAAGAATGTGATCTCCAGAGTGCAGAACAAGAAATGATTAAAATGACTCAAGAAAGAGACAAGAGAAATAACGAGTTCAATGAATGCCAAATGCAAATGTGCGACATGCAGGAGGTGATTAATAAGATGAGTGATGAAAACAACTATTTGCAAAATGAAGCAAACAGACTCCTTAAAAAGTGTAAGGACCTAGAACAGCAAATGTGCATTCGCAGGTCCCAGGAGAGGCGGCAGGGTACCACATTCAATGGAGTGGAGGTGAATTCTAGTTCTGCCCAAAGAGCTAGTGCTCCAATGACTGGGCCGGTGACTGAACTTGGTTGCAGCACCCTTGGGGTATTTGATACTCCCATTGGGGGCAGCCACCAATCTCATACACCTGAAAACAGGATTGAATCACAAAGTAGTGCAATTCCATGCATTGCAACAAGTAGCCCCATAAAAATAATGAAATCCATTAAAGCCCTGATCAAACCATTTAAAAAGGGAGGTGAATGCTGCATTGAGGATCACTTAGAAGCGGTGCATGACATTTTTAAACACTCCAGATACCTAAGGAACAGTACAGACAATATTTTCATTTAAATTTAGATGCCCCGATGGCCAGCATCATAAGGGGATTAAATGAACAGCAGAATATGACCTGAGTGGAGTTTGAAAAAGAAATTAGGAGTAATTTTTCTCCTTTTCAGTCATTGCAGGAGGCAAAGAAAGTCGCTTACACAATCACTGCTGGACCTAATACATCCCCTCGCCAATTTTTACAAGACTTAAAAAGAGCATTTTCTCGCTTTGATGTATCTTTTGACCCAAATTCCAATGAGTTTAAAACTGCATACTTCTATGGGCTACAGAAAGACATCATATCCCAATTGGTCCGTGAATTTGACCGTGACAAGTCCCTTGAATGGATTGTACATCAAAGCACAAAACTATACGAGGTACTCTATTGTCAGGGTAGAGAAAGTGATAAAATGAAAGATACTAGACCTAAATCTAAAGAACCCTCAGCCACAGTAATGGAAATCAGGTCAGCCAAAATGTCCCTTGAGTCTGCTCAAAGCCAAGGTAAAAATAATGTGACACCTGAACAAAGGGGTAATCAACAAAGATCGCCATTTCCTGTACCAATGTTCCAATCACATGATCCTAGTAATAGGGAGAGCTACATCAGCCCTAGGAATTTAGGGGACAGACCCCGGGTAGGATATCGGCCTGATATGGCAGGTATGAACAATAACCAGAGACAAAATCAAGATCAAATAAATGATGGTCCCTACCAGTCTTTGGGGACACAGAAGCAGATTTGATCCCAACACCATGATATATGGTAATCAGGATAGACCCCGATATGTGGATCGATTTACTGATAATGGAAATCAACATAGGGGCCAGTACCCACAATCTGAGAGACAGGACATGAGGCAAAACATGAACTGCAATCCACGTCAGTACAATGATTCCCCACCAGGGGACTATAATCAAAGGATGGGTGCACCCCGCTCCCCTCCACAAATGAATCAAGAGTTCAGAAACCATCCCAACCGACATCAATCACCTGAGAGGTATCAGAATAGATCCAATCAGGGGGAAAACAACCAATATCGACCGAGGCCACAGAAAGAGGATTCTAGAGAGATGGAAAGGTTCCAGTGCCTTGAGGCCCAAGTGAAAATGTTAGCTGAGCAAATAGGAAAGCTCTATACAGCGCAAAAACAACCTTCCGAAGAGGGGGCTGATGGCCATAGCAATGACCGGGGGGCTTCCGAAAAGTGACTAAGTACTCATGATAACTGCAGTGCCAAAATGACAGATTGCTCTGATATAATTTTGCATAACGACTCTGAGATGCCTAATGAATTAAAAATGAAAGTGCCAGTAAATGAACATGTGACAGAAAGTGCAAATACTTCTAACAAAGAGGTACGGTTTAACCTAGAGCTAAATAAAACAGTAAAGATTTGCACAAATGAAAAAGAAACATTAGGAATTCCAAAAGAACAAAGGACAGATTTAAGAAAAATGACTCATGCATGGGGAATACCAGTGAACAGGGAGTAAGTGGGGATGCTATAGCTCCTTCCCTGGGCAAGCAAAACAATGACCAAACACAGGCAGAAAAAGGAAATACTCAAAAGGAGGGTACAAGTCAATCACCTGAAGAATTCTTTGAGCCACATATTTTTGAAGAGGCTTGTAAGGATATTTGGCGTGTTACAGCACAGAGTACAGCACTACTGCACAGGTAGCATTTTTTTTTTTTTATGCAGCACCACCACATGGGTGCGGTGCATTGCTATATGTGTTACCAGATTAACATGGAAAGACAGGCTATTCCGTCAAAAACGATTTTAACATATAAGATGCAAATCTATTTTTACAGTTAAAAGCACACGTGCACATTCAAAAATGCACACTATTTTCACCTGAAATGCCTATGGTGCAAGAGACACATTTGAAAATTAATAACTAACATTATTAATAACTAACCTGACTAATAAAACTGCATTTAACATAACCCTTTAATAAAAATGTGTCTCCACTGCAGAAATAGGCCTATTCTGAAAGTGAACTTTTAAACGCATTCATTTTTTTTCGTTTTCTCTGCTGCTCTGTCCACATAACTGCAGGAAGCAAAAGGGCTCGAAAGAACAGGAAATCAGTTGGTTACAAAGTATTACTATAAAAATGAGCCATTGTGTAGAGAGGGAGGAGATGGCATGATTGATTCTGATTGGAGCAGCGTCATAGCAAGTATCATGCTAGAGGCAGTGATTAGAGTTTTGCTGGGGAAGCTTGATGAGAGGGGGAGGACAGTCGGGATTTGGAGAGCTGGGAGAAGGACCTTTTTTCCTGGTTGGAGCATTTCTGATGAAAAAGCTGAGAGTTCCAGGCAATAACCCCGGTTTGAGAACGAAAGACACTTCTTTTCACCAGGGTTAATCTTCAAGGGAGCCACATTCAGAAAGAGAACAGCTGAAGAAAACTCAGGCTGAACAGATAAGGTAATTACAGAAGTGTGGGGGCTGAGTGTGTATGAGAATATTCAGTCAGTGTAGGAAAGAAGATTCCTGTGCTTTAATCACATGTTAATGTTGCAAATTGAGTTTTTGTCTCCGCCACTCTCTTTTCAGTGTATCACAGACAATGCTGTTACTGTGGTATTTTATTTATTTCTGTAAAGAGTGAGATCGTGTTTAAATGCAACTTTTATAATACAGAAAAATAGTTGAAAGCAGACGGGTGGTGTGTTTTATATTTACCAATACAGTGCTGATGATGTGGGGAGATTTTTAAACAGTGCAATTGTCATTTTAAGACAGATGTGTGCATGATCATATTCAGTATGGACAGTTGTGAGTGACTGTTTGTAGCATAGCTCGTTGGAGGTACATGAGCCAACGGGAAGAGAGACTCTCTGGACATAGTTCCATACCGTATATAAGGTAGTGGAAATTACCACAAAATTACCACATTCTGTCGTAAATAAGTCAGTGAGATCGCCCATGGTGGCACACTAACACTAACACTGAAAATGTGGTATTCCTGAAATGTAGGCCTGAGGTTTCTCTAGTAATCACAAGAACAATCTAAACAAAAACAAGGGATTCTGGATGTTGGGGCCACAAATAGAACAAAGGAATTATGCTTGCCACTATAACCACGCAAATCAACCACGTTTATCACCTAAATATGTCTGAGCTCTGAAATAACGCACTGTATTATTGTTATGTGTGATCCAATATGAATATAGAGAGTGATTATTGCTAAAGGTATTCTGGCGGTAAGAAAATACTGCAAAGCCCCAAATATCCACAAAATACCCTACATATTTATGGTGCGTTGGCCGGGAAAGTGATCATAGAGTACCTACTGGGCGTGGCAAGCGTGTCTCACACTGCCATTTGCACATTAAAGGGAACCCATTTTATAATAGCAGTGTGCCACTAAAAACGAATTTCAGAATGTCACAAAGGGAAACCACATTCTCAGATCTAGTGCAATATTTAGAGGCAAAGTTGTTTGCACATGGGAATTGGTCGTCGAATAGCACGTTAGAATGGAGTAACCGCATTCAGGGTGAGGTGCAGAAAGAAAAACTAGACAATATTTTTGCAGAAGGCAGCATAATTCAGGTCTGCCTTACAATATTATTGAATGCAGCCGATAAAAGTGCAGAGAAAGACTGTTTAATACGGCTATGCGCCAAAATATGGTTTATTTTAAACAAGTCCCTGCGAATGCAAGAGAATGATACTCAGCTAATTAACAGGTTAAAGACTGAATTAGTTGGGGCAAGTAAAAATCAGGAAATGTTGAGAGCAGAATTGGATGTATGCCAAAAAGACATGCAATTAAAATGCAGAGACTTTGATACTCAGTTATCCAAAAGCAAGAAACAATTTGAAGATAGTGAGCAAGAATTGGCACACTTAAAAGCCTTAGTGGATCACATTAGACAGGATAAAGATGAGGTTGTTTCAGAAATGCAGATTTTACAAAAAGAACATTGTGAAAAAGAATGTGATCCCCAGAGCGCAGAACAAGAAATGATTAAAATGATTCAAGAAAGAGACAAGAGAAATAAAGAGTTCAATGAATTCCAAATGCAAATCTGCGACATGCAGGAGGTGATTAATAAGATGAGTGGTGAAAACAACTATTTGCAAGATGAAGCCAACAGACTCCTTAAAAAGTGTAAGGACTTAGAACAGCAAATTTGCATTCCCAGGTCCCAGGAGAGGCGGCAGGGTACCACATTCAATGGAGTGGAGGTGAATTCTAGCTCTGCCCAAAGAGCTAGTGCTCCAGTGACTGGGCCGGTGACTGAACTTGGTTGTAGCACCCTTGGGGGATTTGATACTCCCATTGGGGGCAGCCACCAATCTCATACACCTGAAAACAGGATTGAATCACAAAATAGTGCAATTCCATGCATTGCAACAAGTAGCCCCATAAAAATAATGAAATCCATTAAAGCCCTGATCAAACCATTTAAAAAGGGAGGTGAATGCTGCATTGAGGATCACTTAGAAGCGGTGCATGACATTTTTAAAGCACTCCAGATACCCAAGGAACAGTACAGACAATATTTTCATTTAACTCTAGATGCCCCGACGGCCAGCATCATAAGGGGATTAAATGAACAGCAGAATATGACATGGTTGGAGTTTGAAAAAGATATTAGGCGTCATTTTTCTCCTTTTCAGTCATTGCAGGAGGCAAAGAAAGTCGCTTACACAATTACTGCTGGACCTAATACATCCCCTCGCCAATTTTTACAAGACTTAAAAAGAGCATTTTGTCGCTTTGATGTATCTTTTGACTCAAATTCCAATGAGTTTAAAACTGCATACTTCTATGGGCTACAGAAAGACATCATATCCCAATTGGTCCATGAATTTGACCGTGACAAGTCCCTTGAAAGGATTGTACATCAAAGCACAAAACTATATGAGGTACTTTATTGTCAGGGTAGAGAGAGTGATAAAATGAAAGATACTAGACCTAAATCTAAAGAACCCTCAGCCACAGTAATGGAAATCAGGTCAGCCAAAATGTCCCTTGAGTCTGCTCAAAGCCAAGGTAAAAATAATGTGACACCTGAACAAAGGGGTAATCAACAAAGATCGCCATTTCCTGTACCAATGTTCCAATCACATGATCCTAGTGATAGAGAGAGCTACATCAGCCGTAGGTATTTAGGGGACAGACCCCGGGTAGGATATCGGCCTGATATGGCAGGTATGAACAATAACCAGAGACAAAATCAAGATCAAAGAAATGATGGTCCCTACCAGTCATTGGGGACACAGAGCAGATTTGATCCCAACACCATGATATATGGTAATCAGGATAGGCCCCGATATGTGGATCGATTTACTGATAATGGAAATCAACCTAGGGGCCAGTACCCACAATCTGAGAGACAGGACATGAGGCAAAACGTGAACTACAATCCACGCCAGTACAATGATTCCCCACCAGGGGATTATAATCAAAGGATGGGTGCAACCCGCTCCCCTCCACAAATGAATCAAGAGTTCAGAAACCATCCCAACCGACATCATTCACCTGAGAGGTATCAGAATAGATCCAATCAGGGGGAAAACAACCAATATCGACCTAGACCACAGAAAGAGGATCCTAGAGAGATGGAAAGGTTCCAGTGCCTTGAGGCCCAAGTGAAAATGTTAGCTGAGCAAATAGGAAAGCTCTGTACAGCGCAAAAACAACCTTCCAAAGAGGGGGCTGATGGCCATAGCAATGACCGGGGGGCTTCCGAAAAGTGACTAAGTACTCATGATAACTGCAGTGCCAAAATGACAGATTGCTCTGATATAATTTTGCATAACGACTCTGAGATGCCTAATGGATTAAATGTGAAAGTGCCAGTAAATGAACTTGTGACAGAAAGTGCAAATAATTCTAAAAAAGAGGTACGGTTTAACCTAGAGCTAAATAAAACAGTAAAGATTTGTATAAATGAAAAAGAAACATTAGGAATTCCAAAAGAAAAAAGGGACAGACTTAAGAAAAATGACTCATGCATGGGGAATACCAGTGGACAGAGAGTAAGTGGGA
This sequence comes from Ambystoma mexicanum, assembly GCF_040938575.1. NCBI lineage: Eukaryota > Metazoa > Chordata > Amphibia > Caudata > Ambystomatidae > Ambystoma > Ambystoma mexicanum. The sequence continues at coordinate 370,104,555 of NC_090922.1, forward strand.
ATGCTATAGCTCCTTCCCTGGGCAAGCAAAACAATGACCAAACACAGACAGAAAAAGGAAATACTCACAAGGAGGGTACAAGTCAATCACCTGAAGAATTATTTGAGCCACATATTTTTGAAGAGGCTGAAAGGGCTGGTATCACACTAAATGATCACAAATGCACAGAATTAAAAAATGACAAATTGATGAATGATGTTGTTACACATGTTCAGTTGGAAGGTTGCCATGTGGTCTCTGATGTTACCCAGATGGATGGGCGAACAGTGGCCACACTCCAAAAAACCTCTGATCATGGAGAAATGAATAAAGTCTCTCGCGCAGAAATGGGTAAAAAGGAGGGAAAAATGTCTTTCCATTTACCAATGTGTTTAGCCAAAAGTGAAAAAGACCTAAGAAAGGTGAGCCCTGAAATCAGTAAGAATTCACATTTCTTATGTGTATTAGAGGAAGTTGAGGACAGATATTATGCACCCATCACTGTAGAAGAAAAATGCCACACCTTTGCTATGATTGACACTGGCGCACAGGCCACAATTATGTCCAAGGAGCTGGTAAAGAGTATCAATGAAGGGAGACCCCCACAGAGTCAGATCACAGTGAAGGAAAATCAAGGCCCAGTGCATAACTTTAATGGGGAGGAGGTGCCCATCATAGGTGTAACTGAGGTTGACATAAAAATAGGAAAGCACAGAATGAAACAAGAGGTATTGATCACATCTATTTGTGAAATTCCATTTCTGATGGGGACAGATTGTCTGAAAAGATTGTCTCCTCTAATAGATGGGGTGAATGGAGTGCTGTGGTCCTTAACCAAAAAACCATTGAGGCCTAAAAAACTAAAATCACAAAACAGCAATATAAATGAATGTCACACCGTTGCCAAAACAAATGATGCTGTGGAGGTATATCTCCAGAATAGCTGCATACCTAGTGTCACTGTTATATAATAATAATTAGGCATTTATATAGCGCTATGAACCCTCAGGTATCTGAGCGCTGCTTATTATTACACACGGTGTGTGGTGCTCATTTATCGACCTCGGTAGGATGAAAGGCTGAGTTTGGCCCTGCCGGGATTCGAACCTGCGTTAAGAGGCTCTGCACGGATGTCAAAGCGAGCGCTCTAATCGCTGTGCCACTTGACCGGCTATATTATAGTAATGTGTCAAGACAAAATGCAGAGCGACAATGAAAAACTACCTGTACAAATATACTTGGACCCAAGGAAAAATAGGCAGACTGCCATAGATGAGCACACATTACGTTTTTATTTAAAAGAGAAAACATGCAAACAGAATATTACTCCTAAAACAGATTCAGAAAAACACATTACCACTCTGGCAGAAATACACATGGAAGATGAGCAACCATGGGTTCATGTTGGTATAAATGACTATTTTAAAACAATAAAAGCCACTTTAGCGCTTGAACATGAAAGGAGTTTCATTAATGAGAAATTGTTGCAAAAAATAATGGAGAGGGAAGAAATCCCGAGATTTAGGATTAAAAACCAATATGTTTATGGCTTGGACAGTCCAGACTTTGAAAACCGAATTGAAGGCAGATGCATGCTTAAAATTAGCATTGGGCAGAAAACAATTTACCATAATGTATGGATAGTGAGAGGAGCACAAAATGAATTTTACATGGGAAATGACATCATGCACAGAATGTGTATGGTGTTAGATTTCCTTAATCAAAAAATATGGTCACGCCTAGGTGGTCCGGCACCTGAATTTGAAGACAAAAGAAGGGATTATCATTGTGCACAACTGGTTCCTTATGCAATCGAATTACAAATGAGGAAAGATACTATTATTCCTGCATTTACAAAACAGTTTGCAATAACACTGAAATGCAAAAATGGACAGCAGATGAAAGGCTCTGATGCATTTGTATGCCTGAATGAATCCATAAAACAGCAAGGCCTGGATTATGAATACATTCCATTGGTAGATATTGGTGAAGGATCTGTAAAAATTATGGTAAATAATAAAGGTTGTCAGGATATTCATTTAGAGGAAATCTCCCCATTAGGAATGGCCATACAAAAATCACATTATACGGAAGATTTAAATAACATGGTGATTGGAAATATTCCTGAAAAGTATGTAGATGCCAAGGGTGAGTTGCCAGAACACCTGGACTCTCAGCCCAAAGGAATATTTAAAATTCATTCTGTGTATCCTTATGATTCAAATGAGACAGTGTGCTGCCATCAAGAGGATTGCATAATATTTAATTTAAATGAAAATGAAACAGAAAATCAGCCCATTGAAGTGGAAGCTGATATGCCAAAATATTTAAAAGTGGCAGCTTTACAAAAAGACACAGCCACACAGTTAGAGGAAAGCGCCGAGATTCCCTTACCAGAAGATTTTCCAGAATTTTCCAAAATGGTAGAAGAACAGATCTCCTTAGCGAATGCGTGTGAAAGCAATGAAGAGAGGGACAATCTGAGGGAGATATTTATGGAGTTTAAGGATGTATTTGCAAAAGATGCTTATGATTGTGGTTTAACTGATTTACATGTGGCCACACTACCAGAAGGGTGTAGCAGAAATCCAGTGTTTGTACGCCAGTATAGACTACCGCTGGCATGTTTAGAATCATTGGCAGAGATTATTAAAAATTTGGAATCGCGGGGAATCATCAGGCCCATTCATAGCACATCCAATACACCTATTTTAGGTGTGTTAAAGCCAAATGGTCAATGGCGGCTGTGTGCAGACTTGATAGAGTTAAATAAAAGAGTACCAGTATCTAGATGGCCACTGCCATTCATTGATCAGGGCCTAGCTCAGATACATGGTTCAAATGTATTTACCACATTAGATCTCACCACTGGATATTGGTGCGTGCCATTGGCAGAGGAGATACAACATTTATTTTCCTTTACATTTGACAGGACCCAATATGCCTGGCTTAGAGCTCCGTTCGGGTACATCAATAGTGGGAGTGAATTTGGCATATTTTTGAGAAAGGCCATACCGGATGCAGCGGAAAGAGGAACAATAGTTTATGTGGACGATGTCCTGTTAAAAAATAAAAGCCTGAAAAGCCATTTTGATGAAATAAGACATGTACTTGGCCAATTGCAGAAAGCAGGCGCCAAAGTATCTTTGCAAAAAGCACAATGGTGCAAGAAAAAAGTTAACTTTCTAGGGCATGAAGTGACTGAACATGGGCTAAATCCACAAAAGAAGAAAATAGAGGCCATACAAAGATTAAAAGATCCTAAAAATGTGAAAGGAATAAAATGTTTATTAGGGATGACAGGCTATAAACAGAAAGTTCATTGAAAATTATGCAGAAATCACTCAACCATTGACTAAACTGCTTAAACTGAATACTCCCTGGAAATGGGAAAAAGAGCAGTCTGATGCAGTGGCTAAATTAAAGGAATGTCTTGTAAAGGCATCATGTTTAGCATACCCCATAAAGGACAGGGATTTCTTTATAGAAATAGGTTTTTCTGAACATTGTATGTCAGCATATGCAAGTAAGGCATTTTCCCAAGTTGAAATGAAATTTAATGAATGTGAAAAGGCCCTATTAACCACTGTGTGGGCGCTACAACATTTCCGACCCATTGTTCAGGGAGAAAAGGTGATTATTGAAACAAATCACCAACCTTTGCAATTTTTAGAGAGTAAAAGAATTAGATCAGGTAATCTAGCGCAATCCAGAATCACTTCATGGACGCTGGCATTACAAGGTTTTCCCGTAGAAGTGAGATATGGACAAAATAAAAAGAACCCAATTGCTCAAGGGTTAGCTGACTTACATGACTGTGCAGCTGAACAAATACCAAATGAAATGGAAGTAGAAACTAGTTTGCAGGAATTTGAACAATCACCACACAAAGCTTTTGATGAAAAAACATGCAAGGATTTGCCAACTGTATTGTGGATGGTTGTGCTTTTCACATTGAAAATGACAGTAATAAACAGTTAGTGGCAGGAATAGGAAATGTCTGGTTGAAATGTGAAGGTGTCTCCAGTATAGGGATGAGGATTGGAGATAGGAGCAGTCAGGTGGCGGAATTGGCAGCCATTTATGAAGCAATTGCTACTGCAGTTGATAAAAAGTTCAGTGAAATTGTCCTGGTGACTGATTCTGACTATGCACAGAATAGCTTTGTGGAGTATTTGCCTGGTTGGAAAGCAAGAGGCATGGTTACATACAACAAAAAGCCACTTAAGCATGGAAAAATGATACACGCCATAGACAAATTGGTGTCAGAGAATAAGTTAACAATATACTGGAGAAAAATTCGTGGGCATTTAAAAACACCAGAAGAGGATAAGGAGGGAAATGATAAGGCAGACCACCTGGCTAAGATTGGGGCTGTGATGGGAGAATTGCTACCTATTGATTATTTAATGGGTGAAATACAAATTGATGCAGTCACACGTTCTAAAGCACCAAAGGAGGTAGATCAACCGGTGGTGCAGTGGAGTCATGACACGCCAGACCAAGATTTGATTGAGGCACAAAAGAATGATCAAATTTTGGGAATCTATTATAATCATTTGATAGATCCCGAACAACATTTTTTAACAGAAAATGATTGTATGGGAAAAGAAAAGTTGAGGGTGTTATTAAAGAACAAAACACGAATTAGATTACAGGATAGACTCATGATTAGAGAGTCCATAACAGGACAAATACAGTGGGTAGTACCCCTTTCATTCAGAGGACTAATGCTACACCATGCACATGATGCCATAACTGCAGGCCATAGAGGTTCACAAAAAACATTAGAAATACTAAAAGATTATGCTTACTGGCCACATATGTCCCAAGATGTGGAATTATATACTAGAGGATGTATGATATGCGCCCAATTTAAACCTGCTTCACCAATGCATAGAGCACCATTGATGAAAAGAGGCCTAACTCTCCCATGGTCAGATTTGCAAATAGACTATGTAGGTCCTTTAAAAAGGTCGAGCAGGGGACACCGTTATATTTTGAGTGTGGTATGTTTGATGTCGAAGTGGATTGAATGCATTCCTGCACCAGATTGTAGTGCGCAAACAGCAGCCACATTGCTGGTGAACCATGTGTTCTCAAGGTTTGGGTTGCCACAAAGAATTGAGTCAGACAGAGGAAGTCATTTCACAAGTGCTCTAATGAGTAAGGTATGGCAAATACTAGGTGTGAAAAGGAAACTACATATCGCATATCGGGCGGCGTCTTCAGGTACAGTTGAAAGAAGCAATAGGTCTGTTGTGGATATTTTAAAGAAATTTGTGGCAGAAGCAGGTTCCAGCTGGGATTTACGTTTACCGTTGGTTTTGATGGCAATCAGATCAACTCCTGCCAAGGCAACAGGTGTTAGCCCCCATGAGGTCTTGACAGGTAGGAAAATGGTGTTACCACAACACCTACTATACAGAACACATGAGCAGACACTTATGAGTGCATCCACAGTTCAAGAATATATTGATGAACTGAGGAGGCATTTGCAACATGCATTTGCTTTTGTGCAGAGAAATCTGGAAAGAGCTGCTGACAGTGCAAAGTCTTATTATGACAAAAAGACATCAGTAAAGGAATACAGTGTAGGGGATCAGGTGAACAAGTTTCATTTTGGAAAAAGTAAACAGAAAACTTCTAAATTTCGAGCAGCCTGGCAGGGGCCATTTCGAATTATAGATAAGGTCTCTCCTGTAGTTTATAAAATTTTGAAAAATGAAGGTGAAACGGCAATAGAGCAGTTTGTCCATGTAAATCAAATCAAACCATGCCATCCCAGACATGAGATCAGGCAGCTAGAGCATGTAGAAACAGATAAAGTCTCTTGAACACAAAAAGAGAAAATAAATGGGTACAATCAGGAGGCAGTGACAGAGAAGTTAATAAGTTGATTGTTATAATGGCACACAAACACTGTAATATATGTAAATATATATAATATAAAATAAGTAAATAAATAAATAAATAAAAATATATATAATGGAAGCTCATGGTTGCTGTGCAGAGAGAAAATGTATTAAATATTGAATGCTGTTTTATATATGCTTGTTTTCTTTTTAACTCGTGTTTAATTTCAGAAGAAAAAAAAAAAAAAAAAAGAAATGTTTTTACCAAGCATGTTTTATTTTTGGCAAAAGGGTGAAGTTAGTATTGTGCTATGTACTTAATTTGTTTTTTTTCTATTTGATTTAGAAAATTAACATTATTTGGTCAGAGGTTCCGGGATCCGAGGCCACGGGAGACGATGGAGTCCTGGAGCCCACGTGGACGGATTCCGGGAAAGCCCCAAAGAGGGATGAAGACCAAGGCTGCAAAGCGATCAGCATTGAAGATGATACCAATGATATGGTTAATGATGATGATATTTGGAGGGATCTTCAAGAATTCAGAAGCACAGGTTTTCATTGAACCTGGACCAGCATCTGGTATCGCGGTGGAAGAGGCACCAGGATTCATCATGAGTGATAGAAGGATGATTTTCCAAAATATATACATACCATTGAATCCTGAGATTTTGATTGAAAAACACTTGAACAATACCGGAATTAAGATTGAACAGACTAAAGAGTGGCTGGAAATAAGAAAAGAGGACACTAAGCAGCCAATAAGAGATACATTAATGCAATTGGAAAAAACATTTGTGAATTCAGCAGACATTAAGAAGAAGAGAGGAAAGAGAGGTGCGGTGATGCTCGCAATATCATTGGTAATGTCTATAGTTGGAGCCATAATAGGTACCACAATATCAACAGCCAATTCTATTTCGATAGGAACACTGAGTACTAAAGCGCAACAACTGAGTATTGACCTAGAAATAATACAAAAAACATTAGATGGAATTAGAGGGGGACTGGATGAACAAGTAAGATTCATAAATGAAACTGCAATCATTCTAAATGAACAAGTGGATGTAATGCAACGGGCGACTAAAATAATACTTAAGCATGACAGAACTTTAAATGAAATATTGAACATAATGAGTCCTGTTGATAGACTATTAACGAATTATATGAGAGAAGTTCAAACTGCAGTTTCACAATTGATTCAAGGACATATCCCCTTGTATTTTGTTTTGCAGGATATTATTCATCAAATGATAGAAAGATTGACTAGGAGGGAAATTGATATAATACAGGTAAAAATTGCATTCGAAATGGGTAATGCAATGCCGTTATATGTGGACTTGGAAAGACTAGAGGTCGGATTTTTGCTATGCATCCCATATGTAGCCCCTAAACTTATTTATCAAACGAAGTGGGTACACAACGTGGGATTTTGGCAAGAGGACAAATTTATTAAGATTAAGGGGGTAATTCATAGAATTCAGCGCACAAGTGGCGCACGCGGCTGGCGCACAGTGTGCGCGTGCGAATCCCTGCGCCAGCCGCGTGCGCTGAAATCCATTTCCGCGCACAGCGTATTCATGGATTCCAGCCACCAAAACTAGCCGTGGCGCACAGTGGCGCAGCGACCCTGCAGGAGCGCCAGTTACGCCCCCAAGAACGCCTCCCGCGCAGGGAAAAGCCATCAACATACCCAATCCAGCGCAAAGGGCTGCGCTAACCCTGTACCAGCACAGCAAGCGGGCTACGTGTATCACTGGGGTGCGCGGGAAGTGCCTCACGCGATTGGCCCCGTGCGAGCAGGGTACGCGTATTTTAGGGGTGCGCGGGAAGTTCCACACGCTATATCAGCAGGGTACGTGTATTTCAGGGTGCAGGGGAAGTTTTACACGCGATTCCAGCACGGTACGTGTATTTCAGGGGTGCGCAGGAAGGGGTGCGCGGGAAGTTCCACACGCGAATAGCCTGGGCGCGTGTATTTCAGGGGTGCGCGGGAAGTGGGTGCGCGGGAAGTTCCACACGCGAATAGCCTGGGCGCGTGTATTTCAGGGGTGCGCGGGAAGTTCCACACGCGAATAGCCTGGGCTCGTGTATTTCAGGGGTGCGCGGGAAGTTTTACACGCGATTTCAGCAGGGTACGTGTATTTCAGGGGTGCGCGGGAAGTTTTACACGCAATTTCAGCAGGGTACGTGTATTTCAGGGGTGCGCGGGAAGTTTTACACGCGATTTCAGCAGGGTACGTGTATTTCAGGGGTGCCGGGGAGTCCTACATGTGATTTGACAGTGTGGGTACTCCCAGGTGTTCCCTGTACACCCTCCACGGCCCCTGCAGGCAGCCCACACCACAGGGGACTACCCTGCATCCCTGGTCATGTCCCGCAGGCAGCCCACCCAACATGGGCATGCCCCCCAGCAAAGGCACATGTCTCCTTGCACCAATGATCACCAACTCATGTCCCCTTGCCCCCCACCCCCAGCATTGCGGGGCACCTGCCAGCAGGCCCCCACCCATGTCTCCCAGCACCCCCACCTCCCCAGTCACCAGGAGCAGCCTCCACCAGGCCCCCACCCATGTCTCCCAGCACCCCACCCCCCAGTCACCAGGGGCAGCCTCCACCAGGCACCCACCCATGTCTCCCAGCACCCCCACCCCCCCAGTCACCAGGGGCAGCCTCCACCAGGCCCCACCCATGTCTCCCAGCACCCCCACCCCCAAGTCACCAGGGGCAGCCTCCACCAGGCCCCCACCCATGTCCCATCCATGCCCCCACCACCCCCACCCCCCAGCACTGTGGGGCACCTGCCAGCAGGCCCCGACCCATGTCCAACTCATGTCTCCCACCACCCCCACCCCCCAGCACTGTGGGGCACCTGCCAGCAGGCCCCCACCCATGTCCCATCCATGCCCCCCTGCACCTGGGTCCCAACAATCCCCAATCATGTCCGTAATGGCCATCCTCCCCTGCCAAAAGGCCCAACCAACTATCACATCCACCCACATATCAAAGGCAATTACATGTTACACACCCAATGTAAATAATGCAAATGAACACATGTCTGTCACACACAATGGCTGCAAGTGAATGTTAAAACACCCAACATGACATGCATGAAAGTAATGAGATGATACGACACATTGAAGGATGAAAATAAAAATGTATTGAAAATCAACAAGAATGGAAATGAAATAAGAAAAACCACAAAGCAAAACAACAAAAAGAAGTTGAATGTCCATGAAAAAAATCCAAAAATTCCAAAAATCCATTGAAGAACTATATACAAGACAATCCCGGGTCCATGAGCCCAACCAAATGAAACCTAACTATGTCAACTAACTAAAAACTGAACTATATACAAAAAAGTGGCGCATTGTCCAATCGCAACCAAATAAAAAAAAAAATAATTCAAAGGAAACCTACCACTAACTATATAACTATATACAATGGCAGCGGGCAAGTCCTGCGGCTCACTCTGTTATGTTGCCGGCCAGGGCATCATCGAACTCCATGTCGATGTCCTGGAGGCGGGACTCTGTCCTGGCCCCGAGGTCTCGCAGGGATAACCCCATATCCAGCTCAAACTCCCTGCGAGCTTCCTCGAGGCACTCAGCCCGCCTCAACGCCCGACGCATGGAGAACTCCGCCCTGACCATGGTGAGCCGCTCCTCTTCCGCCCGCTGCCGCTCCGCACCTATCCGCTGGACCAACTGCTCCCACACGGAAGACACTACCATCCCAGGGTTCTCCTGCCCTCCGGCCGATGCCTGCCCCTCTGATCTTGATGGCCCCGAGCCATGATGCCTCCCACGTCGAGCCTGCTGCTGCCTCCGACGCCACTGTCTCTGCCAGCACGACGGCATCCAGGATGATGGAAACCACCGACGCCGTCGTGCACGTGCCCTGCCCGATGATGCTGTCACATCCTCCATATGCTGGGGTCCAGTTGCTGTGTTGCCCACCCCTGCTGGACCTCTGACTCCCGACTGTGGCAGGGATGGGATCCCCAACGAGCTGGCTGCATTGGTCAGGGCAGGTCCACAGGGGGCCCTGGTGGCATCTGGGCCGGAAGACGGCAAGGAGAACGACTGGCGTATAGTCTCCACAGAGGAGGAGAGGGCCGCCAGATTGGCCGACACATGCAGGAAACCCCCGAACATAGCCGATCCCAATTGGGCCACGTCGGCACGGTGCTCTTCGTGATGACGTGCGTACTCCTCCTGGAAAGCACGCACGGCATCACGAATCACAGCCGTGCGCATCGCGACCCCAGTCAGGACCTTCTCCACACGGCCAGGGGTCCCCTCGTCCGCAGGTGGAGGGGAGTCAGATGACATGGACATCCCCTTTACCTGCGGACGGGCCTGGGACGGGGCATCCCTGCTGGTGCAAGGTGGTGCACCCACAGGTTCAGGGACAGCGACATGCACAGGCCCCTCCACGGTGACCTGTGCTGTCTCCTGCCCCTGCCCCTGGACTGCACCACTTGCACCAGCAGGGATGCCCCCACCAGGCCCCATATGCGCCTCAGTGGCGGCCTCCTCCTCCTCTGTGGAAACCACCAACCTGGATGGCTCCTCGCCGTCTACCGCCGTAGCAGGCCCCTGTGGGGGCTCACCCACCCCTTCCGCTGCAGCCGTGGGGGCATCCCCGCCGCCTTGCTTCACAGCGCCGTCTCCGCCCTCTCCTTCACTAGCCGCTGCGTAGAGGGAGACATAGAACACAAGCATCAGGGTACTGTACAATGGTCCCCTAGACAGGAAGCAATAGCAGATGAGGGCCACTGTCAAAGTACACTTCCATCATGTCACACCACAACACATGTGTCAGTCCAGGCAAAACACACACAGTGACAGTCATGGTGCGTGCCATGGACATTTCAATGCATGTCCAATGGACTCTCGAATCATACAATGTAATGGGACTCACATGCATCATGGGTCATGCCTATCACATGCACACACTTCACCTCAGTCACTTCCATCTGGCCCCGTACACCCCAATCTTAGTGCATACAAGGATGACTAGGCTGCATCAGTGAATCTGTACATTGTCACAGACATGTGTCATGCATCCATGGCACTCACAAGTCACAGACACGTAGGTCAGGCACACAGACATGGATACCACATATGTATCTGGCATCAGCACCCATCCCTCGCCCCCACCCATGTCCAGGAACAGAGACTGCCATGCTTTCATGTGTGCAATCTGCACAGGGCTCCCCATGTCGCATTCAAACACATGCAACAACCGTGCGGTTCACACATTACAGGTCGCACATGCATTCCCATGATGTCCCTGCACACATACTTGCGTATATGGCCTATGTCACACATGCAGGCAAGTATCAGACAACCAGCACACTGCAACATGCCCTGTCTCACACAGCAATGCTTGGCCACTTACCGCTCAACTCCAGACGGGTCTCCCTCTCAAGGACCTGGACGTGGAGCGCTGGGTGTGCGCGTTCCAGGACCCTCAACTGGATGGAACTCATGCGGCCCCGGACCCCCTCCACGAGGCGCCGGGCCTTCATGAGGGTCCTGGACCTCAAGTCCTCCCAGCGCTTCTTGACCTTCTGGATGGTGCGGGTTGCCACCCCCTCCGCGTTGATGGCAACCACACAGTCGGCCCAGATCCTATCCCGTCCTTCCCTGTTGGCGCGGGACGATCCGAAGAGGGCATCATACTGCCCCAGGACTTGCTCCACCAGGACACCAACTTCGGTGGCAGTGAAGCTGGTGCCCCTCTGCCCCTCTGGCCGGGGGTTGCCACTGGGGTCAGATGTGGATGTGCCCGACATGGCAACCCCAGGGGCAGGAGTGGGTGGGCAACTGGGTCCTGGGGCTGGGCTGTGGAGCAATGTTATTCGAGTCGGGAGTCTTCTGTACCAGCAGGGGTGGACACAGCAACTGGACCCCTGCAGATGGCTGATGTGCAGGCACCAAATGGCAGGGCACGGTGGCAGCAGGCAGGCAGGCAGGCAGCAGCAGATGGCACGTGGGAGGCTGCTCGGGGCACTGGGGGGCAGTAATTCGGCCTTCTGGGCAGGAGCGTGGTCTTCCGTGTGTTTTCGCGTGGCCAGCTTGATACAGAGTGATTTGGCACGTGAAAATCCTGCACGTCAGCGTGAAAATCGAGGAAAGGCCCTTAGCGCGTAAGCGCGTCAGCACGCGTACGCGATTTCATTGTACCAAAGGCCCTTACAGCGTAAGCGTGTCTGTGACGTTTTGCGCACGGGCGTTGCCCTGGCAGGGCTTGGAGGTCCCGCGTGCCTTTATGTTCTGTACGTGCTTTTCGTGCGGTGTGTGTGTTTTCCATCCGTTGGGGTTCACACGCTATTACTTCACAGCGGGTGTTGGCTACGCGTTCTTCTACACACAAGGCAGACGGTGAGTGGTACCCCGCTCCCCCAGGCCCGATCGCGTGAAAAAGTTCACGCGAACCCCTGAAATACACGTAGCCCGCTCCCCCAGGCCTGATCGCGTGAGAAACTTCACGCGAACCCCTGAAATACACGCGCCCAGGCTATTCGCGTGTAAAAATTCCCGCGCACCCCTGAAATATACGCGCCCAGGCTATTCGCGTGTAAAACTTCACGCGAACCCCTGAAATACACGTACCCTGCTGAAATCGCGTGTAAGACTTCCCGCGCACCCCTGAAATACACGCACCCCGCTCAATCGCGTGTGTAACTTCCCGCGCAACCCCGAAATACACGTGCCCCGCTCGCACAGGCACTATTGCTGTATGTTGCCACTTTTGTAATGCGCAGGGACGCTACCGCCTGCCTTCGTGTGGCGGACGTGTATCGGCTTGTGCGTGTCTTTCGCTGTGCGTGGCTTTTCCCTATTCGGTTCCATGAATACGTGTGGTTCGGGTGCGTTTGGGCGTTCCCTCTGCTTCCCTGCAGTACATCCCCAGTTACGCCCTTGTTTTAGCAAGTTGTTCCCCATTCCGCGCATTACGCCCCGTGTTCCGCCCACTTTCTAGTGTATGCGCAGAGGTTGTGCGCTTTCACTGTGCGCGTCGCGCACGTCTTTCGGGATGTTGCAGTGACGTGTGCGCAGGGACTTCCATGAATCGCACGCGTGCGCGTGCGCCTCTTTTTTTCCGCTTGCGCCTGCTTGCGCCTGCTTGCGCCTGATTTTCGGCGCACGTTTGTTCCATGAATCGGCCCCTAAGACTCCAGAAGTGGTGGCATTTCAGCCATGGGAACCTGAAGTTTATTTAATACCAAGCCTGGAAACATGTGTAAAATTTAAAGAACAAAATTATATGTGTCCAGGTAAACCGTTTGTTCCTGATGCCACAGATGCTATTTGTGGTTTGAAATCTGATCCAAGTATATCAGAGGGATGTGAAGTGATTATTAGCAATATGGGGAGTGAAGAAATGACACAGGCTAAGATGGTCAGAGGTAAATGGTTGATCAGCACCTGTTTAAAGAACATGACGGTAGTACATTTAAACCATGGAACATACGTGGTTAAACAGGTGAAAAATAATGTTTTTTATTTACAGGTTCCAAAGGATACAATTGTGTCAATTGGGGGGTTAACATTGTTTCATGTAACAAATGATGTTTGGGAAAGCCAAGTGGAAAATATCGATTTTTTTCAAAGGGATACTTTTCCAATAGACCCGGATGTGGAATATTTATTGAATCACAAAGAAAGACATGTTATAAAAATGAATTTGAGAAAAAACAATATTACAATTAGTAATCTGGGGATAATAGAAGTGGAAAGATTTAATTGGGGAACCTGGGGGGAACGCTCAATAGTGGGTTTGGCTGTCCTGGTGCTAATCATGGGTGGATGGTTGATTGTGCTATCAGTAAAAATGAAAATGTTACTGAATTTACTAGCTACGTCAGGAAGAGAAAGATATCCCAATGCACATGCATTTTAAAAGAAAAAAAAAGAACAAGTTGTTTTTAGGAATTGGCTTGGATCGTAGCCAAGTTCTAAAAACAAAAGGAGGGTATGTAAGGATATTTGGCGTGTTACAGCACAGAGTACAGCACTACTGCACAGGTAGCATTTTTTTCTGCAGCACCACTACATGGGTGTGGTGCATTGCTATATGTGTTGCCAGAGTAACATGGACATATAAGTAAAGGCAGGCTATTCAGTCAAAAACGATTTTTACATATAAGATGCAAATCCATTTTTACAGTTAAAAGCACACATCTGCACATTCAAAATGCACACTATCTTTCACCTGAAATGCCTATGTTGCAAGAGACACATTTGAAAATTAATAACTAACCTTATTAACAACTAACCTGACTAATAAAACTTCATTTAACATAACCCACTAATAAAAATGTGTCTCCACTGCAGAATTAGGCCTACTCTGAAAGTGAACTTTTAAACGCACATTCATTTTTTTCTCTGCTGCTCTGTCCACATAACTACAGGAAGCAAAGAGCTCAAAGGAGCAGGAAATCAGTTTGTTACAATTGCCACTGTAGAAGTGAGCCATTGTGTAGTGAGGGAGGAGATGACATGATTGATTCTGATTGGAGCAGCGTCATAGCAAGTATCATGCTAGAGGCTGTGATTAGAACTTTGCTGGAGAAGCTTGATAAGAGGGGGAAGGAGTCGACATCTTGCCGAGCTGGGAGAAGGATCTCTTTCCTGGCTGGGGCATTCCTGCTGCAAAAGCTGAGAGCTCCAGGCAATAACCCCAGTTTGAGAACGGCAGATGCTTGTTTTCACTTGGGTTGATCTTCAAGGGAGCCAAATTCAGAAAGAGAATAGCCGGAGAAAACTCATGCTGAACAGATAAGGTAATTACAGAAGTGAGTGGGACCTGTGCGAAAGTGCGCGAAGCTGTTCAGTCAGTGTATTAGAGGGAGTCTCAGTCTCTTATCAGCATATTTAATGTTACCAATTGAATATATTCTCGCAGCTCTCTGTTCATTTTATCACAAATAATGTTGTACCATTTTATTTATTTCTGTAAAAAAAAGTTAAACGGTGTTTAAATGGAATTTCTATAATACAAAAATATTTGAAAACAGATAGCTAGTGTGTATTATTTTTCTCTTTCATTTTGCATGGGGAAAGGTTTAAACGTGGGTAGATTTTTAAACAGTGCAATTGTCATTTTCAAGCAGATGTGTGCATGATTCTATTCAGTATGGACAGTTGTGAGTGACTGTAGGATAGCCTGTTGGAGGTACATGAGCCAACGGTAAGAGAGACTCTCTGGACATAGTTCCCTACCGTATATGAGGTAGTGGAAATTACCACAAAAATACCACAATTGCCCATGGTGGCACACAACACTAACACCGAAAATGTGGTACCCCTAAAATGTAGGCCTGAGCTCTCTCTAGTGATCAAGAACAATCTAGATAAAAAACAAGGGATGTTGGATATTGGGGCCACAAATAAACCAACCACTATACCAACCAACCAGGCAAACTACCGCGCATACCATCTAAATAGGTCTGAATTCTGAAATAATGCAATGTATTATTGTCATGTGTGACCCAATATGAATACAGAGAGTTATTATTGCTAAAGGTATTTTGGCGGTAAGAAAATACCGCAAAGCCCCAAATATCCACAAAATACCCAACAGAGTGCAGGAGGCTCAAAGGTAGATGGCTTGGAATCCTGAGGAGCATACTGGTGGGAGATCCACCTTAGAAACAGTGTGGCCATTGTTGTTTCTGGTGCAACACTCTGCTGTTTTAACACATGGCTGCATTCAGTGCACTGAATCCTTCCCTTTCACCTTCTCCGACATGGAGCCATGGATCCAAATGTCCCTTTAACAGCCTTACTCCGATGATAGGAGCACATTATTTGCCTGTATTTACATGGAGCACTGTCTTTTTCACTGCCGGGCCCATGATCACTGTCGGAGGGCGCCTTCTTTATTGTCTTTGCTCTGACACACAGCTGCTTACTTTAGGTAAATACTAGCAATGATTAGTAGATGGAAAACGAATTACAGAAATCGCGGCAAACTTTTCAGCGCACAAAAACGCGATTACAGCAAAATTATAAGGCGTTGGAATGCGGTTCTTAGTTCGTTTGAAAGCTGAGGATGTTAGCTTCAAAATGACATTTAAATTTCCTAGCACGTACAGTTCAGAAGTTACAGAGGTTTTAGTCAAGGTCGATTTTTCTAAAAAGAGTCAAGATTTCAAAATGGAAGATGCGCTTTTGAAGATTTGGAACAAAGATATCTTAACACTAGGGAGTATATAGAGCCGCAAACCACACGACAGCACAGCTACCGATCCAGAGGTGCCTCCGGATGGTTTCTATCTGCCTGAGATGATTGCCTGACTCCAGAAAACATATATTAGTGCCAAGATGATTATCACTACAATTATCACAGGTTTATGTGGATGAGAGAAGGAGTCAGGATAGACAAAGGAGATTCAATAATACAGTCTGGATATGTTGGAATGGTTTGGATTGGGTTACTTAATACTAAGAGGTTGGTTATGGACAGTTCTACATTAAATACTCACAACTATGGTTTGGAATGGGCCCGTCAAAGATCTGGTCAAAGGTTTGGCTTGGACTTCACTCACCACCGGACAGGTCTCAGAGGCAAGGTTCTGCTCTGAGCAAGGCCCTCTGGTCTGCACGGCCTCTTTGACTGGATCTGACGCGTTCTGGGTTACAGCTCTGCTGGACTGATCTGGATCTTGGGTTCTAGCAAGGGTTCTTGGCCAGAGGCAGCCAACACAGCACAGTCAGGCTGTTAAATTGATTAGGCCCCATGGAACATTAGGGGACAAAATCAGGTTGCAAGATTTTAAAGGCCCACTGAAAAGGATTCAGCTTTTTGGGTTGGGCCTCTGCTTCAGGGTTCTGGAGTCTGGTTCTGGAGTCTGGAGTCTGGATTCTTCCTGCAGAGCACTTCGCCGGTAGATCAGTAATGAGTGAATGTGTGTCTTTTGGGTCCTCAACAGTCCCTATTTATCCATCTTCCAAAGGGGTGGGGAGGCTGATTATACAATGCCCAATACTTTAAAAATCTGATAGGGCAGAGAATTCCCCCTCTCCTGATTTGAGAAAGGAACAAAGTGTCATGATGTGTCATCATGTGTCAGAGTATCACCGTGTTTAGGGTCCAGAAAAAATCCCTCCCCTTTGTTCTTACCCAGAAAATCTATTATTCCCAAAAAACATATTTCCAATATCCACAACTTGTTAATAGTACATATTCACATGACAGATGAATTAAGGTACGTTTCTTTCAAGATCTTATCTTCCTACGAGTTTTTTTCACAAATGACAGTTTTTCGCGCTTTTGGATGGTTACTCAGTGTCAGTTCTGTACCAGTTTTTACACATACATGCACATACCCTCTGGGCATATTCCTGTAATTTTTCATGTTCCTAACATAATCACAATAGCTAGAATATGAACAATTTTGTGGTTCAGTCTCTGAATATCACACAGATTCCAGATTCGTTTTAAACTGTGAGCGAACTTTTCATTTTAATAACCTATAAATTCCATATTTTTACCAGTTCAGCACAATTTGCTATAAGTCTTTCTCTCAGACATACAGTTACTTTAGTTTCAAATCCACATTTTCAGTCTGGCCCGCCTCCAAAGCTTGGCTGAGCCAGAGAGTAACATGAGCTTGTATCTGCCTGGACTGGTTTCTGTAACACCCAAATTAGCATTTTCTTTCAGTTCATGAAACCCATTGTCTCTTTCCCAGAGCAGCAGAGGAAGTCTCCTCCTCTTGTCATTAGCATTCCAATGCGATATCCTCTCCTTTTGGTGGGAAGGAACAGGGTGGTGTGTTCCCAGTGGGAAAAAAAAACACTTTGAAGTTTTAGCTAAATCAGGTTACCTTATGGTCAATTGTGACATTGGGGGTCATTACAAGGTTGGAGGTAAGGGATTACCGGCACCGGTAAGGGTGCCAATGCCGGTAATCCCTTACCTCTGTATTCCGAGTTCCCTTTGCGGGTCCTTCCTTACGTCCTGCTTTTACCAGGAGTTAAGTACGGGACCCGCAAAGGTACCTCGGAGGTAATTACGGTACCGTAATTTACGGTGCAGTAATTACCTCCTTCCACATTCCCATTGAGCCCTATGGGGCAGAAATGGGAATGGGGAAGGGCAAAATGTGAATGGGGAATTACCGGTCCCTCCAACCTGGAATGGACCGGTAATTACTCCATTCACCATGCCAGATTTGGGACGGTTTCGGAGGCAACGACGGAGCGAATTACTCCATGGTCAGCTCCAAACCCGGAATGAGGCCCATTGTTCCTTGTGAAAAATTAGTTACAATTTTTAAAATAAGCAAACATATCTTCAATTCCAGTCTTTTTCAACATGAAAATCAATGTGTGGCACCCTATATTTCATTTGATGGAAATCCCTTCTTTCCCCACACTTAGATATTGAGACACAAGTTTAACCTGACAGATTTAGAGATCGCCAGCTTCTGACAGAGGCGAGTAACGGTTTGTACCTAGTTTCAACATATTTTCTCAAGCAAGCATCTTTACAAGTGGATTTTCTTCTGATAAATGTACTTCTGCTGACATTATATTCATGTGGATTCTTGAAGTAGAATGATGTTTAACATCCAACAAGGAGGTTGGATCTTTTGTGTGGTTTGTGAACCATGATTTTTGCAAATTAGACAGCCAAGAAAAACGGATTTCCAAACAGCTCTGTGTTTCTTTTGCAATCAACATTGCTTTTTCAAGTAATTTCAGGCTGCTCTGTGGGTAGCCCCATGGTGGGTTTTGGCAGTGGTCTCCTTTGTAACCACTGACATACGCAAAAGTGGATGGCGGCCTATTTTTCAGATTTATCCTGCACACTTCTGGGTGATTTTAGCGTGCATAATGCTTTCCAGCGGCCATTCTGATGTTCCTGATGCAAGCAGCACACAGGAATTTTGCAGGGCCTGGACTAGTGGGGGAAAACATTCCACAAGCCTGATCTTGATCCTATTATTGGAATTAAACATGTGTGTCTGCTATGAACAGGTGTATGCATTTTTGAACAAGATGTGGATTTGTTATGTTTGCTGCCATTTGAGCGCATACATCTTTGGTCTTTGAGCCATTAAATATATTGCGGTTGTTAGGCAGGTTTATGGTCTGTTATCCATTTAATGCCATTAACAGTGCATCGTGCGTCTGCCTTGTGCAGGTTTGTGTGGTCTGTGAGCCCTTTAACGATTCAGTAAATTCACTGTGTTTTCAATGTTTTTTAACACAAATGTGTGGTGAGGTGAATTGGCCTAGAATTCAAGTGCATGTTGACTACTTTGTGTTCCATTGCATGCATGCAATTGCTTTTCTTATGCAAAGGCACGGAAGCGATTAACCCATGTCTGTTTGTAAGCTATACCGTACTGTTTATTTAGCACTCACATGTGTTTTCATGTGTTCTTTGTTTCGTTTGTCTCGTTCATTTCTTTTCTATGCTTTTCTGTGTGCCTTTGGGGGAGATGTGGTACTATCCTTCAGTTTCGATCTATTGTGTTTGTCGTCAGGTGTTTAGGTGCCGTTTATATTATAGAGATGGTTCCATTTTGAAGATGGTGGTCTCTTTCTCATGACAGGTTCCCAGCATGACAGTAGAGTGTAGTGGTGTGTAAGGTTTTCATGTCAATATGGATTTGAGTGTAGTAAGGCTTCTTGTTTGATGGTTGCGAATGGGCTCGGGTTATGAGTATGGTTACGCTTCTTGTATGGTGGGTGTGAATGTGCTTGGGTGTGGCAGGCCCATGTCATAGGTGTCGCAGGCCCAGGAAAGAGGTGTATACGCTGCAAAGGTTGCAGATGTAGTAAAGAGTGGATTGTGCTCAAAGGTGGCAGCTTTGAGATTCGGGGGTGGCATGTATGGTGGTATGTCTTTCTTTGATCATCATGTTTGTTCGTTACATGGTTGGTTGAGTACTCTTTTGGGGATGTGAATGTGGAAATATGAGAGTTTGGTTTTGTGTTTGAGTGCATGGGATCCTGACTGGAATGGCCGTATTTGTGTTGACTCAGGCCCTTGATGGTCATTCTGGTTGGTTGAATATGCTT
This sequence comes from Ambystoma mexicanum, assembly GCF_040938575.1. NCBI lineage: Eukaryota > Metazoa > Chordata > Amphibia > Caudata > Ambystomatidae > Ambystoma > Ambystoma mexicanum. The sequence goes on from NC_090922.1 coordinate 370,124,437, forward strand.
TCCTTGTAGTGAACCTGGCAGTGTTTTTTGAGAACTGGTTTTTGGGTGCATGGGATCCTATCTGAAATGGATGTATGTATATATACCCCTTCCTGTGGTTTTATAAGGAAGGGGCATGTGTACCATGGTGCTTGCATTGCCCATAACAATGCAATGCTATGAAATGTAGAGTGTGGATGGAACCATGGGTTCCCTCATGGTCCCTTGAATGTCAGTTGGACATTCAGGATGGGAGCCACAACTACGAAGGATGTTATTATTTGATCTCTCTCCTTCTTATCTGTACCCTGTAACATACGGAAGTGCACTTCCCTTTTGTACTTACTGGCTCGAGCGTCCTTCGTCCATCCTAACTGTGTTTGCTGCTGACCCCCAATCTCGAATAGCACTAGTGCCTTTTGTATGTTAATAAGGCATTGCATTGGTTTAGTCCAGGTTCCTGACCGATTTCAGGACAAAATTGGACTTCCTGCCGAATTATTTTGCTGTTTTATCAAACTTTCCAAAGGCCAAGAGCCTGATTCAGGGTGAATAGGATTCTTTTAAAAGAGCCCCCTCCATTGGTGTACACTTTCTTGTTTCTAATTTTCATCAGTGGTCAATGTTTTGCTGATTGAAAAATGTGATGGGCATATAATGGCTGTGATGATTTTAAGTGTACTGAGTAAGATCCAGATGATGTCTTTGTATATGTGTCCAAAGTCTTTAAATATATTCCTGCCCTGATACATTGTTTGTGAAATGTGGAAGGGGCACTTGCATACCAATGAAGTTGTTCCAGAAACATTGATCATATGGCCTTTGTCGATGTTTTTGTCCAACCGTCTCTCTTGCCCTCTAATGGCCTTATTGCAACTTGGTTTAAATAGGCAGTTCGCCTGCTCGGGCTTATCAGAATCCCCTAACCTTGTTGTTTTCATAACCTTAATGATCACTGTTTGTACCTCTCAATGTTGTTATCTCCTCTGGGGCATTCACTTCCCATCCGCTGCTTGTCTTGGCAGCTAATGAACCTCACGTGTGGAACTCGGGGATCCGGGCTCCCTTCTAAATTCTGGTCCTGGCATTGGTTGCCAAGCCCTAGTGCCACCACAGCTTCAGTATAGTTGCACCACCAGATGAGACAGTTGATTTCCTGTCTATGTGTCTTTCCAAACCTTGGCTCCCCGGTTCAGTCAGGATGCCAGCTAGTGATTCACTCGATCTCCACGCTACCCTTGGCTCCACGGTCTAGCGTGGCTCCATCCCGGCTGGATGTCTTCTTGTCAGAGGCTCGCTTCTGAGTGGGTGTCTTCCTCATCTATGCGTAGGAGTTTTTCCCCAATTCAAAGTTCCTCTTGGTTTTATGTACTTCATTGAATCAAAAGAGGTGTCTCACCCCTCTTTGACTGTGGAGTTCAGGTGAGATCTAGCATTACCAGAAGCCAAAGAGATTGAGGAAATGTCACTTTTTTGTGGATTCACTACAGATGTAACTACTTTCCAATTACCATATGGGTAGATAACGTGGATTGGAACGGGAGTTCCTTCTCAAAATGAGAGTCCTTGTCCCCAAGATGAGAGTCACTCCGAGTGCTGTCCCACTTGCCCAAACCATTATACGGTCATGCTTAGTGGGCTGGACTCCCTACCCTCAAAGGTGTTGGCTCCCCTCTGGGGATAAGTGATGAATTATCCACATTCTTCACAATACATGTACACCACCTTTTGCCATGCACTTCTGCATTCCGCTGTGCAAATGAACATTTGGTGGCAGGGAGCTATTTACATTGCACTGCTAACGTATTGTCTCCTCACAGTCAAAAAACTTTATGAGCAAAATCAGCTCCAACGTGGCATCTTTTAGATAGTTCACATTGTTAACCATGTGTCAAATGGCACCTTAACCGGCGGTGAAAGAGATACCTAGGCTGCCCATCCCTGTAAATCCTTTATAAGTTATAGTTGGCCAGACGGAGGCCTATCCCAAGCATATGTTTTCATGGTTAGGATTATTGGAGTACTTGATAAAGATACCAAGCTGAACCACCATCTGAAAGATAGTTGAGTTAAGGGGCATGTAAATCATCTACCATGTACTGTGCATACAGGAAGACCTGTCCTCTGAATAGTGGCACTGGTATAACACTCTCGGATGAGTAGCGAAGGGCAGATGAAAGTGCTGCCCAGCACTGAACTTCTGCCTCAGCTCAAAGGATTACATGTCATTGTAAAAAAACTGGCCTTAGACTCACTGTGGGTTTATGATCTGGTGACAAGCATTCAAGTGCTGCCTGTGATTGTCTTGGTCTGATGCATTTAAGCTCACTGTATCTGTAACACAACCTAGAATTTGAATGTCTTTTTTATTTATTTCTTCTATCATCGGATTCAATAGCGTAGCTTCATGCAAACTGGCAAGGGGCCTGCAAGGAGGCAAAAGAAAACAACAGTTTTTCATGATAATGGGCCTCATTCCGACCCTGGCGTTAACCAAGGCGCTATTAGCGCCTTGGTTGACGCCGTTATCATTCCGACTCCGCCATGGTGAATGGCGGAATTACCGCCCCATTCCAAGGTTGGCGGGGTCGGTAATTCCCCATTCACCATGGGCCCTTCCCCATTCCCATTTTTGCCCCATAGGGCTCAATGGGAATGGGGAAGGTGCTAATTACGGCACCGTAAATTACGGTGCCGTAATTAGCTCCACGGTCCCTTTGCGGGGTGGTTTTTTAACGCCTGCAAAAAGCAGGTGTTAAGTTCCAACCCGCAAAGGGAACTCGGAATAGGGTGGTAAAGGTTTAACGGCACCGGTCTCGTTACCGGTGACCGTTAACCCTTACCGCCCGACTCGGAATGAGGCCCAATGTCTTCATGCACCAGACAATTGAATTTATGTCATGAAACCCCACCCACTTGACAACAACCAAACACCTTTATCTCTAATAAGATATTAATTCCTGATATACTGCAGCATGTTTCCCTTACCAATGTGCTTTTCCAGTACTGATTATCATCGAAAATAGGACTGTCACAAAAAAGAAGCCAGAAAATTGTTACATTCAACAAACCAGCAGAGAGATTATTAGTCTCATATTGCCGATGCTTCAAAGATCTCCTCCCTGCATTGGCCACTAAAGTTGAAGACATCCTAAATCTTTGCTCACTAATTGAAAAGTTCCTGCATGCATGAAACAGGAATCCATCACTCCACCCTAAAAAAGAACTTCAGTCAACGCAAACTATGTAGTCATCAATTGAGTGTTATGTACCATGAAACATCTTTTGGAGTGGATAGTGATGGGTCAACTTGTAAAAGCATGCAACATTCAATATGCTTTACAATTGTCAATCTGTGTACAGGTCCAAACATGGACATATCTATAATAAGCAGATCAGATGTCCTCTTTATGACCATGGAGGAAGGCAAATTGGGCTCTTTATCTACTTACCAGCAGTCTGCATTAGGCTGACTAAGATAAGTTGCTCAGAAGAGTATAAAAAAAAGGATGAGTGTCTCATGAATTTCAATTGCTCTGTCACAATACCAAGAAAAGCAGGTTGGATTCAACCAAACTTCCATGTTAGCAATAGTTTGTGTTGTGCCATGGGGTTATGACTATCACCTCTTCTGTTCAATAGAAAATTGTGCCTAGAAGCAAAACTAATCGGCAAACAGAAGCAGACATTTTATATGCAGCCAGGTGACAATAAATTCCTATTTTTCTGCACTAGGAAGAGGGCATTCATTCCAACATGCCCAAATCCCTGGGCCCTAAATATATTTATTGAATGAGGGGCATACTGCTTGTCTGAATTATGATGAATTGGAGGCCATGGTACTTAGTGCTGAGTCTGGACCAAAATTCAATTTAAATGGTAGATCTCAATGGTCTAAAGTTGTGCCCCAACAACATCTCTGCCTTCTTCCAAGTCACAGGCTATTTGACAAAAACAACACGGGGTAAATCAATTGGATCAAGGACACATCATTTAAATTCCCTCTGATTATTTGACTTCTTTCCTGCAGGAGTACAATGATGAGTAGAGGCTAAAATGAATACTCAGCCCTCACACCTCTACAAATCAATAGCCAATACAATCAGAAAGGTAAAAAAGGCAGCCAAGAGATATACCTCCTTCGCCTGTTGTGGTATCATGGGCTGAGGGAAGGTTATACTCTCAAGAGGAGTATGGCTGTGGTTCAGTAGCAATTCAAACAATATAGCACAATGGTTCAAAATAAAGGAATGTCCAATCAAGATTCAATACAAATATATACTATAATCAAGCACACCACAAACAATACTAACTAACTAGAAAACACTGTAAAAACCCACCACTGCAGAAAGAACACATAATATATTGTGATAGAGTAGATTCAGCACTTTGGGTAATGAGATAAGGGCATAAAAGGCAATAAAGACCACAATGTTCAAAGGATATGCTCTTGAGGTTGCAAATGGGATTACAATTGCCTATTCAGTCTCTATGGCCCAAAGATGGACCAGGGGGAAATATACTAGTCAATAATACCTTTGCAAAGGTTTTGGTTGTTGGATGGTGATGAACCATGCTTCTTGGCATCGATTTCGGTTTCTCTTCAGCTCAAGGATGCAGCACCTGTGGCTGTCCAGCGGAAAGCTGGCGTTGAGTCAGGGTTGAATGGAAGGTGGCTGCAGTCTTGAATTGTTTTCATAAGCAGTAACTAGACACTTTCAGGTGCAATAAAGTTGCAGATATCCAGGAAGGCTGCAATTGAGTGAACTGTACAGGTGCACATGGGTGAAACTCAGGGGCATACATTCAGGTAGTCGTGACACAATATAACTTACATAGAATTGAGGGATCTGCACTGTAGGATGTTTTAATTGGGTGACATCCAATTCGGGGCAATGTTCCACCGCCCCCAAACCAGGCACGCACAAATTACATTTATTTAATAAAGTACTTTTAATGAACCCGGGACCATGCATTTAAAAATAGACATTCCCAACAGCCTTCCTCGGCTTTTAGGACAAGAAACACACAGGGTCCCTTAGAAGGTTTTTTTTATTACTAAAACTAGATATAAGATGAAACAATTGAAATATACACAGATTATACATCTATGAAATTCCAAAATCAATGGTCAAGATGGCATTATTATGAAAGTGAACTTTTAAAACACATGCATCACCATGTGTACATTTGCAATTATCCTTAGCGTGCATCCCCCATGTATTGAATGAGTACTCAAAGATAAAATTATAATTTTATTGAAAAACAAATTAAATCAGACCATGCCTGCCTATCTAAATTACTATTCCTCTTATTCATTACAAATAAATATTTCCCCCCACTCAATGAACCAGGCAGAAATTGAAACTCTGTCTAAGAAAACTCAATTGCAAAACAAGCTGCATTACATTCTCATACTTGGATCACTTACAAAATGAAAGTGTATGTTTAATACACTTCCTTCAGTGGTGTTCCTGTTGCAGTACAATATTAAAGTGTTCATTTGTTATCTTCAATGGGCAATTTAAAGGTGGAAATACAGGTAGTGAATAATCACTTTTTCTCTTTTGTTGTGAGCAATTTGCTCTAATAACAGGATTATGAGATCAAAAATCACACCAGTTAAAAGTGTGTATTATTACTCTAATCTAATTTGTCAATTTATGGGATTGGACAGTATTCCAAATGTAACATCTCACTGAACCAACCCTTCTGTGGTCATTGGGCATATTAATGAAGGGTGCAGACTGATTGCAGTAACTTCTAAACCAAATGTCCCTCCCATTTGACATAAGGTCACCTTGGAGATTTTGATATTAAACCATTGTACCTTTCTGAAATAGCTTATTCCACACATGGCATCATGTTACTAAGCAGTTCATCAGATTGATCTCAGCTGAAGCAAATAATGCAATTTTCATGTTGATACCACATATGGGGGATGTATTACAGATGTTTTTCTTTTTACTCACTAATACAATTACACATTCATTATTTTTCCATCTCAAAGTAGCTTGAAGTCATGAGCGCATGGATATATTAATCTAATGTGCACTCTTTCTACTTGTAAATTGCCACATTCACCTAATTTACATAATCAAAATACTATGTGAATACATGTGTTTGGGATCCAGCTTAAAGGGATAGTAATATGAATCTTATGCAATTTCAATGGTGCATTTTGTTCTTATTTACAAATATTACATGGCAGCTCCAGTTAATCTTTCCAGAAACAGAATATCTGGTGTCCCATATTGTTAGTTCAAAGCTAGTGTGTTTGGTTCTCCCTGCCCCCTCCTTGTGAGATTCCAGCCTCTACATTTCACAAGGCAAACTGTTGGTCTTGACACATTTCAAGATCAATTCTTCAGGCACGTTCTTGGTGAATGAAATATCAGATTAGATGAGATTCAATGTATATTTAAGGATTTAAGCTAAGCTCAGGGGCAGATGTAAGTTGTACATTGACAGTTTTGGTTTATATTATTTAGGCATGTCTCTGTGAATCAGGATCGAAGTAGTCCTAATATTTTTTTATGGTGAGCTTCCATAGTTCACACATTTTCTTCTCTGAAAGCACCCACAATATCCTGCCACTTGTTGCTAGAGGGTTTTGGGCTGAAATATTGGAATACCATTTTGCAGTTTTAGTCCTAACTTCATACAAATTGGTTTCCTTCACAATTGACGCTTTTAAAGGTAAATGTTCGTTTCCCATGTGTTCTTATATTGCCACAAAACGCAGCAATATTCTAACATTCTTTTTGCAACTACAATCATTTCACAACCTATTTTATTTTGCATCTCAATGGAGCTCATTTAGCTAAAAAGAGTAATTTGTCAGCAGGGAGCCATTACGTGTAGACATACCAAAATGTTTACATGCAATGCTGCTGGTAAATTTTCATGATGTGCAAATATCTAGTGCAAAAGGTGACATTCACACGTGTACGCCACCTCCGCCATGCAAATGAGTAAATGCTACCTGCTCATGGGAGGCAGCTGTTATTTGTAATTGTAAATGCTTGCATGCTAGGCAGCGTTTAATTGTTTAATTGCATGGGAGTCAGCATTTACAATGGATCCCTATATAGGCCGCCTGCTGGAGCATAAAGCAGGCGGGCACCATAGGGTTCCCCAGCATTTACCCCTCCATGAAAACACATGTTGGTGCGAATGCTTGGGCATTTGTATGGTGGTGAGAAAGGGAGGTGGCTGAAATGCAAGTTGTTTTCTGCCTCTCCTCTCCACCATACAAATTGATGAAAATGGGACGCACAGTGATTTGTAAGCATAAAGGTTTTAAGGAGGACTTTTACGCTTTGAATTCATGATACGCCAGGCCGGAAATGAGCCACTGTCTGTTTATTTATTCAAAACACATTTTCAGTCCTGCATAGGCAAACAGATACAATGCTAGGCCCATATTCGGATTTTGCCTTTCCTGTGACAAGCTGTGTTTTTCATCTCAAATTGGGCAGTTCGCCATTTTAATAAAGATTTCCTGGATTATTCCATGACTAAAAAGATTAGTTTTTGTGCTTTGTCTTTTACTTTGGGCATATATTCTGATCATAGGTGGGCTGCAAACACTGCACATTTCCATTCTACTGCGAGATGAAAAGCAGGGGCAGGATTTAATGTGCTGTTAGAACAATTAGAACGATTTAGTGCAAAATAGTGATTTGTTTTTTGTTGCTAAAGGCTGACTGGGCCATTGTCTTCTCATGTAGAAAAGGAATAGATGGGACCCATCACAGGAATTTGCTACTTAGGAAAGATTCCTTGTTAACAATCTGTCTCTGATTAATGAGTTATTAAATTCAATGTAAATTACGAGACACTGTTTCAAAGTTGTGCAGTTTATGACTTATGTTTGTTTCATTTTTTAAAGTTAGAGATATTGGAAGCCCTAAGTATACATCTGGTTTGTGCAATACTAACTGCAGACATGCTAGGGATGAGTTGCCAAGCCTCTTAAAAGCACCATCCAATTCTAAAGTTATGATACAAAATCATGGAAAAGTAATTGTAGTTATTGCCATGCATAGAGCAAAAATTGATTCCATAGCCTGGGAAGACTTAGGGCCTGATTCACAGAACGTTTGCCTATGGGATTGAACCATTATAAAACACTTCTGTGAATCAGGCCCTTAGTTGCAGCCTGTAAACATTTCTATGAATTAGCAAATCATGAACCGATATATGTCTCTACTGGCAATTGGTGATTTGATTACACATTGCACAGCTCTTTTTAACACCTCACGAATTGGGACTCATCTTGATGTAGAGGTTGGTGGAGGAACTGTGTGAGAGTCTGCTGTTAATCCAACGGGAATACATGTAAGTATCTGTGAAATAATGTCATCAATTAACAAGCAAGCTTGAAATAAATGCCCAGGACCTGGTGATATTTTTGCTGACTGTTTTAACTATATCCTTGAGAGAATCCATTTCTATGATTCGTGGAAAATTGCAATTATCTTATGAATCTTAAAAAAGGGCTCTAAGTCTTTGCCTTCGGCTTATTGGCCAATATATTTAATGGTTCCCCTTCAAAGTATTTGGAGAGGGCAATTCTTTCATGGCTGCTTCTTTAGGTGGGAACTGAAAAAATTATGCCACGAGTTCAAGTAGCTGCATTACATTTAGACACAAAGGCATGTGTTTGTTCAGGGTGTGGAGTGCACTGTACTCTTTGGTTTTCTGTAACAACTGCAGTGAGACAGGGTTGTTCACTGCCTCCCTATTGTACTCCATATGCATTAATAGAATGCATGAGACTCCAATGTGCCCTGGAGTTGATGCTCTCGTTTAGGTGAACTGATAATTCAATTTCTTGCATATGCTGATGACATAGTGTTGATTGTGGGAGCATTTATCTCCATTTAGTGTCTATTTGCTACGTATTCCATATTCATGAGCAACCTTGACATTGATGTAAATTTATACATATCGGTGGTCACGATTTGGTCAAAGAGTAACAGTTAAATTAACTTGCCAGCTTTATACCTAGGGAAAGAGTCTCTAGCACCTACCACTCCATTTAAATATTTACGTGTTTCGTTTTCATCCAGATTGAAGGTTGCAAACCATATAAAAAACAATTGGTCTGAGAATCTTTTTAGTGCATACTCTGTTATATGGTGCTTAGGGTTTATAAAACTAAAGCAAAATCAATAACTATAAACAATTATATCATTTGGGCTTTCTCAAATTTCTCCATGTAGCAGTTATTGTATTGTATTGTATTTGGTTATTCATATACCGCTGTTTCCCCACTTGTGTGGCCTCAATGCGCTTTCCTGGTAGGAACACCCTCGATGACCGTAGTCAATGTGGTGAAAAATTCTAAGGGGTTTAGTTTAGGAGATGTGTGTGTGCATTTTGCCGTTCTAGGAATTAGGCGGCTGGCTAGGCTCGACTGAGAATCCCAAAGAGCCGGCAGGCACTTGGGTGGGATCTGTTGGTGGTTTGTGATACATTGCTATTGTATAGAGAGTCGATGTGTCGACAGCTATACTGAGTTCCTTTCGGATGGTAGTCACTGTATGCTAGTGGCAGAGGTGTAGAGGTAAGTTAGGTGTTTCAGTCTGGACGGCTATGTGTGTTGCTAGCCCGGATGTGCTTAGCCATAGCAGTATTCTGCGGTGCATGGTTGCATGGCTGTGCCTGCGGCCTGTGTCCAAACTAGTTGTGTGTATACATACCGCAGGCTTGCAAGTTATTCAGCTGGAGGTTTCATGATAGGCCAAGAAAGGGAGTAAACATAAATTTGGGATTCCTATATAGTTGGAGCTAGGCACACGTTTCACAGTGCAGTTTGAGTACAAGAGACAACAAATCCAGATTTGCGGATCCTACATGGCGGGAGAGAGGCCCCAGCCTCACAATGCAACTTGAATACAAGAGTATAGTGGGAGAGAGGCCTACGTTTAACAATGCCGTTTAAGTTTCCCAATGCAGTTTAGTTTGAGTACAAGATTGCAAGGGAAAATACATCTTGATCTGAGAAACCTGCACAGTGGGAGAGCAGCACAAGCTTCACCATGACGCTTAAATTTCACAATGAAGTTTGAGTACAAGATTACAAGGTACCACACACCTAGATTTAAGAATCCTGCACAGTTGGAGAGAGGCACACACTTCACCATGCTGCTTAGGTTTCACAATGCGGTCTGAGTATAAGATTACAAGGCAAAACACATCTATATCTGAGAATCCTGTATAGTGGGAGAGATGCCCAAGTTTCACTGTGCAGTTTAAGTTTCACAATGCAGTTTGAGTACTGGATTACAAGGGACCACACACCTAGACCTGAGAACTTGTGTAGCGGGTGAGAGGCCCAAGTTTCACAATGCAGTTTGAGTACAAGATTACAAGGGACAACACACCTGCACCTGAGAATCCTGTATAGTGGGAGAAAGGCCGAAGTCTCACAATGCAGTTTGAGTACAAGATTACAAGGGACAGCACACCTATATTTGAGAATCCTGTATAGCGGGAGAGAGGCCTAAGTTTCACAATGCAATTTGAATGCAAGATTACAAGGGACCGCACAACTAGCCCTGAGAATCCGGTATAGTGGGAGAGAGGCCTAAGTTTCACAATGCAGTTTGAGTACAAGATTACAAGGCACAACACACCTAGATTTGAGAATCCTGTATAGTGGGAGAGAGGCCTAAATTTCACAATGCAGTTTGAGTACAAGATTACATGTGACCACACACCTGGATTTGAGAATCCTGTATAGTGGGAGAGAGGCCTAGGTTTCAATTTGAGAATCCTGTATAGTGGGAGAGAGGCCTAAATTTCGCAATGCAGTTTGAGTAAAAGATTACAAGGGACCACACACCTTGACCTGAGAATCCTGTATAGTGGGAGAGAGGCCAAAGATTCACAATGCAGTTTGAGTACAAGATTACAAGGGACAACACACCTAGATTTGAGAATCCTGTATAGTGGGAGAGAGGCCTAAATTTCACAATGCAGTTTGAGTACAAGATTACAAGGGACCACACACCTAGATTTGAGAAGCATGTATAGTGGAAGAGAGGCCTAAATTTCACAATACAGTTTGAGTACAAGATTACAAGGGACCACACACCTAAATTTGAGAATTCTGTATAGTGGGAGAGAGGCCTAAGTTTCACGAAGCAGGTTACATACGCGAGAGAACACAGCTAGAGAATGCAGTAGTCCTGTCTCTTTATTAGCCAATATTCTAGATGCAAGCCAATATTCACCATTTGAACTGGCTGTGGCAATGTCTAACATTCACAATCCTGTCTGGTTGTTTAAGCTAGTTAATTTTGCCATCCTGGTCTGAAGGATTTTGAGAATAAGTAGAGTGGCAGGGCTTCCAGAGTGCAGTGATTGCTGTACACCCCACACATGTGACACGCACCTGGATAGTCGCTGCTGGTTGATGGCTGGCCAGTGGCTTCCCCTGCTGACACCAGCAGACACACCTTGGAGCCACCAATGTAGGAGCTGCCCTTTTGCCTCTGTGCCCTTATCCGCGGGGGCAGGCAGAGGGCTACCCTGGGAAGGCCAGTTAACACCCCCATTGAGCCAATCAGAGCATGGGGGTGGGATGGGAGGCAGGAGGAGGGATGCAAAGCTGGGATCTGCTCCAGGGCAGTACAGAACGTCTGAAGGGGGCCTGGGTAACATACAGCTGGACAGGTGAAATTAAACAAGGCCCAGGAGGGTCCTTCAATGGGTACTCTTACCTCAGTCACCTTGAGGTAGTGATCGGAGAGCATGCACGGCCAGTAGGCCTCGGCCACCATTTCAAAAACAGGCAATCAGAGCACGGGGTAGGGATGGAAGGCGAGAGGAGGAATGGGAAGCCGGGAATGCCTGGAGGGGTCTGGGGACACATACAGCTGGTGAGGTGAAATTAAACAAGGCCCAGGAGGGTCACCTTGAGCTAAAGGTGTAGGAAAATGTATTTTGGAAAAAGATTATAATCTTTTGCAGAGTCCACTTTTAATTTTGCATCACTTTGGGTAGTAGGTTCTCCTTTCTTGAGGAGGAGTTATGCATAGAAGCTGTTCATTTATGATTAAGGGTTTGGGCGAACCCTAAAGCATCCCTGACAAATTATATTTTAAGTCATATTCTGACATCTGGATGTAAAAAGCAATACATTTTTGGGCTACTATACATAAAGCAGTTGTTGCAAAAAATAATGATTTTGGAAATTTTTATTTTTTTATTTTTGTGTTTTGAAAAGATTATATGGTTCCTTATTAAATCTAATTTGCATGATTGTTTCTCCAGGAAAAGGGAAGCTACTGAACTCATGACGCCTTCCAATCGTATTCATGAAATATTAGCAAGTAATGGCTCACAGAATAACCTAATTAGGATTACATTTAAACATGAGCATGTTTTAATAACTAGGGTAAGATTTTATTTGATACTTCTGAGATCTTTATTAATTTGATTTATTTATTGAGTATTTATAATGCGCCTATACAGCAAATGGTGTTTTCAAGGCGCATTAGTTAGTGGGTCCAAGTCTGTTCATAAAGATGATAAGATTTTTGTAAATTATATTTTGTTTCCAGTTTACTCATTATAAAAATGAAATATAATTGTCCTTCTTTTTCATAATTTGACTTTCTCTCAATGCAGACCTACTTTGCTATATGTATTGGCTGCTGATACACCCTGTTGGCATCGATATTGCTGGCTAGTATACGGACTTCATTAAGAGATTGCCATTTAAGGACAACTTAACAGGCGACTGTTTGAAAAAGTATTTTTAACTTCAGGATTGTTTTCATTTTTTTTTTTTTTTATAATGGGCCTCATTACGACCCTGGCGGAAGACCATGGTGCTATTAGCACCATGGTCCATGCCGGTAAATTACCGACTCCGCCATGGAGAAAGGGGGAATTACCACCCCATTCCAAGGTTGGCGGGGCGGTAATTCCCCCTTCCCCCATGGCCCTTCCCCATTCCCATTTTTGCCCCATAGGGCTCAATGGGAATGGGGAAGGCGCTAAGTACGGTACCGCAAATTGCAGCACCGTAATTAGCAGCAAGGTCCCTTTGCGGGTCCCTACTTTAACGGCTGGTCTACACCAGCCGTTAAGGTCGGGTCCCGCAAAGGGACCTACTAATTAGGCGCTAATAGGTTAACGGCACCGCAGCCTTTTACGGCGCCGTTAACCCATTAGTTCCTGGGTCGTAATGAGGCCCAATGAAATGATTAATTTTTGGAATGATGATTATTGTAACAATGATTTCACTTTTTGCATTTTATGTCTGTGTTCCTACATTGTACTTTGATGGATTTTGTTTTCCGAATAAAGTTGACAATCATAAACAACTATCCCATATCAGCTATACATTTTCTGTGTTCTCTTCTCAGCTATGTTTTATTTTTTTTTGCTTTTGTGTTCAAGTTAGTTACTTGCATATTTAATTATTTAGTCAAAGATTACATATTTATGTTTATTATTGACCCTTGATTGGACATTCTTTTATTTTGCAATCGTTGTACTTTTGCTGTTTGGGATGTTACCGTGATCACAACACACTCCTCCTGAGAGTATAGCTTGCCCTGGACCCTCGTTACCACAGAAGGCGAAGTAGGTATAACCATTGGGCTCCATCTGTTTTAGCTTTATGATAGGGAACACTGTTATTTTTGTAGTAGTGTGTGGCTGAGTACACAGTTCAGAAACTACTTCTACTTGTACTACTGCAGTGCAGTAATCATTTAATTACAAGAGTCCTGCTGGCTCTATCTACAGCTCCATGTAGGTATCATGAGCAGTGAATTCCTTACTACCAAATCCCTATTCCACTAATAATTATTATTTTGGATGTATGTAGGACATATGATGAGATGTACACATATGGGGCCAGACTTTTTTTGGAGGACGTGAAGAGATGTGCTAGCACATCTCATCACGTGTCAAAAAAGCAGCATGTTCATTCTCAAAGGGCATCTAAATGAGCACATCTTAGATGCAAGGTTTACACTCCACTGCTAGACTGGTATTTCTGCACTCCAGTACCTTTGCTGTAAGCACAAGAAGACAGCCTTGTGTTATCCAGCAAGAGGAGATTTAATGGTAAAAGAGAATTGGGGCTCATTATGAGTTGGGCAGTATTCCGGCTGTAAATCTGTTGATTGAAGCATAGAGTGGGCATCAAGCGGGTCAAATAAGGGGGATCAGGCATGTAACCAATGGGATATTACACTGCGATTTCCTCCAGCATGTTACCAAATGAGTAATTCTCACTGGACTTCAAGCAGCTGCCTTGCTGAACCGTATACTGGAATATCAAGATCACTCCTTCAATCTCAATCCAGACCTGGACGGGAACTGCCCGAGCATTACTCATCCGTCCAGATGCATCTGGAACTGGTTTTAATTTGAATCGACTCTGGTACATATTCCAACCTGCATCATTTGAGTGCTGCCTTCTAACTCCTGAGCTCCCATATTTTAACCGGCTCGACGCACACTCTACATTTGGATCAACTACAATCCACAGTCCTTGAACTTGATTCAACCCACTTGCACACCAGCTCAAAACATAGTTTGATGCTGTTGAACTGCCAAGAACTGAAAAATGGTACTATTGACTATTAACTGTCTCTTATTTGGGGTTTTGGGCCCCAGAGACTGGAAAGGACAGTATTCCCCTTTCTGCATCCAAAAGAATATCGTTTTTAAAGATCATTGTGATTTTTGCTTGTCTTACACCCCTGATTAATTACTAAGAGTGCTCTCTTTGCTTATTCTCTGTTCTTTCCTCAGGGGTGGGTTTGCTGAAGTGTGTTTTTCTATTTAGTTAGTTTGCAGATGGTGTGTTTTATACAAGTATATCTATTTTTATAGAAGCTTGATTGGACATTGCCTTTATTTTGCACTGTTATGCTGTTTGGGTCCCTACTGAATCATATTCTTAAGAGCATAGCCTTCCCTCGGCCCATGTTACCCTAACATACAAAGGAGGTATATCTGTAGCCTGTGCATGTTTTACCTTTATATTGTGTTGGCACTTGGTTTTTAGCAGTTTTATGTTATGTTATGTTAGGTTATGTTATGTTATGTTATGTTACTTGGCATTTATATAGCGCCTTATGTATCATTGGTATGATCTCAAAGTGCTGATAGGTTGAACGTCCTCGGGAACCGCAGTGTAAGTCAGTGGAGAGAGAGAGAGTGTTGTATAGTGTGTGGGCGCACCAGATATGTGTGCAGCCTGTGTGGTAATTGCATGATAGCTGCTTCTTAGCAGTAGGTGCAGTGGTGAGGAAATCAGTTGGATGTGTTCAGTCTGGAGGGTGGACACCTAGACTGAGTTCTGGCTGCGTTAGGCCTGGGGAGACGCATAAACTAGCAGTAAGTGCTCAGCTAGCTGTGTTTAATTAGGATGATGGGTAGTTTGTGGGGTCATGTTAGTATGAGAACAACTATACTGAATGTGTCATAGTATAGCTGTGTTGTAGTTGAGTGATGGTGTATAGGAGAGAGTAAGCATAGTAGTGTGATATGATGGTTATCAGTAACACGCCGGTGGCCAAGCACTACATCCGTACCATTTACTTTAGCGGTTTATTTACTCTATATGTTCCCTCCACTTTTTCCATTACATCCACTTTATCCGTTCCATCTGCTACAACCGTTACATCCATTCTATCCACTCCATTTGTCTCCGGAGGATAGCTCAGCGGCAACATGCTTGTCTTGGAAGCAAGACGGCACAGAGCACCACAGGTTTGATCCCCGGGTCCGCGCTTAGAAACCTCTGGGTATTAAGTGCGTTATAAATAACCTATCATATTATAGGTACAAATGCATCATATTATCCCCCATCTACTCCATCCACTCATCTCCTCCATCCACTCAACTCCTGTACCCACTCCATCGACTCATCTCCATCATCCACTCCATTCACGCATCCCCTCCATCCACATGATCCATTCATGATCCCCTTCATCCGTTCCATTTACTCCATCCGTTCTATCTTTTGCATTTGTTCCATCCGCTCCATCCACTCTATCCGCTCCATCAGCTCCATCCATGCCATCGGCTCCATCCACTCCATCCGTGTGAGCCAGCGTGGGACTTTTAGGCTCTACAGATCCTTGTACATCTGCATGACAGAATCCAATTCATCACAAAATCACACAAACCTTCTTGTGAGAGGAAACATTTTGTTTACAAAATAACATTAGTTAAACAAAGTTGTAGGACTAATACTGGATTTTTAGAATACATCTGTCATCGTGTTCTGAGATATGTAAGTGGCGTTTTTAAGTGAAAATATTCATGAAGTTGTTCTTTATTTTAATTATTTGTTTTAAGCAGCTCGGCCTTCTTGCTCACCTCCGTAGTTCTTTATTGTTGTAGTACCTTTTCAATGAGTTTTTTACTTTGAGGAACAGTATTGAGGGTGCATACATATACAATACATATGCCCTATGGTGTGTGTGAGTGTGTGCGTGTGTGTGTTTCTGTGTATGTACGTTAGCTTGCATGATGGTGCACAGCTGGTTGAAGTGCATGTTTGATTTGTTGATTTGGCACAGTTTCTTATGAAGGAGACATGCAGGGCTGGCCATGATTGTTTGTAAAATTTCGGGTAACCTACCGAAAAGGAACGTTTTTTTTCTTCAGTTCCTTGTGACAGATCTCAGCTATAACACTAGCCGGGGGCCCTCAACGTGGAATGCTTTGTAACATCCTAACCACTTGTAATAGCTCATTGCAAGTAAATAGTAGATGTAATTAGTACTGGGTGTTATGACTAACTTGTAATAATGCTTCTGAGGGCAGATGTATTTAGGCCTTTTACAGTCACATTGGCGCTGCATATGTGCTGTAGAGCCCCTACCTCGCGTTGTTCAAATGTGCTAAGTAACAGAGAACGTCTGTGACGAGTATCGGAACTCTAGGGTAAATGTGAGAAGCCATTATATGTGGTGAGTAGTGATGTCCCAACTAGATTACGGTGAAGTACAAAGGTGCCCTCAACCATAGATGATACATATATTGATAGTCTCCAATTAGGCTGCTATATGAGTGACTTCTTAAGATCTCAGAAATCCGAAGTGTTTTAAAATAGTGTTAACATGTTGGATTGGTGGAGCTTTATTCCTTTGAAACATTGTGGGATATGTTTAAGAAATAACGCGTTTGCTTGAAGCCACATTATATTTACAATATATCACCAGTTAAACAGTGTTTTTAGAACTGATACTGAACTTTTAAAATAAACCTTGCATCAGAGTTAGAAATATGTAAGGGGTGCTTATGGAAGAATGTCTTTTTTTTAAAATTACTATGCTAAGCAGCTTTTTATTCCTTGTATTGCTTGGCCTCAGCATAACCCCTTCAACACTAGGAGGCCGATTCATGGAATTAATGTGCGCTGAAAAATCCCATGCAAGCGTGCAAAAGCGTGTGAATCGCAGCGCAAGTGTGAAAATCGTAGCGAAACCCACGCACAGCAATTCATGGAAGTCTGTGCGCGTGTAAATCCATGGATGTGCGCTAAAATCCTGCGTGGCGCACGCTGGCGGACACGTTTTCAAACAGCGTGCGCTACACGCACAGCGAAAGCGCACATAGCGAAGCTCACACAACAAAAGTAGGTGTAACACGGGGCGTAACACGCGGAATGGGGAGCAGCGTGTGAAAATGTGGGCGTCATGGGGGAAGTACAGCAGGCAATTGCGCGGAACGCCCACAAGTGCGCCTACAACACGTATTCATGGAATCGAACGGGGCTAACGCGTGTGCCAAAAAAGACGCGCTAATCCGGAAACACATATGCCAGCAGGAAGCAGGCGTACGTGGACCCCCGCAGCATAAAAGTGCACACAAACAACAAACAAGCTAAGACGCCAAGATGAATATACCGTTCCTCGCAGCAGTGGTCGTGGGATACTGCAGGAGAAGGAGGAGGATAGTCAGGCCCAGAATGTTTACACCCAGAACCAGCCTTTTTGGGATGCCTGATGACCAGGTGTATGGGAGGTACAGGTTTCCACCTCACATAATACTCGACCTGGTGAGTGAGTGGGAGGATGACCTCACATCACCCACCCTGTGCTCCCAAGCACTGAGCCCCTTGGAAAAGGTGCACAATGTACTGCACTTCTTGGCCACTGATTCATTTCAGCAGACAAGTGCCATAGTGGGGGGGTCTTACAGGCCACGCAGTCACACTGCCTGCACCAGGTGTTGGCCATCATGACTGCACGCCCATCAGTCCGCAGGCACATATACCTGCCCAGAACACCTGCAGAAAAGCAGACTGTCGTCCAGGATTTTTACGGGGTGGCACGCTTCCCCAAAGTGCTAGGTGCCATTGACTGCACTCATGTGGCTGTACATCCTCCCAGGGCAACTGAGTACATCTACAGAAACTGCAAGCACTGGCATTCCATCAACGTGCAGGTAGTATGTGATGCCAAGGGAATCATCACCTCAGTATATGCCAACTATCCGGGGTCCACCCATGACAGTTTCATTTACAGAATGTCAACCCTAAACCGGGACCTAGAAGCTGGGCGGCATGGTGATACATGGCTGCTTGGTGAGTATAAATGCCCCTGCACATGCATGCATGTCATATACTGAGTAATGTCACAACCCCACTAATGATACCCATCATCACCTCCCCAGGGGACAGTGCCTACACACTGAGCACCCACATGATGACACCAATTCGGAACCCCACCACACCACCCGAGGTAAGATACAACACAGCCCATATTGCAACACGGGGCATAGTGGAGCGCACATTCGGAGTGCTCAAGTCATGCTTTCGCTCCCTTGTACGCTCTGGCGGGCAGGTGCTGTATGCGCCCCGAGTAGTGTGTAGGATCATAGTGGCAGCATGTGTCCTGCACAACGTTTCAACACGCCGGGGCCTGCCGGTGGACATGGTGGTGTCCCCCATCCCCAACTACAAGCACGGCCGCTGCGCATGGGAGGGGAAAGGGCACGCAATTAGGCAGCCTGTACGCAGCTGGTGGCTAATTATTTCACCTAAAATCACACCCCTGTGGAGTGCACACAGCCATGGCACATACCAGCTGACAATCAATGATGATGACATAAGCATAGTCAACTGTCACAACCATACCAGCCTGAGATTGGTCACCTGGATTTGTTACATTGTGTGCATCCCTACCTGCCGAAAGACAACCAATGCTGTGTCACCAAAAATACACATTTATGCTGCAGGAATGACTACCCTCTTGCAAAATACAACATGAAAATAGTGCCATGTTACCCAACCCCTCCCCAGCTCCGCCACCCAACACACCATGGCATGTCATGCAATGTGAGAGCAAACAAAGCAATGCACAAGACCTGACACAAGTGTCACAAAGTGCACTGTCCCAAATGGAAACTGCCCACAGACAATATGCTCCCAGTAATCAATAACAAAACAGCACACATGAACAAATACTTACCACCAACACAATACAGCAACACACCATGAAACATTGAAAAAACATGACAGTACTAAGTCAAAGTAGTGGTAGTCTTGCAACCTGAATAAGCCATCACATCGACCCCTTCCAACTGTAGAGTGCTGCTGCCACGCATATGTGTCAGTGTACTGCATACAACATGAACTCCATCTGCAAAGGAGACAGCCTTTTGAAGCCATGAGGAAGGAACCTGCAAATTAGGAGGAAGACATGGATGCACAAGCACATATCAATACCTCATGCAGTGTACAATACAACAACAATACACACTAGGGATGTACACACAGTATTGACTACAGACTGCCCACACAGCTCATGGGAGCCAATGTCACTGTATAAGTCACTGTCACTTGGTCACACCCTTTGCAAGCCCATTGAAACAGGAAGCAGGAGGGGTGTGTGTGTCACAAACCCAAGCATCTAACCCAAACTCAGGACAAGCCTGCATGTGACCAGCCAGAATACAGTGGTTGCCCACGGGAGCCACACAAGGCAACACACTGTAAAGAAAAAAGAATAAAATCAAAAATGGCCATGTGGGGGCCAGGCAGGGGGAGGCCAACCAGGAGGTTCAAGGCACGGCTATGCCATTGTGGGAGAACTGTGTCGCTCTCTTCACCCTCTGCTGCTGCATCAGGAGGTGGTGGCACTATGGGAGGCAGCCCACGCAAAGCCCTGGTATGGCCTGGTATGGTCCTCCATGGCAGCAAGCATGTGGGTCTGGAAGGTCTGATTCTGGAGGATTAAAGTGCATAGATCCCCATGTAGCACCTCACGGGTTGCCTGCACTTCTGCACGCATGGCCTCGCGGGATGCCCGGATCTCCTCACGTGTTGCCTGCAGCTCATCTGAGAGCGAACGTGTGAGGTGCTCCAGCTGCTATTCTGCCCTAACATTCAGGAAGCCTCAAGTTCAAGCAGACTCTGCCTGAGGTTATGGAGTTCTAACCTCAGGTCTTCCCTGTGGCCCTGTGACTCTATTGATATGGATTTGCGCAGTGTCTCCAGTGCCGCCCGACGGTCCCTGTTGGATGCCAACATGTCTTCCCTGTGTGATTGGCAAATGGAGTCTGTTGCCTGCTGTTGTTGCTCCATCTGCATTTCAGGGGGGATAATGGAAGTGGCCACCCTCTCCATTGCCTGAGCAATCATTTCTACTGATGCTGCCTGTTGGGTTGCCATACCGTACATGGAGTTTTCCCATACAGTATTGCCTGATGGTGCACGGCCACCGCGTCGGCGGGCACCACACATGTTCGGGGCAAGGCGATCTGCACCTTACTGTGCTGGCACTGCCTGAGGCTGCAGGACTGCATTCCCCCTCTGATCTGCTGGCCCATGCTGTGGCGTGTGACCCTGCATCCGTAACCACCAAAGGCGGACCTACCAACACTGACATCCCCATAGAGGGTTCTAACCTGTTGCAGGTGGGTTGGACAGAACAGAATCCCTGCCAGAAGCACTGACCTGCGACAGCACATAAGTCTCATCATCCGACTCAGCACCTGAATAGAGGTCTGGGGAGCTGCACCCAGAGACACCCCTCGACAGTATGGTCTGCAGTACCAAAGTGTTTTCATCCACCACCACACCACGTCCCCCACTGGTGCCTGGTCATGGCTGAGAATCCTCCTGGGTCTGCACCATCTCCTGAACTTCACCAGCATCGAGTGCGTCGTCACCTGCAAAAACATGAAATACAAGAAATGGAAACAGGCATGAGCACCACAGCACACACGTAGGCCTGACAAGACAGAGATCCTGTACATGGTTTACACATGTCCCACATGACTATAACCATGGCATGCATGCACTTTCAATGAGTTTGAAGGGGAGTCAAAAAGGCAGACAATGAGGACACCAAGATGGAAAAGCAACACATTTGCAGCACGTTGTGTAGCACTGGCATCACACATCAGACTGTGAGTGGCAAGTCCAATACACATACATGACACATGCCAGCACACAGATGTCATGTAACATAGCCATGGTAAATTAGACAACTACGGCGATATGTCAGTGAATGAGTACTGTCACACATCCATGTCACATGGACACGATGAGAAGATTAATGCAGAATAGTGTTGCAAAATATGCATGTGCAACACACTGCAACTCATCCAGTGTACAATAAGACAGTGATTGTAGGCAGATGTACACATCAATGGTTGGTCACTTCAACATGACAGGAAACAACTATCATGTTCCACATGCATACAGGCCCTAAAAATAAATGTCAGCAGGCCAATACTCCCTCTCCCTGAATGGTCTAATCATTCACATAACCAGGTAACTAAAGTGGCACAATGTGGGGTGTAATCAATGACAGAAGCATGTCACATATGTGGCATTAGTGATGAAAAAAGCATATGAAAAATGGGATAATCTAAACAATCAGCCTGAATGAACACAGAAAAAATCAGAACAATGTTGTTGCAAGATGATAGTTCAAGTGCAACAGCAGTAATGTGGGGCTAATTGGCTACTGTGGGCAGAAGGGATACTGTCATACACAAATCAAAGGCACGTGAATGTATTGGAGGAAGCAAATGGGTGACCCATAACACTCAGGAGTACACACCCTCACCTGGCACTCAATCAGAACCCGTCACCCAAACAACATACACATGGATTACACACACATGCATGGGCACTCAACGGACAATGCATCGTAATCAGGTAGGTCCCCCATGCCTTGGATCTGTTCCTCTGTGATGAAGGTCCCAGCAACAGACTCATGTTCAGTGAGTTTGTTGTCCTCTGGTGGAGACCCACCGCCAGTCACCAGAGTAGCGGCATGATTTGAGGGCAGCTTGTTCTTTGCTCTGCGTTTCAGGTCATTCCACCGCTTGTAGCAATCATCAGCTGTGTTCCTCACAAATCCAAGGGCACTTATGCTGTCTGCGATGGTCTGCCAGTGTGCCCTACATTGACCAGGTGTGGTCTTGCACCCTGCAGTCACCACCATTTTGCGGCTATGTGCTGACACATAGGTCACAAGTGCATCAGGTTCGGTGTCATTAAAGCGAGGCTTCCTTGACGTGCCGGACTGTGTAGCCATGCCTGGGGTCTCAGCCTGTAGTGCCAGAGCACCCTTCTTCCTCTTTTTCAAAGGTGGCTTGCGCCACTCTGGTCAGTAGGGGCTGACACGCCAGTGGACTGGGTACTGGGAGTGTGCGAAGTCACAATGACCATAGGTCTTGCTGCAGGCATTGGCTGAAGTGTGTTGTTGGCAGGGGCAACGTCGGTTTGATGGACCTGGACTGACACTGTCCCGGCTGGGAGACTCAGAGCTGGGGTGGATAGAGCTGCAGCTGCCCCTGCAGCCTCCCCACCCTGCCTACTTGGGGTAGCAGATGACATCGCTGCCCCAGATCCACGTGGCCTGGTGACACCAACTTGCACTGCCACACGTGGCTTAGACTTGCTGACCTGGAAGTCAGCCTGGGAGTCATCCTGTGCCAGGTCAGGTGCCACAATGGGCTGGTCCAACAAGGGCTGAGCTGGGATGGTGTCAGCCACGTTTCCCCCAACCATGGGGGGAGGGAGCATGGGTGTCCCTGATTGGTCCTCCACACATGGTCTAGGGGCACCCTGCAAATCATGGCCACGTCCCCTACCGTGCCCACCACAGCCACCTTTTGGAGGTCAGCCACCTTTGCCTCCCTTACCGCTTGGTCGCCTCCCAACCATGGCACTGAAGTTGTTGTGCGTATGGGAGTTGCAGTAAACAATTGTGCTGGGCAATTGGGGGTGAAAGGGGTAGGTTACTAGATGGAATTCGTATCCTAGTGCTCTAGCAAGGCTGTCTGTGACCCCTGGGGGAAGATGACGGGTCACGCAACGCACAGGCACCCCGAAAACAAAACGTAACGTGCACACAACCCCTCGTAGACCACGTGCATGGAAAAATGAACCCGCACTACGCTGTGGCACCCAGAAACACAAAAATAAGCGTACACGTGTTACATGCAGCCTACAATGACCTCTGAAGGGGTACGCGACACACGGGGCAAGCACCGTTGGTAAATACGTGCGCGACTCACCGTCTGCCTTGAAAAAGAACGTGAAAAAGACGCACGTGTGCACGTTGGCAACACCCCCGCCAAAAGAAGAATTGTATGCTGTCTGAGGAGACATTACAAAAGAAGTAGTGAACGCTGTTTGAGGAAACAGGCCCAAAAAAAAATGAGCGCTGTCAGAAGTAACAGGGAGTACAAACTTGAAACGCTGTGAAGTAATCGCGTGTGAACTGACAAAAAGTACAGAATTCACCCACTCGCTCTCCACGAAAAGCACGTACAAGTAAATGAGGTCCTACAAGTATCTTTTAAACCGACCCACACGTACAACGTCACTTACGCGTGTATGCGCTAAGGCCCTTTCCTCCAATTACACAGCTGAAATTCGGACGTGCAGTTCTTGGACGTGTACACATGCACCCGTGCTGAGGGAAACGCCCGCGTGTCACGTCACAGTTGCGTAGGCCCTTTCCTAGGATTACACGCATTCACACGCGGACGTGTAGTTTTTTCACGTGCAATGAGCACTATGCCCACATCACGAGGGAAACGCCCATGCGCGTCACGTCACAGATGCGCTATTTGCGCTAAGGGCCATTGGTCCAATGAAACCGCGTATGTGTGCTGAGGCGCTTACACGCGAAGGGCCTTTCCTCGAATTACATGCTGACGTGCAAGATTTTCACATGCCAAATCACTCCGTATCAAGCTGGCCACGCAACAACACACGGAAGACTATGCTCCTGCCCAGAAGGCCAAATTACTGCCCCCCAGAGCCCCGAGCACGCTCCCACCTTATAACTAACTCATTCTCAGCAGTGGTGCAGGAGGAGGCTGAAACTGGCCCCGACATTTTTCTCACCGTCCTTCTTCTTCCTGACAAAGTTCATCATGGATATCTCTCTTCCTCGCACTTGGCGGGATGTCAATCAGTTCAAAGGAATTGTCAACAATTTAGTCTGCCAGCCCTTAGCAGCCTGGGTTACTTATTCGTTCTAGGCAAGATCACTTTCTCACACTGCTCAGAGGACTTATGAACAGTTCTCTATTGCCTTTGTACCATGTGCGTCCAGCTAGTCCGCTCTGGTTCAGGACACATGTACTTTTTATGATCGCACCGAGAAGCCGCGAGTCTTGAATTGTCCGACTTGCACAACTCTCACGCTTCTCTCCTCTACACCGCTAGTTCCTTCTCCGTCCATGAGCGGAACCAGAGGTTAGCATGAACACCAAAGAACTGTGGATCACTCTGCCTTTCGAGACTGCAAATCATATCACCTCACTCCTGGTATTTTGTGATCCGTGAACAATGCCGGTGCACTTCCAGATCCAGGCTCAGAGTCAGCCTGTGGCGGAATGGCAGGTGCTGGTGTGTGCCGCCACAGTGATGTGGATTCGGTCTTTGGCTCTGGCGCAATGGCAAGTGCTGGTGGGCGCCAAAGGGGTACACGTTTAGTGTCTGCCATTATTTGCAATGCAGATTTTGTGTCGGCCAACAGTGATGTAGGTTCTGCTGGGCAACGTTGCGGCACTCTTTGCCCTTCCCCCTTTTTGGCAATCTTTTCAGGCTTTGTTTCGAGTTTCACTTCTCGCTCGGACAGATTTAGCGGCAGTGGACTGGCAGCAGTTTCTTTCGTTTCTGGGACCGCTGTCTCTTTCCGGTCGTCCGGATTGGGCAAGTCTTTCAGTGAAGATGGGATCTTTTTGTCAAGGGTGGCATGGATCCATGCCTTCCTTCCATCCACCCATATCGCCGTCTGCGTTGCCAGAAGCACTTGATAGGGGCCGCGCCACCTGGGTGCTAACAATGATTTTCTCTTAAAGTTCTTAAGCAGCACCCAGTCTCCTGGCTCCAGCGCGTGCCCTGGACCAGTATATCTTACGGGTAGAGCCTCCTGCACCTGCTGATGAATCAACGCTATTTCTGCATTAAAAGGCCACAATAAGTGCAAAGTACAGGATGCTCCACTTCACTCAGTCGCTTTGGCTGAGGTGCGCACCAAACATTCGCCGTCCTCCCCATCACAATCACATACCGGGAGAACCCAGTACTAACCTGTACAGACGTACGCATGCACAATAGCGCTATCGGTAATGCATCCACCCAACTCAACTTGCTCCCTGCACATATCTTGCTAATTTTTGACTTGAGGATTCCGTTGTGCCTCTCAAAAAGACGGGCCGAACTCGGATGCCTCGAACTATGAACTCTCTTATCAATCTGAAGACCTGCACATATCTGTGATACCACTGCGCCCACAAAATGTGGACCGTTATCTGACCATATGACAAGGGGCAAGCCAAAACGGGAAAAGTATTCTTTAAGCATTACTTTTGCCGTACTCATTGCTGTGCAGTCTTTTAAGGGATATGCCTCCACCCACTTGCTGAATGCACAGATCACCACTAAGACATATTTCAAGTTTTGGCACCTCTCCATCTCTATGAAATCAAAATGGATTACCTCAAAAGGCATAGAGGGTGGGCCAAAACTGCCTATTGGAGTCACTGTTCCCTTTCCTACATTGGGTTGTAAACACATAATGCAGTTCTGCACCAACCTCTCTGCATTCTTCCATACCGTAGATAGGTGCTGTATTATTTTCTTAGCACAGATGTGGGTAGGGCTGTGAGCCATTGTGACCATTGCAGTTACATAGGAATTTGGCAACATCCAGTTTTTAGTTCCCTTGTCCACCCAACAACCCTCTAAATTTAACTCAGCAGAGCCCTCTGCCCACCCTCATCGGCCGTGGCTTCGGCCTGCATTTCTTTGACAGTGGCAATTCCATCTTCTCTCATACAGGGTACTTCTTCAGTCTGGACTGTCATCAGTTTATTATTCAAATCCTCGCATTTCACTATTGCTAGGCGCTTTGGAAAAGTGAGTGCAGACAGCAATCGTACAATCAAAGGGCCATGTTGAATTCTGGCCCCATGCAATGTCAAGAAACCCCTCTCAGCAAAGTTATGAACCACCCCAAAAGCATACTGACTATCAGTATATATATATTCACATTCAAATTTTCAGAATTCTCACAGGCTCTGGTTAATACTATTATTTCTGCGGCTTGTGCCGAGTTGTAGGGGATTCTTTTGCTTTGTACAACGCTCTCTAGGGTAGTGATAGCGTAAGCTGCAGTTGATGTGCCATCAGGTAGTTTAAAACAAGAGCCATCACAAAATAACTCTCCATCTGGCTCCTTTTGTGGGGTGTCACTTAAATCAACTCTCCCCTTTGTTTCTTCCTCAGTGACCATTAAGCAATCATGGGGTGGTGATCCGTTGTCACCAATTTCTTCTGTGGGTAGTGGCATTAATTCTGCAGGATTCAAATCGCTACACCTCATAATTTGGACATGGGGCATGAATAAGATAATTTCATATCTTGTCAGTCTAGCAGAGGTGAGGTGTTGCGTCTGTGTCCTATTTAATAGGACATCTATGGCATGTGGCACCATCAGAATTAAAGTATGCCCCAATACCATCCCTTCCGTTTGTTCCACCGACGCAGCAGCCGCCGCGACAGATCGCAAACATCGTGGTAGTGGGCGCGCTACAGGGTCCTGCGCAGAAAAAAAATAGCCGCACGGTCTATTTCTTCCACCTTGTTCCTGTGTCAAAACAGCCAATGCACATCCTTCATTCTCACATACAAACAATCTAAAAACCTTTTCATAATTTGGTGTGCCCAAAACTTGAGCAGAACATGCAGTTTTCAATTGATCAAACGCTCTCTGACATTCTTCATTCCACTGCAAAGGCATCACCGCATCCTTCTTAGTTAATAGCACCATTGGCTTCACAATCAACGCAAAATTACCGATCCACTGCTGGCAATAAGAAGCCATGCCTATTATGGCTCTGACTCCTTTCTGTGTCTTTGGAATAGGCATACAAGAAATACTTTCTATGCGTTCTGGCGTTAGCCTTCTACCTTCTTTCGCAAGTAGGTAGCCCAAATAAGCTACCTCCTTTCGATTATATTGAAACTTCTTCAAACTAGCTTTATGGCCATGTGCCGCTAGGTGTGACAGTAGTAATACGGTGCTCTTTTTACAAATCTCTTCTGTATCAGCAGCAATCAACAGATCATCTATGTATTGCAATAGTACACACCCCACTGGTAATTCTAGCATGTCTAGCTGCTCTTTTAACGCTCTACTGTAAATACTCTGACTTTCTGTATATCCTTGTGGAATGCGTGTGAATGTAAATGATTGTCCCCCTAATGTGAACGCGAACAAATATCTACTGTCCTTGTCCACCAGAATACTAAAGAAAGCATTTTTTAGATCAATTACACTAAAGTAATCTGCTGAGGCAGGTATCATTGTCAATATTGTAGTGACGTCTGGGACCAAAGGAAATTGTGGATCTACTACTTTGTTTAGCGTGCGCAAATCAATTATAAAATGATATGGTACTTCATTGCCTCCTTTCTTATACACTGGAAGAATCGGGCTGTTACTTGTACTGCCTGTAACGTCTTCAATTACCCCTAATTTCACCAAATCTGAAACAATACTTTTCAATCCTCTCTTTCCATTAGCCGAAATTTTATACTGGGGAATTTGCGGCAGTGTAACTCCTTCTTTCAAAATTATCCTCACTGGCTCTATCTTCAAGCATCCTACATCGTTGTCATGCATCGCCCATATACAGGTTGGCACTTTTCTTAACTCTCCTGGCAAAGTTTCAGACATGAATTCTGACACAGGGGCATCTTGTGGCCAAATCGTCAGAAACACCCCGTCTGACGTACAATGTATAATCGCACCTAGCTTTTTCAACAAGCTTAATCCCAACAGGTTCTCCCCACAATTTTCTGTTAGGAGAAAGGGACAATGTTCAGTGAATGGTCCTATGGTAACTGGGACTGATTGGGACACTGGGTTTATGATTGGTGTACCTGCGAACCCTACGGAAATATTCTTTTGCCCTGACAGTGGTATATCCGGAACCAAGTGATGGTCTATTGAACACTTTTGCGCTCCTGTATCTACAAGGAAGCGGTGCTCCTCATTCCCGACTCTCATTTCTACGTAGGGTCCTCTCTGATTCACGGGAATAGACACTGGTTCCGACCTCTGCCCTGGGCTGTCCTATTGGGGAAAGAACACATCATCCGATGTGTAGTCACTATTACTGTAATACTTATTTGGCTGCGTATTGAAAATGTTGCCATTCTTTCCTCTATTTCCCCCACTCTGATTCCCATACTGTTGGTTTTGCTGACCCTGACTCTGGTTAGGAGCACTTTGGTTTTGGGCTTGGTTTTGATTACCTTCATTATTGTGGTGCTGCTGCATACTATTCCTATTTGGTCCATTCGCTCCTTGGTGCCCTCTGTGCTGTCTTCTCTGGCCAGTTCCATTTCTATTCTGTAAATTTGGACATTGCGCTCGCCAGTGTCCTTTCTCCTTACAGTATGCACACTGATTTGGTCCCAATGCCCCCCGATGCATATTCGAATTACTCCTCCCTTGTGTGTTCCCTCTTCCCCTATTATGTCCTGCTACTTGCTGCAGTAACACCCTTGTTTTAAGTATGCATGCTTTCAAGTCTTCCCCCACCGGTTTTAACAACAATAATTCGTCCACCATCGCCTTTCGCCCCGGCGATGGTAACTGTTGCCGTTGATTATGTGGCCCTAGCACTTCCTTCCTATCTCTCCTGACATCTTTACCCCTGTTCCCAGGTTCAGTAAACATTTCAGCATAATCATTATCCAATTCATTTTTAAGCTCAAAAAGTCCATATACATGTTCCCTTACTTCTTCATCTCTTTCTCTACAGCTTGCTAATGCATTGAAATCTAACAATCGCTGCGGTGGTAATTTCCCAATTAACTGTTTCCATCTCTCCACCAAATATTCACCCATGCATTCCAACACTACCTGTCTTTCGTTGCTTCTTCGGAAGCCATACATCGAAGCCAATGCTGCCGTCCCATCATTCCCGTCTATATACATCTCTGCCTGTTGCTGCAATTCCACCTTCCTTTC
The DNA here is from genome assembly GCF_040938575.1 of Ambystoma mexicanum. Classification (NCBI taxonomy): domain Eukaryota; kingdom Metazoa; phylum Chordata; class Amphibia; order Caudata; family Ambystomatidae; genus Ambystoma; species Ambystoma mexicanum. The sequence continues at coordinate 370,153,932 of NC_090922.1, forward strand.
TTTGCTGATCGCACTGCGAGTTACCCTTGAGCATCCACTTTGTTCAGTCCCGCCTCTTGCCCCTGTGGTTTCAACTTCAACCCCTTGAGGGACGGACGGTACCGAGTCTGTATCTAAGGCGGGAGGTGCGGATGGGACAATAGGAACGGAGAGTGTCGGCTGTGGGCCTGGTTGGCTAATAGGAAGTGCTACGTGCGCAGTCTGTGGCTGTGGGAGGGCTTGAGCTACGGGAGGGAGAGTTTGAGCTATGGGAAGGGCTTGAACAATAGTTACTGGCGTGTTTGGCCTCACTTCTGATCTTGGGCTTGTTTTGTATGGATCAATATGTTTTCCATCACTTCATCTACTATGTGCAAGTCCCGTTGTGGGTATATTTTCTCTATGTTCAACTGGTCATGTCTACCTGACCTCCTTAGACACTCCGTCCACTCCTCCTCCTCATTTTCTTCTGCTACCCGTGGGGTGGGTAGAGGGGACACCTGGGAGGACCCACACTGCCAATTCACGTGTAGGACTCCCCGCGCACCACACTGGATACACGTAACCCACTCTGACAGCAAATTTGCGTGTGAACCCTCCCGCGCACCCCAGTAACACACGTACCCCGCTCGCACAGGGCCAATCGCGTGTGAAAGTTCCCGTGCACTCCAGTAACACACGTACCCCGCTCGCACAGGGCCAATCGCGTGTGAAAGTTCCCGCGCACCCCAGTAACACACGTACCCTGCTCGCACAGGGCCAATCGCGTGGGAAACTCCCTGTGCACCCCAGTAATACACGTATCCAGCTCGCACAGGGCCAATCGCATGGGAAACTCCCCCTGCCGGGGTGTACATGTATTCGGAGGGGTGCGCGGGGAGTTTTAGTGGCGTTTTCGTGGTTAAGGGCCTGTGCGCCATGTATGGGATTTGTGTGCTGTGCATGGCGCACGGGGAGTAGTTGGGGGCGTAACTGGCGCTGCTGCAGGGTCGCTGCGCCACTCTGCACCACGGCTGGTTTTGGATGCTAAAATCCACGAATACGCTGTGTGAGGAAATGGATTTTAGCGCACGCGGCTGGCGCAGAACGTCGCACGTGCACACTGTGTGCCAGCCGCGTGCGCCACTTTTGCGCTGAATTCTATGAATTACCCTGCTGATCTGATGTCCATGTAAATTGAATATATTTTCCAGCTGTTCATATGTAGAACCTATGCAGAAACTGCAGACGTTGAGAAAAATACAACAAACGCCATACAAAAAACGTGTATTTCTGAAATTGAACTTTACGTAACTGCACATTTTGTCTTTTTGAGGACTAATTAGCAAAACAGTAGTTTGCAATATAAACAGGTATTTATATGTACTTATTTGTTTATTCAATAATGATTGGATTCATTATTATTATTCAATGCTATGTTTATGCTTTTATGGAAAACTGTTTTTACGAGTTAGAAGTAGAAATTGTTTGTTCACTGCTGGTTTTCAAACAACTACCGTAAGATTTATACAAATCCATTATGAAAACCATGTTTGCTGTTTAAGACACGTGGTAACATGCAGATCTTGCTCAGCTTTCCGACATTTTATTTCAGTTGTGCACTAGAAATACGCTACACAAATTCATCCATATCAACCAACGTCTGCGAATTGTCACAGACAGCTCAGAAGACATTGGTGTCTTTTCTATAATGCACAAGACTAGTGTCAGATGTCTACTCCGTGCTGGGTCACGCAACAACATTTTGATGTCACAGCTAGCATTGATTTTACAGCTGCAGAGTGATCTCACAACTGTACTGACACGAGGGCAGTATTTACAGGAATGTTCCCAGATATTATGGGTTTTCCTGTATTAGAATATAATATTTCGTGCACTGAGCATTTATTTTTATATTTTTGGATAGATTTAACAACACTTGTTTCATTAGGTAGTCTGCTTTTGGCATAATAGTGCATTGATAAACCTCTGTAATGCCCAGGCGCACACTGCCTTTTCATCAGAAAACCACGTCCAGGAGTAAGTGAAACACATGTATAATACAAAACAGTAAAAGCAGGTTTAATGACCTTAAGCAAAACAGCGGAGCACGTCTCCCTGGGATAGGTAAAGTCGTAGCTCAGTTAATTTGCACAGGACATGTTAGTACTATTTTATGACATGTAAATATTTTATTAGTCAAGTTTGAATTACAGAACCTTTCTAGCACACTTAGGAAAAATTGACCACAATAGGACTTTCAGTGGGCTTTATTAAAACAAGCCTTGCTATTTCATCAGAACTAAAATGCCTTTTAAAAGGTGCAATGTTTTAAAGTGGCATCTTTTACACACTCAAATTTAGAAAATATGCAGAAAACAAGCCAACTCATTTGAGGCCAAGAGGAAAAAAAATGTTCACTCCTATAAATCTGCCACACGTTTGCAAGTGACAGATACGTTGTTTATTTGCATAATCATTTGACAGTGTTTTGGATTACCGAGATCAAAACCAGGTTGCCAGAGCACCAAGACCTGAAACATTGGGCACCATCCAAAAGTGTTACAGGGGAAATAATTAGGGGTCGCAAAGTTTAGAACGGGATCATCAACGAGCTCTACATTTAGTTATAGCTGAACGTCCATGACAAGAGGCAGGGAAGGTATCTATCATTGAAGCCATCAAACCATCCCCATGTTTGTGTGAATTTGTGCATCCCAAAGCACCAACTTATATCCAATGGAGCCCAAGGTACATTTTCAAGTAAGGGACTAATTGTATACAAACAATAGAGAAGGCAGAGCAGGCTACAAAAGAGACCAGATTAAGTCAGTGAATGCTCACCAGTAATTCGTGAACCCTAGACCTTGCCCATCCTTTATGTTATTTATTTATGTATGTATTTGTTTATATAGCACCAGAGCCCGCAGACATCAGGGCCCCATGTAGTTTCCCCATGTCATTTTAAGCATTTCAGAGATAAAATCATATAAGGACATAGAGCCCAACTTTGTTCCTACGTGCAAACTCTCCATGGGGGCTCATTTTCGTAGGGGCATACTTAAAAAACATGTGTAAAAGCCTTGAACCTCTTCTACCCCTCTTCACAGTTATTGTCAACTCATCCTTCACCTCCTCCTCAGTCCCCTCCTCACTGAAGATGTCCTGGGTTGCCCTCCTACTCAAGAAACCTACTTTAGACCCAGCCACACCTACTATCCACAGGACCATCACCACCGTCCAGTTCCTGATGAAAATCATACATAGGGTGGCCTACCTGCAAATCCAAAACTTCCTTGAAAAGCACAACATCCTAAGCACTCGTCAATCTGGCTTCCACCCCAAGCATGGAACAGAGACAGCACTCCTGGACCTCAAAAAGCAATTTGACGAGGCTGCCTTTTGTTCTTGTCGACCATCAAACGCTCTGTCACCACCTCACTTCTGCTGCACATTTCGGCAATAAAGCAGCTAAGTGGGTCACAGCATTCCTTGCCAACAGAACCTGCAGGGACTTCTACAACAAGGCTGCCACCCTCCCACCTCTGATCAGCTGTGGCGTCCCAAAAGGCTCCTGTGTCTCCACCACCTTGACTCGCTTAGTATCACCTACACTAACTATGTGGATGATACAAATATTGTTATCTCTCTCTCCGGAAACTACCTACAAGACACCCTCAAAGTTAACAATGTTGATGAAATCATTCAAACATGGATGGCCTCACACATCCTCTATCTGAATAACGAAAAAGCAGATGCATCTCATTGGGTCCGATGCCAGGCTGGCCAAACTTGACACCATCTTCCACCATTTCATCATCGATGACTACACCATCCCAGTCGCCTGCCGCGTTAAGACATTAGTTGTCTACCTAGATCCATCCCTAGCTATGAAACGCCAGGTGGACCATATTGCCTACACCTCTGCCTACACCACCAAGATTATCACTGTGTGCAATTGATATCTTTCGTCTGACAATCACCTCACCATCGCAAAGGCCCTCATCCTGTCTAAACTAGACTACTGTGATGCTTTCCTCTGTGGAACATCTGAAGGAAACATGTCCAAGCTACAAACAATCCCAAAAAATGCTTTGCATGCCGTATTGAACCTGAGGAACTACGACCACATCTCAGAGGCAAGAAGTTCTGCCCACTTGCTCCCCATCTGAGAGAGAATATTGTTCAAAATCCTCACCATCATGCACCAACGCTTGTCTGATGATGTGCCTTCATTCCTGATCCGGAAGATCAAGAAACACGTACCGGTATAACTTTCCGATCCAACTACAACTTTCACTTTAAAACACAGATATTTAAATGAACAAGAGCCAGTGGTGTTAGCTTCCCGGTTTGTGCCGCTACACTCTGGCACAATCTCGTGCTCGACTTGCGAGAAGAACTATCCTTCTACCAATTCCGAAAAAAATTGGAGAACTCACATGTTTAACTAACTTTGGGCCTCATTACGAGTTTGGAGGTAGCCATGCCACTATTTGCGGCATGGCTGCCTCCAAACTCGGGTCCGGGTCCGGGTTCCTTGAATGAGGTTTACTGGGCCATTCCAACCCTGGAGGACCCAGTAATTCCTCATTCAAAATACCCATCCCCATTTCCATTGGAGCCCCCATAGGGCTCAATGGCAATGGGGAGGGAGCTAATGACGGGCCCATTAATAACGGGCCCGTTATTAGCTCCTTGGTCCTTTAGCGGCTCCCGCCAAGGACGGCTGGTTTTGCCTGCTAAAGGGACCTCGTAATGCGGCGGTAAGGGGTTAACGGCACCGGCACCCTTACCGGCCCCGTTAACCCCATACCGCCGACCCCGTAATGAGGTGACTATTTGCATCTACTGAACTCCACCTTACAACATTGTTCACTTTACCACTTATTTTGCGCTTAGTGTCTGTAACAGGGCCTAGATGCCTATAGGTTACCGTGCACCACTTTAAATGCCAAAATAAATAAATAAATAAATAAATAAATAAATAAATAAGGCTTTAATGCATGTTGCTCACGTCACCCCGCATTTTCATTCATTTGCATGGTGGACAGGAGGGGCGGAACACAACTTGCCTTTCTGCTACCTCCATTCCTCTCTGCCATAGACATGCCATGGGCCTCATTACAAGGTTGGAGGTACTCCTGCCGGTTTTACAGGCAAGGCTACCTCCAACCTTGTGAAAAAATCTGGCACCTGGCAATGAGGAATTACTGGGATATTCCAACTTTGCCGGACCCGGTAATTGCTCCATTGCCGGGTGTCGGTGCCTGTCAGTCCCCAATCCCATTTGATCACAATAGGGCTCAATGGGAATGGGGACGTCGGATTCACCCGCACCGGATAGAACGGTGCCGGTGCATCAGACTTGCTGTGCTCGCGGGTGCTGCTCTGCCCACCAGGTCAGACCTGGCGGGCCGACAGGCACCCGTGAGCACAGCTCGTAGTATGGCGGTACGGTAATAACGGTGAACGGTGCCAGTAGCGCTAACCAGCACCGTTGTTACCGTACCACCATAATTTTAATGAGGCCCATGATACCTGTCAGTCCCTGTTCCCATTTGAGCCCCATAAGGCTCAATGGGAATGGGGACGTTGAATGCACTAGCACCATTTACAACGGTGCCGGTGCATCCAACTTGCTGTACTCGCGGGTGCCGCTCTAACCGGCAGGTCAGACCTGGTGGGCTGACAGGTACCCGCGAGCACAGCTCGTAGTATGGCGGTACAGTATCAACAGTGCCAGTAGCGCTACCAGCACCGTTGGTACCGTACCGCCATAATTTTAATGAGGCCCATGATGCCTGTCATCCCCATAGGGCTGAATGGAAATGGGGACCTCGAATGCACCAGCACCATTTACAACGGTGCCGGTGCATCCAACTTTCTGTGCTCGCGGGTGACAGGCACCCACGAGCACAGCTCGTAGTATGGCGGTACGGTAGCAACAGTGCCGGTAGCGCTACCAGCACTGTTATTACCATACTGCCATACTTGTAATGAGGTCCATGGTCCCAAATTTGCACCAGCATGAATTTTCATGCCACCACAAATGCCGGGGGTCCTTATGGAGTCCACTGCCTTAATGCGCTAGCAAAAAGAAAACAGACCTCATAGGCATCGCTTTAAAATGATGACTGCTTGTCGTACATGGCAGATAGTGTTTACTTAATTTGCAGATCGGAGTGCAAAGGTGCAGGGCAAAAGGCAGGGTACATGCTTGTACACTGCTTTTTGCCCTGCACTTATGCACTTTGCAGTGCAAATGGCCAAAATTTGGCAGCAGCGACTCACCTATGTGTATGTCACATAATGGGTGGCCGCCTCTGAATTACATAGCTCAATCAAATGAGCACCCATATATTTTTATTCATGTGTGCTATTTTGGTGTGTGTGTTCCCTGCACGAGTCAGGATGTGGCACTAAACATCTGCATCCATCTATTTCTATGCTTCATTCAGGACATGTGCCATCATCTTTACTGAAATAACTTTCTGATCTGGTGAAGCGACTGGCAATCCTGCAGATTCTGATTGGTATTTTATGTTACAAAAGAGCAGACCGAGTCTGCTCCTAATTTACAAAGCATTTCCAATGGGGTTTAACCATTGAAAAACACTTCTGTAAATCAAGTGCTGAATCTTGTGTAATGGGGGCTGCCACTATCACTTCAAATGCACTGCATGGAAGAAGTGTAAGGTAAGGAAACAATTCAGGATGTCACAGGTTCCAGGACTTTCACGGTATGATGCAGCGAATGTCGAAAATCTGCCATGAGTGGGGATGACAGAGGTTTTCACTGACTCTCTTATTCCCACTGCACTTGAATCTCTTCATTCTAAACTCCTACTACCTTGATCCTAGGGACTTCCTGTTGATCTAGATTCCTCCTATTTTGAAATTATCTGCTTCAAACTGTAGTCATTTTTTCTGAACTGCCCTCAAACATTTTGTTCATTCTGAACTCCTGCTACCTTAAACTCCTACACTTGGAAAACCTGACCCTTGCTTTGCCACTCTGAATTTCAATGATCTGAACTCTACCACTCTTGAACATAACCACCTGGAATCTTCCAATCTTATCCCTGCCAATTTGAACCCTGACATCTGCTATTACTACCTTCAATGTGTATCTTTGTGAATGCTAACTCTCAGAATGGTAGCATCTGTATCCTACTGATTTGTGTATACAAGTCTGAATCTTAACACTCTGACCTGGATACTTCCTTGACCCTAGCCACTCTGAATTCTGCCACTTTGAAATCTAACCCCCTGACTGTCTCTACCAAACCACATCCACACAGAAATCCAGAGTCCCAAACACAAGAAAATATTCCAAACAAGCTGCAATGGGAGGCTCCTGCCCATGGGAGCTCCTTAAAACATTGGCTATTTCAGTATCCCGCCGCCATGAACCTCTTAGAAATGCCCCACCATAAGGATTATAAACTTTGAAAGAACAGACCACACGCAGAAGTTCTGCCCTGGAAAACCCACTCTTGCTCGCTGTAAACCTAACCGCACAACGTCTATCACAATGAATCCCTGAAAACTCCTGAGATAAAAAAACAAGTTCCCCCAGGACCCCTACAACAAATGACAAATCTAAGACCTCTGTGACAAACACAAGCCACCAGAAACCTATAACCACAGCGAAGCTCACGCAACTGTGTGTAGCTCCATAGTGATCAATTCCTCAGACCAAGAAAGAAGTAACCCCAGGAGGGCTCTTGCCCCTAGAACAAATGAGAAATCCAAACCCTCTATGATATGATATGATATGGCATTTATAACACACCTGTACACAAGTGTTTCAAGGCACGATGAGGCAAGGGAGGGGGAACAGAGGGAAGACAGACAACAATCTTACTAGGCCAGGTGACATTGAAATTGCGCAAGTGCAAAAACCAGGCCGCCACAAACGTATAACCACGACAAGGCTCCCACTGCTGTGTGTTGCATGATATTGATCAATGCAGTCAACAATCGTTCAACACTAAGGCTTAACAGCCATGATCAAAACCAAAAGGAACTATCAACAACAGAGAGCCGCCCAATCATGGAGCCTACTACCAAAACAGTTAATGCACAAATAGATCTGCAGTAGAACACCGACCCACAACAGTCACTAAACACGTGAACCACAAACATGCCCCAACACAAGAAGGACAAAGAAACAAGAATGGAAAACAGAACAAGAAAGACAAATGAAACTACTCCCCATCGAACAACAGGAACTAACTTTCAGAATTTGCGACACCTCAAAATTACCATCAACCATCTCTAAATGAAGTAAAGATACAGACAAAGAAGAGAACAAATACATCATACATCCCTTCTACCTCTCTACCTACAATCCTACAACACCTGAAAACAAACAAAGAACCAAGTGTATACTAGAGTGGATCCCACTAGACTATCAAACCACTCACCATAACATACAGAGCCCAGCAACATTGGGACAGTCTGCTGAAATACACATATAAGAACCAGATCTAAGCTAGAATTGCTAACTATACACACCTCTTAAATAACCAGAGATTGGAAAAAGGACTACAACGACAACCAAACACCCCACTACAATGAATCAGAACAGAGAAATCTACTGAGCAATTTAATGGAACTTCTCAGGAAAAGGGACAGATGATTCAAACATGCATGCAACAAAAAAACAGGCTCATTCAATAGAGCCAAAGAATCTGCAGTCAACTCCCCAACTGAAACATGAGAAATTAGACTAAACAAAGAAGATGCCAATGCGCACACACTACACTGCAGCCGACTGAACATATGATCTCTGGCAAAGCACAAAACAGAAATTACTAATATAATCTAACAGAGAAAACGGAAGAGGAGGAATAGCCCTAGTACACAAAAATCACATCTGCTCAACACCCATCCTCTCAACCTATATCGAACACTGCAAATCACTCGAAGTCAATCTCAAGCTGATTGACCAATCCAACTTACTGCTCCTTCTGTTCTACAGACCACCCACCAACAACCCCAATTTCTCCACACATCTCACTGCATCAAAGCCAACATACTGCTCTTTCTGATCTACAGACCTCCTACCTACATCCCCCAATTCCTCCACAAATCTTACTATTGCCCTGAGAGATGTCAACATTTGAAGGGAAAGAGAAAGAGAGACCACAACAAACTCCCTCAGCACCCTATTGGAAACCCTTCACTTAAAACAAATAGTAAATGGTACCATCCATAGAGCTGGACACACTTTAGATGCAATCTTCGGCAGAGACCGACAACCCACTGGTACCAGTCATATGGAGCGACCATCATATGCAGAGGCAAGGAGAGAGGAGGAGAGATCAACCCATTCAGAGAGGAAGAGGGAGACCTGGGCAGGTGGCCTGTACATGGTGGCCAGATTCAGAGAGAGGCCAGGAGAGATAGAGAGCATGCAGACCAGGCATTCAAAGGAGGAGTAAGCCTGGGTGGGAATGATAGAGGCAGGGACCCACTCAGGAAAGATCTTGAAGCCCCCAGGGCGGAGAGTGTCAACACTTGAGACAGAGCTGGCCATGAACCAAGTGTCAGTGAAAGCGAGAAAATCCAGACCAAGGTCTTTGAGGAGGTGGCAGATGTCAGAGAGGTGTTTGACAGTGAGCATTGAAAGGAGGTGGAAGGGAGTGGTAGAGGAGCCAGAAAGGTAGAGGAGAAAGGTGGCTGAGGGGCCAGAGAGGTGATAGAAAGGGTAGCAGGAGAAGGGAGGAAGTTGATAAGACGTGGGAGACACCTAACCAGGAGGGGGTGTTGGCCTGAGTGCCCTTGACCATGACAGTCCCATTTTGATAGACAATTATGGTTTTGGAGGACAGGAAGGGGGCCAAGAGGACCTCCCATCTTGTGTCACCATTAATGTGAGAGAGAACACCGACCATACGTAGGGTGCACAGGTTGGGCGAGGAAATGATAAAGAGGATGTCACTGATAGTTTGTCTGGAGAAGACACTGACTTGGGTGTCAGCAATGGGAAGGCCTGGATTGGAGACCATGACGTCCTTCTTCAACTTCCTCCTTCCAGACTTTGGGAGAAGGATAGGATAGGTGCTAGAAAAGCAGTTAGAGTTGATGAGTGAGACTGAGAGCACCATGTAGGGGTGTAGGTAGAAAGGAGTGGGAAAAGTGAAAGGGAGAAGAGAAAGGAGAGAAAGCACAGCATAGAACTACTCCACACAGGATGCACCAGGTGGGGACATATTGCAGTGTTGACCCAGAGGGAGGGACATTAAGGAGAGCAACAGAGAAACACAAGCACAAGTACAAGCACCTAGAATCAACAGTGGAGACGCATATGCAGGCGAAAGGGCAGAGGAGGCAGACAACTGGGGGCAGCAGGACTAGAGTGAACAACAACAGTAGCCGAAGTAATCCAAGTGGACCCACAGAAAAGCAGGCACCTAGAAGGAGGAGAAAGGCCTAGTGGGCACCAACAATAACCAACAGTAAACACAAAGGTAGACCATAGGGGGAAGGGGCGTAGGGGGCAAGAATAGAAGCAGAATGAACAGACAACCAACAAAAAATCAGTAGTAACACACAGGGGGAGGAACCTTCTATGGTATGGTATTGTTTATTTATATAGCACCTATACACAGGCAAGTGTTTCAAAGCACTCAAGAAGGGTGGGAACACAGGGAAAAAAACAACAGTCGCTCAGAGCCCTTGAAAATCTGAGACGATAATAGTATGCACAGGCAGAGTAAGTGTAAAAAATACATTTTACAGTATAGGATATATCAAATAGGCTTGACTGCGATTCTGCAATTTTAACAGTACAATTAAGGGTGAAGATAGGGGAGAAACAGACAGGCAATCTTCAGGCAGGTGCATATGGATAGAGCAAGTGCACAGAGGGTCACAGGGAGGAGAGAGTCAAGTGCACCTGGTTGGTTGAGACTGGGGTAAGTGCAGAGAGAACCACTCCCTTGGGTTAATTTCTCATTGCGTTGAGTGTGGATGAGGTGTAGGGCCCTGTGGCAAGTGCGCGAGAGGACTGGTGGCGGTGCCGGGGACCAGTGAGACTCTGAGGTACACCAGGCTGCCAGTCAGCATGCTGTAAGGAACACAGACTACTTCTCAAAGTGGGAGCACCTGTGATATTATTTCGGAACCTCAACCCTATGTAAATGCATCAGATTGCTGGTGAAAGCTCTCCACCGAAATGTGATTGAGGCTACGGTGCTAACTGGTTCTGGCCAGGGGAAGTTGTGTTTACACCACAAATACCTCTTATACCTTCAGAATATCTGTTTGAATTGAAAAAAAACTTCAGTTCCCCTTAAAGGTTTGTTTCGCCATGACCATCAACAAATCTTAGGAGCAGACTTTAAAGGTAGCAGGGATTGCCCTTGGGAAAGACTGCTTCTCACATGGGCAGTTTTATGTGGCCTGTTCCAGAGTGAGCTCACCTAACTCTCTGATAATCTTAGCACCTGAAGGAAGAACCAATGATGTTTTCAAAGAAGTACTCAAACAGCAATTCTTTTGTAGGTTGCTGATTACAAATAAGTACTTTTTATTTTTTTGTCTGTCTCATTGTCTGTTTGTAATTACAACATGAAAAAACTTCTGGACACTTATCAATGGAACAACCATCTTTGTTTTGTAGTCAATCTGCCCTGACTAACGTCTGCAATAAACATTGCTTATTACATTAAGACATCAACCTGTAGATTATATTTCATAAAGTTTGAACAAAAAACTCATGTGTCTTTTGGATACAATTGTACCAAATCCCAAGATTCACCCCAGCAAAGCTGCAGGCAACAGCTAGTATATGGAACTTGTGCTCTGTCCAATGATCTGTAATCTCCCTCATTGTCATACAACGTAGTTTATACCGCACAGAAAATGTAAACCATAGGTAAAATGTTTGGTATCAATAGTTGCACAATGTCTTAAGTGACTTGATTGGTCAGTGAAAGGGTCTGCTATACTAGTCACACAAATATGATTATACCAAAGTTGGCATGCAACACAGGGGCATGTGGCAATCCCCTTACATATACCCTGCACCTTTAAACAACTGATTCTGCTGGAACATTTGTCTGAAAGATGTATGTTTTATACATGCAAATACCGTTATTTGAGAAAACTGTTTAACTGTAACTGAATTGTGCTAACACGTTCTCTAATTCTCCTTGATGATTCACTTATTGAGAGAACTCAGTGGTGTGAGAAGGGAGAGGCATATACCAATTCTGGAGAAGCTATAGTGCCTTTGGCTTGGAACAAAATATTTCTAAATCAAACGTTTTATGCACATCTTTTAATTGTATAATCTCTTACTAAACATATCAAGCAAAATATAATATGTATGACAATCTCTATTTTCTTAGAAGTATCATCTGACTCTGTATCCCCCAATAATACATTTCGGATGAAAACGATGGCCAAGCGAAAGGTTACTCCTGTCTGTGTCTGTGTACCTGCACAATAAGGGATAACCAACCTTTTCTATTGATAACATAAACATCCATCAAGGGGAAATCTGTGGCTGGTAATAATCAGAATTGACCCTCATGATATCGTTAATGAAGCAAATGCAGAAGAACTAATCAGTATCCATCTTTACCCGTGATTTATCAATAATTGTAATAGGTATGTGTACAAAGGGATTACATTAAATATGTTATGCCTTTTTATAATGTTTCATATTAGATGTCTGCATATTGTTGAATTAACCTCATGTTAATGTTGACATCCACAACATGGTTATTCATTTATTAATAATGTCCCCTTTACATTTGACTTTTGTTTTAGCAATGACTCCTTACTGTGCACATTTTGTGTAGCTGCACCCACAAGTAAAGAGCGCAAAATTCGATCATACCAACTGCAATCTCTCTCTCTCTCTATCTCTCTCTCTCTCTCTCTCTCTCTCTATTTCTCTCTCTCTCTCTCTCTCTCTCTTTCTCTCTCTCTCTCTCTCTCTCTCTCTCTCTCTCTCTCTCTCTCTCTCTCTCTCTCTCTCTCTCTCTCTTTCTCTCTCTCCCTCTCTCTCTCTCTCTCTCTCTCTCTCTCTCTCTCTCTCTTTCTCTCTCTCCCTCTCTCTCTCTCTCTCTCTCTCTCTCCCTCTCTCTCATTCCCACTCTCTTCAGATGTTGTTATAACCCACTTGCAAGATCTACCCCAGCAAGCTGGCCAGAAGGGAAAAAAGGTGAGATACCTTGAATTAGATAGATGGCCCTTTTTCCTTTTTTGCAAAACAAGCATATAAAAAGGACATTATTTAATTGTAAACAATTATCATCTTTGCTAGAGAAAAGTGGGCCCATACCCCTAGCCCAATGTCCCCTAGCCCTGATGATAACAAACCTCATAAACATGTTTAAAAACCTAGCAAATAAAGTTCACAAACAACAATAACTCGTTTATCAGTGGTGGGCATATGAGAGCCTGGGACCTCAAAATGCTCAAGAACAGCAACACTGTCAGAAAAAGGTGAAGCCAGAGTATCCAAACTTTGCATACAACAATGACTGTATCATATGTGCCAGTAGAAAGTAGGCATAGAACTAATCTTAGCAAACAACAATCGGAGCATCATAACTTTTCACATTGTCAGTTTCCTAAAACCACTGTACAACAATTTACAATGTACCTTTTTAGCCCAAAATATAAATGGACAAGAAAAGATGCATGAGAGCCAAGAAACAGTGGATGCGGATTACAATAATGCCAATGAATTCATCATTAGTAGGGCCATCCCCTCAAAATAGTCAAAAACAACAGATCAGCATCATTGAGCACATCAGTGCACCGAGCTGAATGAACTTCTTGCATCATTAAAGCCAGAGCCTCAAATTATTTGCAAACAACAACTTCAACATCATGGGTACCCAGATCATCACTGACCTGACGTGAGCTCCCTCTACTGGGTTGTGCCTAGCCACGGACACAAGTAGATGATCACAGACACCCACCAGGAGATAAAAAGGATGTACCTTTTTCCTAGATAGTATAATACACCATAAGACTGTCATAAAATGTTGTCGCCCTACGTTAACTGTGTGATGTATGCACTCTTGATGTTTAGTTTTTGAATAACGTCACAAAATGGTCTTCTTCAGTGTCATCCACTCACCCCACCTGAACTGCACACACATTCACTCAAATGTTAATTTTGTGTAAGGTTTCCCATTGCATGGTGTGTTGCACATTGGTCATCCACAGACCCAACATTGTGTTACTTTGAAATGTGTTGCCTTTAATCATGTTCTTTAAACAATCAGCACACTTTGCTGTTGTCTGTGAACAGCATGTGTAACCTTCAGTCGTTGAAAGGTGTCCAGTAGGAGTCTACGGTCTGAAATGAGATATCCATTTTTGTATTAACTAATATACACAATTGTGGCATCCTCTCTATTGAAACCTGTTCTATGGAATGTATTCCGCTCAGGATGGTCTAGAACAGCGATTTAGCTCACAGCATCATTCACAAAGGTGAAACATCAATTTTCAAATGAGTCTGGTCCCACCCACAAAGGCAGTCCAGTGCCAAAATGCTATATAATCCTCCTGTGAACAAGAGTACCATCAGCAACCATGGCACATGTCTGCCTTGATGGGCCTCATAAGTGAAGTGAACCTGGACCTCTCCAAGGCAATGTGAGCAAGGGTTTCAAGTCTGGATAACCCTTTATGGCTTCTTTGGGTGAAACCCCAAATCCTTGAAAATATACACAATTGTGTGAGTGCCTCTAGTGAGAATTGTTCAAATAACCTGTTCTATAAAATGTATTGCACTCAGCAGGTCCTACAACCACGCTATTGCTCACTGCACCCTTCACAAAGAAGAAATATCAATTTGCATATCAGTCTGGTCCCACTCACAAGGGGAGTCCAGCACCGAAATGCTAGGCAATTCTCCTCTGAACAAAAGTATCATCAGTAAACCCAGACATGTGTTTCAGCCTTGTTAGGCATCACCAGTGAGTTGAAGCTGAGCCTCTCAAAGCACAGTAAGCAAGGGGTCCACAGCTGCATAACCCTAATGACTTCTTAGTGTGAAACCTCAAGTCTTTCGAAATATACAGAATTATGGGAGCCCCTCTATCAAGAAGGACCATGGTTAAAATAAACTGTTCTTTTGAATATATTCCACTTGGCAAGGCCTTTAACCACACTTTAGCTCACTTTAGCACCCTTCTCAAAGGATTAATTTTAATTTGCACATCAGTCTGATCACACCAATAAGGCAGTCCAGCACCGAAATTCTAGACAATTATCCCCTGAACAAGAGTACCAGCAGCAGCACCAGACACATTTTTCAGCCTTATTGAGCCTCATCAGTGAAGTGAAGCTGAGCCTATAAAAGATACAATGAGTAAGGGGTCCACGTATGGATTAACCTTAATGACCTCTTAGGTTGAAAGTCTCGCAAAATATTCACAATTGTGGGAGCCACTCTATTGACTGATAGTAAGAATTTCTTAATAATGGGTAATATTGACTATATCTTTCTTGGTGGAGTCACCTTCAGCCTTTCAAGGTGACCATCGCTCCAGGGATATTACATCATACGTAAACTTACAATAAGGCTACCTAATTCCTTATTGAAGTTTTTCAATAGTATTAACGTGGAGAAATTGCCCAAACAGAAGTCTTTCCTCACGCTCTACTCCGCCCGCAGCCTCAAAGGACCAGCTGACGAGCTGAGCGACGTAGTGTCTTTGTGATTACAGGACTAATGTGGAGAAATTGCCCAAACAGAAGTCTTTCCTTGCGCTCTACTCTGCCCGAAGCTTCAAAGGACCAGCTGACGAGCAGAGTGACACAGTGTCTTTGTGATTGCAGGACTAACTTGGATAAATTGCCCAAACAGAAGTCTTTCCTCATGCTCTACTCTGCCTGCAGCTTCAAAGGACCAGCTGACGAGTGGAGCGCGCAGTGTGTTTGGTCTTTGGCGATGGGCGGGTGGCCTGTGGACATCACCTCCTGCCTTGACCTCCTACACCCCGGCGGCATCCAACAAACACTATCTATTCTGGATAAGAGGCTCAGAGCGTGCAACCTTTGCTATCAAGCTATGGCTTGAGGTATAGTTTGAAATTGTATCCACTTTGTCTGCAAATTTACACAAGTGTTGAGAGTGACTGCGGGCATAAAGCCTTTGAACACTCCACCCGGATTGAAACTGAACATTGTGTGCGAACTCTGTGAGTGTTCAGCGGTGCACCTGATATCATTGGGCCCTGGGCTCATTCCATTTTGATGCCGGGGAAAGCAGCTAACCGTGGAAAGTTGATGATCCATGGAAATAAGCCATGCAGGCTTCGATCAGCTAAATTGCGCACAACATCTGTGGAGCCACCTCCAAATAAGAACGCTGGTTTAAGAAAGGGGGCGAGCTCTACGGTGGTGCAGACCCTTTCCACTGGACCCCTTGATGCTTTTTTAGGGCCAAACCAGTGTGCCAGGACATGGGCTCACAACCTGTGGTCTAGACAGGGCACAATTTGGAGGCAAACACTAATTATCATCCTCTGGATCTTGATAACGACTCCCTTCTACAGCTTTGCTATGCCTTACAGGATCATTCAGCAGCACTTGCAAGTAGTGGGGGAAAAGAAATTCTGCCAGTAAAGATCATCCTACTTTGCCAATCCCTAGGGAACGGGAGCCAAATGCAACTACTCGGTCACCAAAGACTCTCATCCTACTGTGCAGGTGCCTTTAACTAAAACATTGAAGTTACCGGTCCTAGATGAAACAAAAATGGATCTAGGGAGCATGCCCGAGACTGCCTCAGTGGGGGATACTAGACTCTAGGCCAGAACAAACCTCCTCCCGATTTCCGCAGTTCCTATTAGTGATTCCTACCAGGCAGATTTCAACACCCATGATACAATGAGTACCTCCCAAAATAATGGAATAATGAACTTTGCTGTAAAGATTCTGTTAAATCTATGTGGCACCATTCATGAAAATTTGAAACTGCAAGGATCAGCTAGCGTAGCATTACATAGCCACCTGACTTTTTTTGAAAAATCAATGATGAAGGCAAAATTGGACTCTCAGCGAGACAATTTTATTAAACCATCGTTGCCTAGTCAATAGGTTTCTGTACATGTGATCCCTGATTCCTTGGAAGTACCCAAAGCACTGATGACTGCTCTGCCTGCAAGGGCAAATATAGGGAAGGAACAGGGAATACTTTTTAGACGTCAGGAGATAAAGAGGAAGGCAGCATATATACCTTCTGACCTACCTCCTGTGGGAGACAAACCATCTGGCCTGGACCAACCTTTGAATTCCACACTGCGGCCCGCAGTTCCAATATGTCAAAAAAACTGTTAAAACACGCAGCTCGGAGAAAAAGGCGATCAGCTCAGTCAGTAGCAACTCTCACCAGCTGGCTGATTGAGGAAGAACCTTTGATTTCCACTCTCCCTGCACCGGATATAAACAGATCTATTTTGGCCTGTGAGGTGAGGCTTGGGGCACAGTCTATCACCGGAGATTCTCACCTCTCCGTAAATGTTGCACCCTGTGCAACCATAGTCAAGCCCGAGAATCGAGCTGCTGTAAATCTGGTCCCAAAATCCGTGACTATTTCACCAGTGAAGGGATCTAAAGGCACTTGCCGATTAAATCGACCTTCCCTGCTGGCTTTCATTAACAAAATACTTCCCTCAGAATCCTGAACACCAATTTTGACTTTGTTGAACCCCTCTGTGCTGTTGGGTCATCTGCTAATAGGTTGCATTGCAGCCTACCTGAAACTATATCCCTCATTAGACTGCATAAACATTCAATAGAACATCTGGGCTATGCGTTGGATTTACCGACTATAGAGGAAGTGACTAAAAGTCGCTCTCCCAAAACAGTTGCCTCCAAAAACCAAGATAATCTGTAGTGATGACTAGGGGTGGGAGTGGCTGAAGGCAATGATTGCATTGAAAACTGTTTCAAAGTGAAATTGGACGCTATCCAGTTGGAACACCAGAGGTTTTAACCACTGGTTAAATGGCGACACTTTTCAGGAATTGCTATCTATCCAGGATGTGTTCATGCTCCAAGAGACGTGGTCCACTTTTAATGTTGAGTTTGATGGATATGCTACTTTTCAGGTTTCAGCCAATAGGGGGGAACAAGAGCGCCCGAGTGGTGGTTTACTGATTGGCGCTAGATCCTCGCAAAACCCAAGATTAGTCCACCAAGCAGCCCCTGGCGGTAATATATTGGCAGTACAAGTGACACCATCTGGGGGATTTGTTAACTGTCAGGACATTTTAATAGTCTGTGTCTATGATCCTCCAGGAGAAACCTATACAGAGTTAATCATTGACCAACTTAATCTTATATGCACCACCTGGGAGGGCTCTTTTTATGATCAAGCAGTCATTGTCGGTGGTGACTGGAATGCAAGTGTGGTTGACGAAAGTGGATGTGGGGGTTACCAACATGTTTTAGATTACTGCAGCATTCCACACAAAAACATCCAACAGAAAGTTGAAGTTGTGGCTAGACTTGCTTAAGGAGTGGAATTGTACGGTTGTAAATGGACGCACAGAGTGTGATCACCCTGGACAGACTATATGGCCACCTCGGATTCCCTATTGGAACACGTCCTGCGATTACAAATAGTACCAAATACCTAGAGCAATCATGCTCTGGTCATATTAGTTATGTCTGGTACGGCTGGCTAGTGGGAATTGTGCCCCTGCAGTGATGTGGTTGTCAACCAGGCCGGGAACAGGATTTGTTGGTCTGAGAAGAATATTGAGAGAGTGAACTTACCTGCTTTCCCTACGAGCTGCAGTATAAAGCAAGTTTGTTGGGTCAAAAACCCCAAGGCAATTGAAGACTGTATCGAGGGAATGTCTCTGAGGCTTGCCAGGGGAAAATGACTCCAACGATCAAATGGGGGAGCAGTAGAGGGGAAGGCTATCACCTGGGTAACTTTTATGGGATAGCTGCCCATATAAAGATCTCCAAATTACAGTACCACACCTGGCTCTATCACCACCGAAAAACACAACAAAGAGGGCAATGGGAAAAATGTATCCAGATCCTTAGCAGTGGAGATACACTTAAAATTTGGCAAACTCTCTCTGGGACAGGAGGTGACTTGTCTTAGAAAATAATAAATCCAATCATGGCTGATCAATGGGTTCATTATGTTAAGAACATGTTTCATAATCCTAAGGCCCTCTCTTGTTGTAACACTGAATATGCAGAACCCTAGCCGCTCTCCATGAACTTTAACAGTGTAAAACAAGAAATCACAAATTCTAAGAGGTCCAATGCACCCGGCCCGAATGGTTTGGCAAACTCTGTCTTGAAAAAAGACCCAGATAACTGGGCTCCGGTTCTTCTGACTCTCTTTTCCCGGGTCTGCCAATCTTGCTCTGTGCCTCCGACATTGCAAAGATCAGTTTTAATACTGGTCCATAAGAAAGGAGACCGGAAGGAGGTTAGCAGCTGCCATCTATGTTGGATGCCACGGGCAAGATTGTTGCAACACTGGTACTTAGACAGTTGGAGACCTGGGTAGTTGCTAATCAAGTCCTTATCCTCACCCAGACAGGATTTAGACCAGGATCCAGCACTACACAAAGCATCAGAGTGCTGGAATCATTGATAAATTCCACATTGAGTAACAAAGAAGCCACTCTATACATGGTCTTTGTAGACTTTACTTGCGCTTTTGACCAGGTAGTGAGAGAGAAACTTTGGTCTAAACTGATCAGTCTTAACTGCCCCAGTTGGTTGATTCAGATTTTAAAAGCATTGCACAGGGAGAACAGTGCTAAGGGTAGACTTAATAACGAAGGTACAGTGACCAAACCCATTAGTATTAACAAGAGAGTAAAGCAGGGATGTGTGCCGGCACCCACGTTATATAATCTCTACATCTCTGACTTACTCCAACGTATGGGATTAAAGTCAAATTGTCCTCCCAAATTGAGGATTACCCCAAAAGTACGTATGTTGTATGCAGATGACCTGATACTGTTTGACAGAACATTATTGGGCATCAAGAGAATGCTGGAGGAACTTGCATTGTACGAGCTGGGTCTAGCTATCAACCTAAGGAAGACAAAGATAATGTTGATTAGTAAAAAGGGTCCCACATGGTTGGGAATTGAATCCAGTCTGGGATTGATAGAGTGTGCCGACTCCTATTCTTTATTGGGCATGGAGTTTTATGTATCTCCTAATTATAACAGGATAATTGCACACATAAAAAGACAAGCTAAATTATTGAAATGACAGGCCTGTAAATTCTCAAGAGGGAATGCAGGGTACAGCTTGGTGGGTAAGGTAAAGGTATACCAACAGTGCTTTGTCCCAGCCATACTCTATGGTCTGGAAGCTCTGGCTATGCAGGACCTAAACTGGCTCAATATTCTAGAGGGCCAGTACTGGCGGGCAGTATTAGGCCTGGGGCCCTCCTGTTCTATGCAATATCTAAGGCTTGAGCTAGGTTTAACCTCATTGAGTGGTATGGCCCTGCAAGCTCGCGGAGTCTTTTATTTATAATCCTGCACTGCACCGAAATGTAAGCTGCTTGCGATAGTGGGAAACAATTATGATTCTGAGAAGGTTTTGCGGAGAGGTAAGTCAAACAATTTCACAATGAATTGCTTTTCTCTGACATTGGATGGATCCATGCTGCAAAGAAAATGCGCCCATTCATCATTCTGAAAAAAATCATTTGTGCGCAAATTAAATCACTGGGATTGGTGTGAAAATTACTCTCACCTTGAAAAGTTGAAAGGATATGAGGCTGTGGTCAATGTAATTCATAGATAAAGGAGAACACAGCTTATTTATTACTCTGCCCCTACCCGGTGGTGAGGGATTTCCTGCTAAGGTTGCAAACTAACCAATTGCAGGTCCTTGCCATTACGGGTGCACATCAGGGTTTGGCTTTAAGTCACAGGTCCTGTTGCATTTGTAAGAGACCAGACGCCCTGTAAGCTGCTAGACATGTTCTTACCTCTTGCCCTAAGCTGTGCCCATTATACATGAACTTGCTGGGAAGACTGGTACATAGATATGAGAGTATTTTTGGAGACTCATTTTGGGATTGCTGTCTCGACTCATATACAGTATCATCTCAACTTGCCCTGTTCAGAGTGTGGTCACAGGTCAGAAATCTATTGCTACCAATCTAAATTACTGTTGCTGATCTGTCCATACTGTTATAGAACCCTGTTCCTAAGCTGCTGGTATTGATTTATAGGCACGCACTGGCACTTTTCTGAGTTTTGTACTTGTCCATGTATGCACTTATTTATTTAATTAGAGACATGTTATTTTATGTAATTGTATTCTGTCTGATGATTTTGACTTTGAAGTTTATGGATCTTTGTATAATTGTGAAATCTGTTGATGTAATCTTAATTTGGTATTTGTAATAACATTTGTGTAAAGTTATAATTTTCGCACTAAAACACAATAAATTATTAATATATTATAGTATTATAGCCAGGTTTATATTGACAGGACATATATACCATGCATAAAATGAGCACAACAGCAGAAGAAAGTGATTTCACAGATATCCCCTTCTCTTTGTGATAACAATGCCTTCCCATTAATAGTTTATTTAAAAAAAGGGGGGCCTGGATGCCCCCAGTGCTGTGCCCCTACTAACTTCACTCTGGCATTGCTACCGTTTAATAAAAATATCAGAGTATATGGCAAATTGATTTGTTGGCACAAATGGATAGATGCTATATGTTAATCAATGTCTTCCAAAATCCCAGATCGAATCCTTCACCAAACTGAAAACATAGTGTTCATCACTTGATGGGATATATCAAGAGCATTCTGAGCTCAGATGTATTCTTCATCAGGCACTACAATGAGGGAAATTTAAAAGTATTCATCTTGGGCTTTACGCCCCCCGTCCAGGACACTTTGGGAAATGTTGATCAGCATACTGGTAGCATTTTTTTACTTCTTGTGCGACCATTCTAAACCATTATTGAGTCTGTAGAAGGCTGAGTGGGATGAGGAAATTGACTGGGACATATTTGGAAGGTATAGATGTCTACGAGGAAATCTGCATGCATTCCTCAAGCCACATTTTGTGTAGGTTCTAGGACTTTATGGAGCCCCTTTAAATTGTTTAAATTAAAATTGGCCAAATCTGATGCATGTTGGTTTTGGTTTAAAGATTTGTGCTCCCTTCAGCACATGTATTTTATTTATTTATTTATTTATTTATTTATTTATTTATTTAACCTTTATAGAGCTCGCGAAACCCATGGGTATCTGGGCGCTGGAAAACAGGTAATGAGGTACAGTCAACAGTAGAAAACCTGAGTTAAGCATATATTATTTTGAACATATTTACAGACATGAGATCATTTACAGATGCATAGGATCTGTAAGTATAATAAACAGTGATATTTACATGTGCAATCGTACTCACATAAGCAATTTATGGATGAAGTGGAATAGAATTATTTACTAAGGCATATTGTATATTGAATATACTGTAGGCATTGAGGCAACAAGGGCTACACATTGGAGGTGAGGAACCAGGCCTTGAGGTTTCTGCAAAATGATGTGTGGGAAGGATTGGATCTGATATCTAGAGGTTGGGTGTTCCAGCCTCTGGCTGTCTCAACTGGGAAGCTGCGTCCCCCCCCGCCTTGGTTCTTTTTAATTTGGGTACCATGAGAAGGAATGCTGAAGCGGAGCATGTTGGCTTGATGGGTTGGGTTGGAGTAAGCAGATTAGTAAGATATTTAGGAGTAATGTTGGTGAGGCATTTGTGGGTGATTGCCATGGTGTCGAATTTGATCTGGTCCTGAAAATGTAGCCAACACACTTTGCGTCTGATTTCAGAGGCATATGTCCTCTTCTTGGTATGTTTGGTGCTGGCTGTAAGGCATTGTTTTGAGTGATCTGTAGTGTTTTTGATGTTGTTGGTTGCTCTGTCAGCCAAGAGGATATTACAATAGTCAGGTTTTGACAGAATGAGGGTTCCAGCTAGGGTTAGGCAACTGTCTGCTGATAAGTATGGTCTGCAGGCATTGATGAGTTTGGCAGTATAGGCTGCTGATGGGATTATGGAATGAACTTGTCTGGAGAAAGTTAAGGAGGAGTCCAAATGCACGTCCAGCGTTTTAACTTCTTTAGAGACGGTAATGGTGTTGCCATCAATTATGAAGCGCTTGTATTTGGGGTCAGGTTTCTTGAGGTGAGTTTGGGTGCTGACCAGGACTAACTCTGTTTTGTCGTCGTTTAGACAAAGTTCACATCGGGCCTTCCAGGATTGGATCAACTGGTAAATGTCATTGAGGATGGAAAGTCTGTATCGTAGTCTGCAGTTAGGTGGATGAGAATTTGAGTGTCATCCGCATAGTTTGTATAGGACACTCCACGTTCATCAAGGCGGTCGAATAGCAGCTTGGTGAATATGTTGTAAACCGTTGGAGACATGCAAAATCCTTGCGGTACCCCGCAGGGAATGGGGGTAGGGGCAGAGTTAGCTAGGTTTCAAAAAACCCTCATGGTACGTTCAGAGAGGAATTATTTTATCCAGGCAATGGCATTAGGTGAGGAGTGTGCAGTGCTGTCCAAGTGGTGACATGGTATTTTGTCATTTACTAAGTCAAATGCTGCAGAAAGGTCTAGGAGAAGTAGTATGGCTAAGTTTGCATTGTCAATTATAGTGTCCATTTGTTTTTTTAGGTCAAGAGGTTATTAGTTTGCAGGTGTTCCTGTATCTGGAGGTATGTGGGCGGTCAAGAATGTTCAGGAGGAAAAGGACTGTCGTAATAGGACAGATATCATTTCAATAATACCAAAAGGCCATTTTTAAATGTTTTAATACAGAATCACTTTCCTGATTTATTGGGTCTACTGGTCCCTCAGCAAACCCAGAAAATGACTGTGAACTGAGATCCAACTACTGAACATCCTTCTTGCCATTGGCATTGAAGTCATCAGCAAAACATTAAAAGAACATCTTTAAAAAAACGGAATGGCATGGTAGAATATGGCCTGCCTTGTCCCTCATCTTGATGTAAGCCTTGCTGGCAGATAGCCAGTAACATCTTGTATGCCTACTGATTGGTGGCATCATCTGATGATCATCCTACTTGGAAGATCTTCCTCTTCAGCTATTTCTTGTTTTTGGGACACTGTGACATCCCAGTTCACCATCCAACTGTCTCTCAGTGACCACCCGGCCATGCAGACTGGAGTCAGCTTTATTGTTTTTTTCCTCCACTTTCTTCCTAATATGTCGATTAAGTGTCATGATTACAGTTTGTGATTCATACACTGAGTTGTATGTGATTGAGGATATAATTATTGTGCATTCTTGAATACTTCACAAGCCAATGTATATTTTGTTTCTTCACCTATTCCTAACTTCTGAATTCCCCCTAATGTTTTTTATTTTTTTTATTTGATTGTTTACAGTGCCAACATAGCTCGAAAGCAGTGGAGCACTGGAAAGATAGTGGTTAGCCAGCATTTTTGCTTGCATCTAGTAACAGTATCATTGAACTGTGAGTTGAGGTCTGTGTATTGGTATGTGCAGCTATTGGGATTAGTCCTTGGCAGGTGTTGTTGGAAGAGCCATGTTTTGAGAGATCTGCAATATGAGAGAATTGTTGGTGGATTCCAAGCAAATACTAGGATCCAGTTCCAGAGGGTGGGTGTGTGACAAGAGAAGGATGGTTTGTGTGTCCTCCTTTTGCGGACAAGCTGTGATTGAAGCTGATTTTTTGGTTTGCTGCGTGAGGGTGTATTTGCCACCACATATGTGGAGCTTATCCACCAGGAATGCTGGTATGCTACTTGTGACTGCTTTGTGAATGATAGCCGGGAGCATAGCTCAGGGGCAACACATTAGTTTTGAAAGCAGGACAACGCATAGCAACACAGGTTTGCTCCTTCTTGCGCTTGGAAACCTCTTCAGTATTAAGTGTGTTTTAAAATAACAATTAAAATTATAATGATATGTGAGGTCTTGAACAGTATTCTGGCCTAGAGAGGCAACCAATGTACTTCCCGTAGGAACGGGTTATTTGGTCACATTTCTGTGCATCCATAATGAGACCTGCTATAGCATGGTAGACTGCTTTTAGGGGAGCCAAGTAAGCAGCTGAGAGCCCCGTCAGGAGGCCATTTCCCCTATTGATGTGTAAGACCACAAAGGCCTACACTATGTTCCGGAGGTCCTGTGGCATGTAGAAGGTTTGGATTTTCCAAAGGGTGGACATTTGGAGCTTCTATTGCTCTCCATTGCTCTTAAGAGTCATTCTTATACTTTGTTCTGGAAGATTCTATTGTTAAACGTTGTGCATGCTGGACTCCACATAATTTTTTCTATTTACCCCTATTATGACCGATATTGCTTCCTGGATATCTTAAATACTTGATACATTGGCGCGTCACACTGAACTAGCTAATTCCTGGTGATGTATACATACATTTAAATAGATGACCTTGCCTTATGTTAGAATAACACATAAATAAAACAAAGAAAATACATTGGGATCGTATTCCATTGAGTATTCCTACAGAGTCACGGATACACATAATGCACGCAATGCACGAATGACAAATATGTGACAAAGATTATTTTTAAGTGTGATATTTTTTGTGACACTATTTTAACATTTAGCTTGATTACAAAGGATGATTACAATATCTACCTTGATATTTCACAAACCAGATATCCCCCCCAGTTTTTTCTCAATGTGTTTAAGGAATGGGTTCGCAAACATGTTTACTGAGTTGTAAGTAAGCACATGACTTGAATAATTGTAATTGTTGACAAACTGCAAAACTAGAAGATTTCATGAGAGCTGTTGAAGACGGGTTCTTGTTTTTGTCTCAGAAGATTTGCTATTGATCATGGCAGGGAGAAGTGACAATAAAACTGAACCGGCAGCTACAGCTGATTGCCTACCAATATTATGTATTGACAGAACAGCAAAGTGAACGAGCTTTCCAAGTAGTACGTGGTAATTGCTGGGAAGTGAAGCATTGCGTTCCCTGCTGACCGTTACATCCGGAATTTTGACGAATTGCATTTAATTTTATTAGGAATGTCATTATCAGATTACTTAAATCATAGTGGAGATCAACAAGGCTCGCCTCGGTTCATTGATTTTGGATTACGATGAATATGATTACACTTTAGCACAGGGCGCACTTTTTGCTGGTATGACATTGATGTTGATGTCGGTTTTGCCATCTGAAACAAGGCTCTTGGAAGAGTAGGTACATCAAATAAGGCTGAGTGATGAAAAACCATTTAGCACAAAATCTATATGATGTCCAAACCTATGTGTACAAATGTTGTTGATGAAAATAAGCCTCGATTTGTGCATTTATTGTAAACTCCAAAGAGCAGAGAGGCACAGAACAGAAATTGTATTAAAACACAAACTGTCCTAATTATTTCCTTGATAGTTATGTAATGTTTAATGCCAATATGGCCTTGCAATCAGAAATGTGTTTTTATTTGTCCTAAAAACACACAGAACCATGATTGTTGTCATTTTATTACTAATAATGTCAATTCGTAATATATGACAAGGCAGTGTGTTAATTTGATAACATAGCACAATACACTGAGTTCAAGTTGGATCATTATTATGGTATGTATTGAGCGGGGAAATAGCTCCTAGAAGCAACAGAGTGATTTTCAGAGGTATTCAACAATACAGATACACAACTTAGCATTTTTCAGAGGTAACAACAGAAGAGATTTACAGCGGGGGTAGCATGTAAAGGGGCACGGAGAAGGGGTACAGATGTACTGGGTGGCGGGGCGAAGAGGGGGCGGGTGGCATCGAGCAAGTCAGGTGGTGCGAGGGGTGGGTCTTGAGTTCTTTTCGGAATTGTAGGAGAGTGTGGTGCGAGTCTGATGACAGGGAGGAGGATGCATAGTCCTGGGGCTTAGGCAGGAAAGGCTTGTTTTCTGGTCCTTTCCTTTTGCAGCGGCGGAATCAAGTCTGCACATGTTCTGGCTTCTGGAGGTGCGCTGTCCACTGGAGATACTGAGTTTCTCCATGAGGTAGCTGGGTGACTTGAGGGGCGACTTCTTTGTAGACGATTCATCAAGACTTGAAGGTGATGTGTGCATGCAGTGGGAGCCAGTGGAGGTCCATGAGCGTCGAGGTAATGTGGTTGTAAATGCGTAGACCCTTGGTTAGGTGTGCAGCGGCCTGTAGGACACTTCACAGGGGCACATGGGAGGACGACGGGAAGTTCAAAGAAGCATTTGTTATGCACTATCCATTAGGTTTCTTCTCTCTGCGGGTCTGCCATAGTTTACTTGATCTTGACTCAAAAGATGTCTACACGTAGATTCCAGACTGGATCATGGCAGTCTGACAGGCCTATCAGCTTCATTTCCACCACTGAGAGCAGATGTAGGAGTCGGGAATGGAAGCAGAGTTGAAGGCGAGATTTATCAGTGAGTTGCCTATGCAGTCCTTTCCAGGGGCCAGATTATATAATTGTACTGGTTCTAAAAAGTGAGGAATTGCATTGGTAATACAAAATGGAGTACATTTTGTCACAATTCATATTATCAAAACATGTTTGCACTAGGGCAAAAAATAATCAGACTTGTTTTTGTAATATGCTGCAAAACATACAACAAAAGTTGCATACTACAACTCTTTTCTCGTTGCACAGCAAACATAGTAAATGAAATATTCTGCTCCAATTTTGCCCAGATGAAAACATGTTTAGATAATATAATTGCTGTTAAACCTGTTTGCTCAATTCTGTTTTATATAAACAGCAAAACTGGTGCCAACTTCATTTGCTCCGCTTGTTTTGCACACAGGCAAAGCTTTGATAATTTGGCCTGTGTCTGGCAGATCCTCAACCCTCTCATTGAACCAGTAGTCCTATTCATACATGGCAGCATCAGTATGTCATTCATACTGTTGTAGGAACAAAATGTCTGGTAAAGAGTTTCTCCTCCTCCGGGTCCAGGTACATTTTTGCAATAAAATTACAATTAAAAGCCATATGTAATATTATGGGTCTTGCGGGGAAGGGTAATTGCCACCTCTAGGTTGTCTGCTTTTTAGGTTTTATTTTGGGTTTAGTTAGACTTGACACGATTATGGTAAATAATGGAATGCAAAAGCCGAATTCAAGACACTGTTGACCAATAAGTGGCACTCTCTACACAATGGATTAGCTGACAAAGAGATCTGTAAGGAACCAGACCTCTTGACAGTTTTTTTATAAACTTGACAATTCGACTAACTCACACAAGGAAACCATACCATGTATCTGATTTGGTTGTGTCACTTATGCATGATTGCACCTTATTCACAAAAAAAGGTAATACAAGGGCCATGTTCTCAATACCTTTTCATTTAGCCCTATGAAATCACACAGGGCTGATTCAAAATGTGTGCATAATGTCCTCTTCTGTACTTTATTGGTTGTTGGGAAGAGTGTAAATGTGTCAAAACACACTAAAGGAGATGATTTCTTTTATGAATCAGCCCCTGGCTCTTTAGCCCCTCTTTGGCTTCTTTCTGGCTAATGTCTTTCTGAACCTAATTTGCTTACCTGCAATCATCCTCAACACATCTACTTATCCTTATATGAGATATTATTTTTTTTAAAAAAAAGTATATTTTCATAACACTTTTATATGTACAGCCTTTTAATCCAAGTAATATGGCTTGCCCAT
Source organism: Ambystoma mexicanum (assembly GCF_040938575.1). NCBI lineage: Eukaryota > Metazoa > Chordata > Amphibia > Caudata > Ambystomatidae > Ambystoma > Ambystoma mexicanum. The sequence continues at coordinate 370,182,571 of NC_090922.1, forward strand.
GCATTCTTATCTGCTCTGCTTTCCTTCTGAGAGTTGAGCTTGAATGCTCGATCACAAATAGGTGAACCAAAAAGTAAACAATTTTCCTAGGTTTTGAAATGTGCCCACACACCCTGAACACATGGTTGTGAGAATCCTCTCTAACACCAAATGCCATGTTTAGTCCGAACAATACTTATTTGCATAACACGGCAACTCTGTCCCACTCCAAACCAAATGGTGGTGTATTTGCATATTCGTGTGCATTTGTACTTTTTAATTGAGGGAACACATTTTTCAACTAGAAACTGTTATAACATATGGAACAGCATATGGGAAAACACTGGCACAGGTGCATTATGTAAGATTGAATGATAATTAGTGAACCTCTGCAAAGATCCACCCTTTTGTTATTATGCAAGTTGTGCTGGGGGTGCTCCGAACACAGGTCTAAAAGTAGGGAAAAGTAATCCACAGAACTCAGAAAGGAGTCATTACTTGCAGGAAAAAACACAAAATGTATTCATACATCATGCCCGGGAAGATGAACTGCATAGACAACTTGAACACGGTCAATACAGGCTGAACATTTTATGCCCACAAGCAAAACATTAGCATATTGCAAAAGAAATGTAACAAAAACATCGTCTTAACATGATCATTGGCTGGTCTTCACTAGTCCCCTACACAACCCTAGATATTGTTCAAAAACCATTGGCAGTTACCCTCTCTTCACAAAAAAGGAACACCACCCACCCAACATGACCTGATCCCGCTTGGTCAGCAAATAAATGCACCGATCCCGTCTCGGGGATACAGTTCCATAATGAGCTTCATTCTAATTGGACCATGCTACCTCAGACAATTGGGGCTGCAACGTCCTACCCAGATGGACCAAGGAGCAACAAACCAAAATGGCACACACCTCCTCTATTAATTTCCCATTTACACTGGCTGTATATTCTCACTATGCAGCTCCTTATCTTGATAAATCTTGCCAATACTGCTACAACAACTTGTAGTAACCTCCCGGCAATGAATGGCCTTCTAGATAAAATGTGACAGCACCACTGCTGAACACCGCTCCTGGACCGTCATTTTTGCAAATGTCTCCATATTATTCAGCCCATTTCACATTGTGGCTGCCTGAGAACTAATTTCACCTCTTCCTTTGGCCTTCACAAATATAATGCATGTGTTCCCTATCTGATGAGAAAGCATTTGTTGTCTGGGACTGAGCATTCATCCTTTGAGAAACACTTCCCTAGAAAGAATAGGTTGGCAGCTATCTCATACCCCTCCTCACCTACCCTTGAGCATTCAGCCTGTTTGCGGGACAGGACAACATTCAAACATGTGCTCCCACCTAACAACTATGGCATACTACACTACAATAGCAGCTCAATTCCTCTAACTGAGGTATACTCAAAAATGGCAAACTCTTGCTCATAATACTTAGTATCCCTGCAAACACAAGCAGCAATAATGCAGTGTTGTGTGCTCCACATTGGGTGGTCTAAAAACTACCAAAAACAATGATTTCTGGTAGTGAAAGTGTTAACTGCGTATTGTTGATATCTGATAGTGGAGGCAATAACCGACTGTATTAGGCAGTTAATTATGTCTGCAATAATTCTAATACTCAATACCAAGTGGCAAGCACTAACCTGGTCAGACAGCAGATATGAGGAACAGCAAATGCAGAAAGCAAGGACCTCCTGGAGGATCCTGCCTCCCCTCACCAGGACAGAATGACCAGCGAGGGAGAGTGCACAACCCCCACGGAAAACCTCTGGGGAAGCAAACCCTGGGCGATGTTGATGGATGAATTCAGAAATGGATCTTGAGAGTACTCGTACTCCTCCGGGCGTTGGATCACGGGAAGACTGTGGCAAAAATTTGACAGAAGGAAAATAGGACGGGTGAGTATACAGCAGAAAGAGAGGTAAGTGTGAAGGTTTAAGTAAAGGGAAGCAGATCTCCACTTACTGATCACTCCTAAACGGGTTTGGATTTAAGTATGGCTGCGGAGTCAAATCAGATCAAGCAACAGCTCCTACGTCTTGGAAAGTGAGGAACGTGAGGTCCCTGAGAAAAGAGAGAGAATTAATCGCGGGGAGAGAGAGGAGAAGGGAATCTAAGTAATCGGTAGTAGAGAGGGAACTCACTTTATCTAAAAGGACAGGATTCCTAATACTTGTTGTTCATTTGGATGATAGGTCTGGATCGCTGGGTATAATGTGAGCAGGAAAAGAACGTCGTTTCAGGAGCACAGCGGTAAGAAGGCGCTGCTGAGGAATTCTAAGAATGGAATTAGTCAAAAGGGGGAATTAGGAAAGAAAAAACGAGCACAACAGTGAGAGTAGGCAGTAACCTAGAAACAAACTTACGGAGCGTCACGTAACACAGTAGCAACGCATTGAAGTGAGTTCCTTCTGTCCTTTAATGAAGTCACGTGACCAGCTGATCGCGTCTGTATAGAACATGATGTAAGTAGACTGGTGCAACCTGTTTAGCAGGCGAAATTAGCGGCCATCTTGAATGAATCTCGTTGTACCGATCCACACAATCGTCTGTTTTGCAAAAGTGACCAACGCCGAAATGGTGTAACAATATGCCCCCTCCTCATGGGTGGAGACCCCGGCTTCCCCGGATGGAGACAGAAAAATCATCGCACCAGGTGGGGAGCGTGAACACCAGAGGCCGGTTCCCAGGTTCTCTCTGCCGGGGAATAACCCTTCCAATCGATGAGGAATTGGAGGCGACCGCTATGATATCGAAAATCACAATTGTTGGCCACTTCATACTCAGTTCCAGTATCAGTCACTACTGGGGGAGGTAAGCCCTTGGTAGTCCGTAGAAAACAGTCTTTCACTGATAACTTTATCTGGGAAAGATGAAAAACTGGATGGATTCGAGACCAGGAAGAGGGTAAAGCCAAGCGAACTGTGGCAGAACCTACCAATGATACTAACTTGAAGGGACCAAAGAACCTAGGAGATAATTTGGAGGGAACTAGATGTCTAGGGAGAAATCGCGAGGCTAGCCAGACACTGTCCCTCACATTTAAAGCTGGCATCTCGCGGCAATGTTTATCGGCATATTGTTTAGCTCGGTCTCGTGCTGCTTGCAGGGATAAACGAGCTATCCGGTGTACATTCTGGATATCAGCTATGAGGTTGTCCACCCCCGGAGAACTGGAGGAAGTTGATGACACAGTAGGGATAAAGGAAGGATGATACCCATAGGAACAATGGAAGGGACTGGTTTTGAGAGATGAATGTCTGGCGTTGTTGTACGCATATTCTGCCAAAGGTAAAAGATCCACCCAATTGTCCTGTGCGGCTGATACAAAACAACGGAATTAGCCTTCAAACGTCTGATTGAGGCGTTCAGTCTGCCCCTTGGTCTGGGAATGATATCCTGAACTAAGAGCTCTTTTAATTCCCAGGATGTGGCATACCCTTTTCCAATATTGAGAGGTGTATTGAGGCCCTCTGTCTGATACAATAGTATCGGTGAGACCATGTCGGGAAAAGTCTTCTGAGATGAATATCTTGGACATCTGAGCTGCCCTTGGGATTTTGAGTAAAGGGGTCAAATGAGCCAATTTCATGAAATAGTTAATGGTGACCATAATGGTGGTGTACTGAGAAGAAGATGGAAGATCCACTATGAAATCTGTAGATATAACTTGCCAAGCTCTTTCCGGAATCGGCATAAGTACTAGTAGGCCATACGGTAGAGCACATGTAGTTTTAGATTGAATACACGTAATGCACACAGTCACATAGTCACGAACATCCGATTGGAGATCGGGCCACCAGAAATGCCATTTGACAAGATCGAGGGTGGTCTGAATACCTTGATGCCCAGCGGCCCAGGAGTCATGACACATACGGAGAACATCCGTTTGGAGAGAGGGGGAAGGAACAAGTACTTGCTCGGCATAAAAGTACAAATCTTGATTCTTAGTGAGGCGATGAGTAGAAGCAAGATCCTCACATAACTGCCGTTGCTGGAACGTTTCTTGTTTGAGGAGCTGAAGAAAATCGGAGATTACTGCAACTAATTTGGCCTTATTAAACATCCTTTCTGAGTAGAATCTGGTATCTTGCGGGTTCCTGCGAGACAGAGCATCTGCTCGCAGATTTTTATTTCCTGGCAGGAAGGTGAATTCTATCAGATACGGTAAATAAAAATGAGCCCATTGTGCCTGTCTGCTGTTAGTAGATTGAGCCTGTTGTAGTACTTTGAGATTCTGATGATCTGTACGGACCTCCACTGGAAAGGGTGAGCCTAATAATAGATGTATCCATTCCTCAAATGCCCTTTTAATAGCTAGTAGTTCTTTTTCGAGTACAGAATCATTTTCTTCTGAGGAGTTAAACGTCTTTGAAAGATAGGCAACGGGTCTCTCTTCCCCTTGATCAGACCTTTTGCAGGAGTACAGCCCCTAACGCATGATGAGAGGCGTCCGTTTCGAGATAAATTGTCGGGATTGATCGGGAGTGGACAATACAGAGTCTCAATGGCTTGTTGAGCTTGTAGATCCCAGGAGAATGTACCCCTTTCTTTAGCAGTCTGGTTATAGGTAGAATTGTCTCTGAGTAGCAGGGAATACATTTATGATAAAAGTTTACGAAACCTAGGAATCGTTGGACTTCTTTGATGGTAGTCGGGGACAGCCAGTCTAAGAATGCAGACACTTTCTTGGGGTCCATGGAAATACCTTGAGCAGAGAAAACAAATCCTAGATAAGTTATTTGTGGTTGGTGAAATTCACATTTTTCTGCTTTACAGTATAGTCGGTTGGCCTGTAGACGGTCTAAGACGATGTTGACATGATGGATATGTTCGTCTTTATTTGAAGAAAAGATCAAAATGTCATCTAAGTAAATAATGACAAAGTGGAGGAGAATGTCTGCATTGGTGATCCATAAATCGTGGGAAGACTGCTGGCGCATTTACCAGGCCGAACGGCATTTCCTGGTACTGGAAATGAGCAATTGGTGTTTGAAAGGCACTCTTCCACTCGTCACCAGGAGCAATTCGAATCAGATGATATGCCCCTCGAAGATCTAATTTGGTGTAAAGAGCAGCTCCTCGAACCGCTTCCATAATATCCTTGATCAATGGCATGGGATACTTGTCAGATATAGTGTTCTTGTTGAGTCCTCGATAATCGATACAAGGTCTAAGTTCTTCCGAGTCCTTCTTGGGAATGAAAAATAGAGAGGCGCCAGCAGGAGATTTAGATTCAGTTATGAGACCATTCTGTAAGTTCGAGTGGAGATAGTCTTTGAGAGCTGTTTTTTCTCATTGGGAAAGTACGTACATCCGTCCAAACGAAATCGGTTTGTGCGGGAGAAGTTCTATGTGACAGTCATCTCTCCGGTGTGGACGTAGCGTAGTAAATTGGGGTGTCGAAAGGGCTCTGCGATATTGTTGGTGACATTCTGGGATCATTCCTAACTGGCCAATGGAAGGAACCTCTGGAGTGTCGTCTACCTCAGAAGGAATCTGCACGCCTACAGAATTTTGATAAAGATAGTGAGATATGTAATATTCTGAACCTAAAAAAAAAGAGTTCCTGCCTTCCAGTTTATAAAGGGGTAATGAGTACGTAACCTTGGAAGGCCCAAAATTACCGGGAAATGAGCGGCCTTTATCAGATCGAAGGCCAATGTTTCTTTATGAGAGGCAATCATGCATATCACTGGTTTGGTCTGTTCCCGGATAGGCCCAGAGCTTAAGGGGCTCCCATCAACCCCTTGAATAGGAGTAGCGCAAGATTTGGTAACTCTAGCGATCCCATTTTTAGGTGCCCCTTGGTCATCCAAAAAATTCCTGGTAGCTCCGCAATCATGTAATGCAGGAATAACCTGCAAAATTTGATCCGGTAAGATGATGGTTAGGGATAGAACTATCATTGATTGGTTTATTGCAGAAGGTTCTAGTGATGATCCAATTCTATGAAGGGAGCCCTGATTATGAGCACCTGCCGTGGTTCCCCCTACGGCAGGGACTTGGCGTTTCCCGATAACAGGATCCGAGGCCGGTGTGTGGGAGCGAGGGGCCAATGGGCCCCTCTCTGCCATCACTTCTCAGTACAAAACTCGGACCAAGTGCCTCTAGTGGTGGGTACGCCCCTCACCCTTATGCAATGTTAACTTTGGGTTACATTTGTGTAGATGGGACCACCGAGCAGGACACGGGGCATCCATTTTTTGTACCCCCTTTCGACTCCATCTTGGTGACCAGGCCTCTCTGTGATAGTACAAAATGCCTCTCTCCCTTTTCCCCGCTGCAGCAGCTTGGAGCACATGGCCCCCACCCTCGTTCCCACTCCAACTGGAAAACTCTGCAGCTCCATTCTCACGCTGAAGCCGGAGCTGCTTGCAACAAATAATAAATATAACACATCTCTTTTCCTCTGAGATCACTGTATTGCATTTGAACCAACATGAGCCAAGCACATAGCCCGTCCATCTCCACAAAAGTGTCCATGCCCTCTTACCCTCGCCAGTTGAAACTTATTGCTATTCTAACCCTGTGTCCTTGCAAGCATTCCTTTCATGTGCCAGACTGCTGACCATGCTATGAAGCTAACCCAACAGACTCTCAACTAACATTAGACCCCTGCTGCAGTATATCATGCCCAATACTAACAAATGCCACATACCTGAGATTCTTGTGAAACTAACCCCACAGGTCAATGAGAGTATTATGGTGGTCAAGACCCGTAAACCTGTGACCTGTATAACCCAAATGTTATAGATGATATAGATCCTTGAGTGATTTGTACAATGACATGATACACTACTGAGGGTCTTTTGATCAACCATTATTTAGTGCATGCAATGTTTAGAATGTATTTTCTTAGCGTAGGTAGTGACCATTGTGTTTCACAGCGACCTGACCTTCACCCATCCGGAGTACAGATGTCTGATGTCAATCCTCCCGCCAACCAAGCAACCAACCCGGAGGAAGAGATGATGCCCACACCTAAGACACCACCCTGGGTGACCAATCCAGGTCCAACGTAGCATCATATGTTAAATATGTCAATGTCCTATATAAATGTGTTGTAACCTGTAAGCGCTCTCAGAGATCTAGATAAACTTTTCCTTGAACTCTCGCAGCCTGCTCTTTTGTGCCTTATTCCCTGTCCAGGGAGTGTCTGTTTTATTAATTTTTACACGTACAAGTCAGGGAGGGCACAAACATTTGGTGACCCCCTGCGACGTGATCGGAGAGGTGCCTGGAGGCCGGTGCCGTGCGGTGAGATCCGGGTTGCCCCCCAGCAAAACCATCGCCTCCGCGGCCGACCAGCCTGTGCGCACTACAAAGAAGGGTCAAGGGTTCCCAGTTGACGAATACCCGACTGAAAAGCTGCTCGCCGAGTCGGGCCACGGCTTGGTTGGGGTGCGAGCCTGACTGGGGTCAGACTGCAAGCGGCGACCCTCGAGTCACCTGACTGAACACGTGAGTGCCGGTTGCAAAGGTTACGAAGGATAGGTAAGGGGGAAGTGGGGAGGACAGGTGGTAATGGGTTATAGGGAAGAGTAGGGCCTGTGTGAGTGATGATGAGGCTTTTCTTATCTGGACTTTATATGGCCATAAGATTTTTGTAAGAAGTGAAGAGAAAAAAGAGAAGTGGTATCCTAGCACGAACGGGGTAGAAGGCGGCACCGCGTAGCCTTGTCTTGTCCAGTGCAGAATAAATAAGTGAAGATACAGAGAAAATAGTAGGAGTCTTGTATATTGAGAAGACTCGGAGTAGTTATTTACAACATTCTTTTTCTGGGTACGAAAGGATTCTTGGAAAAGAGTAAGAGGGTGTAATGGGCGCATGCACAGATGGAAATAACGCTGCTAAGAGCATTGTGCGATAGAGGCCAAATGCTGCCAGGGGGAGGAGAGGTGCCACCATTATACATGGTGGATCTAACGCCAACATTGAGCACAGCAGGGGAAGTGGCGCAAGCAATCTCAGAGCCAGCGCAATCAGTATCATCACAAGGAACACGCATACCACAAGGGCAAGAGAAAGAGTGGCGGTCAGGGGAGTTCCTGTTTCATCTAAATGACAAACCCGTGAGGATTATACGCCCACCCACCCCAGAAAGTGAGAGAGGGGAAGGATGTGAAGGAAACAATGAGCAAGAATCAGAAATAGAAGAGGTGTGGAGTGACTTAGGCGAATATGAAGAGGCAGCTGCCGAGGCCGGGTCCCCACTGCCAAACCGCCTTTACCCAGATACACCATTGCCACCACTATGGCAGGGTAGACTAAGAGAGCGAGGGGGACATTTGATGGTAAGTAAAATAAAGAAAGGTGCGGTAAGTAAGGTAGGAAAGAAACACAAGTTACAAATGCCATTGGTACATAAAGGAGCAGGTAGGCCACACTACATTCCATGGGCACAAATGGATAAAAACAACTTGCTAAAGGTCCTCCTCCACACTATCGGGAGGGGCTGGGAAATGGATAAACGCCTTTGAGAAAAACACAGCAGGAGTGCCGCTAGCGATAGGGGATGTGAAAAGTTTATTAGTGTCAGCAATTGGTGACCAAGCAGACCCAGTGTGGGAAAAGGCCGGATTCCCCGGAGTAACGATGAGTTGTGACCGCCACGATGGGTCGGCGTTCATAACGTTCGAGCACAAGTATGGGATGCAAGTTTCCAGATATTCCAGATTTACATTTAGTGATGCAGTGCACAATGGAGGAGAACGAGGATCCTACGCAATTCATACTGCGGGTGCAGGATTCATGGAGAAGCGAAACTGGCACGGCATAGAACCAGTCCACCGCCTTCTTTTATTTTATCATTAAAAAGGGGCTCCCGAAGGAGGTGCAGAAGGCCTTGGACAAAATAGCTGGGATAGAAGCCAAGGGCTGGCCTGAAATACAGAGCATAATTGTGCACCACTGCAGGAGGATCAAAGAGAGAGAAAAGGAGATAGCACAAAAAAGGCTGGCAGACGAGGCGAATCTGGTACAGAACAAATTAGTGAAGGTCGCCGCCGTCAACGCCAGCCACCGTAGCCACAGACAGAGAAAACAAGGGGGATGAAGGAGCGGGAAACAGACCAGCAACAATAGCGGCACTGTGGGCCACAGGAGGACAAGGACAGTGGAACGGAGAAGAGCAGTACGGTAGACAACAGTGGCAAGAAAGACCAGCAAGAGGAAGAGGTAGGTACCATGGCCAGAGAGGGGGGTTTGGAGGTATGGGGAATAGAGGATTTCGTGGTCAAGGAATGAGAGGCGGACCACCAGGGTCATGCTGGAATTGTGGGAGATGGGGACAATACTCCAGAGACTGCAGAATGCGGCCTTCAGGGTATTTCCAGGGACAACAACCCATGGAGAACGAACAAGGTTGGCGGCGCCCACACCCAGGTAGATCCTATGGACTACCGATGGGAGGAGGGAGACAGCAAGACCAATGCTATAACGAACCTCAGATGCAGCAAGGACAGCAACCACCACCACAACCTATGGCAAGACAAAACGCAGTAGGAAACGCAAACAATAATTGTTATGCAACAGCCGCAAACGGTGTGCCCGCACCATACCGTGGCGTGACGGTGGTTGGAGACAATGTCTTTTCAGTGCCAGGGCAAGAAAGACATTCAGATCAGGACAGCCTACAGGGAACACTTGCGTGTCCAGTCCTATCCACCACCTTATGTGCAGAAGAGGAACCACTAGTGGGGGCAGAGATAGGAAATAAGCAGTTTATCTTTATGGTAGATTCAGGAGCGGAGAAATCATGTATTATGGATGGGCGGTTTCCACTCTCAGGCAGGAATTTAGAGATGCAGGGGTTCTCTGGCGCTATTTTAAATTTTCCTTACACTAAAGATCTTGATATAACGGTGGGGGGGAAAAAACGTGCGCGCACCCTTACTGTACCACGAAGACACGCCAATCAATTTGCTGGGGAGAGATTTGTTAAGCAAATTAAATATGACCTTCTCATTTACAGTACGAGGAATAGTGTGTTCAACCCCAGGAGTATGCCCACTACGAGCTATGTTGATGATCAGCACAGTAATTAACAAAGTTGTGGTGCGAGGAATACCCATTGATATAAGTATGTTTATTTATGGCATCAAGGTATTAGCACGAGCGGTGCAAGAGATAATGAGAAAAGAATGGAGAACACCATTAGATTTCATATTCCGCCCAATTGCACACACAGATGTTGTGACAGGCACGATAATGTCCATAGACATCGAGGCAGTTCAAGTATCCAGCAAACGTATTGTGGTCATAGGACTGGACGCTCATGGGTGCGAGTGGAGAACTGTGTTATGCATAGACCCAAACATAATGCTACGAGATTTAACAGACGAGGAATTATTCACTGGTGGTGAAAATGATGGAGAAATAATAATGGAAATAACCATACCATGTGATATTATGATCCAGTACAGAGAGGTACACAACCCACTCATGGCTAGCATTAATGCCCCACTGACTATATTGAGGAAGACATGGCAAAGGTAGCACCTGAAATTTGGACCACAGGGCCCCACGATGTAGGGTTACTGCATGAGGTGACACCAATAAAAATAAAACTCAAGCCAGGTGCAATACTGCCGAGGGTAAAGCAATATCCCATATCAAGAGAAGCAGAGGAGGGAATTAGGGAAACCATAAATGCACTCCTAAAACAAGGCATCATAGTGCCATCAAACTCCCCATGTAATACAGTGATTTTCCTGATCAGAAAAGCAAAAGGAGGGGCGTGGAGGATGATCCAGGATCTCCGCCCACTCAATGACGTCATTCAATAAGAGTTCCTATTAGTGCCTAACCCGGCATCAATATTGTGCAGCATACCAAAAGAATCAACATGTTTCACTGTAATTGACTTCAAGAATGCTTTCTTCTCCATACCACTCGACCCAGGATCCCAATACCTGACAGCGTTCACATTAGGGAACAACAGGTATGAACATCGCAGACTCGCACAAGGGTATTGCGAAAGCCCCAGCATTTTTAACAGGGTGTTAAGTGAGGACATTGGAAACATAGATGTAGAGAATACCATCATCCAATACGTAGACGATTTACTCGTCTGCAGCAATACAGAAGAAAAGTGCAGAGAAGACTCGATAGCACTACTGAATGTGCTAGCTACCAAGGGGTACAAGGTGGACAAAGGAAAGTAGCAATACTGTCTCAACGAGGTTGTATACCTCGGACAGCTGATATCAAAAGATGGGAAGCGAATTCTCCCAGACAGAGCAGCTGCTATACGCAACAATAATCCCAAAAACTGTGAAAGACATGCAAAAGTTTCTTGGCATTTGTAACTATTGCCGAGCATGGATCCTTGATTACGCGGCATACACATGCCCCTTACTACAAGCGTTAAAAGAGGCACAGAAAAATAGAGCCGCAATAAAATGGACGCAGGAAATGATAACACAGTATTTGAAATTAAAAGACCTCATTGCTGATGCCGGAACCCAGATTATGAGAGGGAAGTTTTCTTGTTTTCACACTGTAATGGAACACTGATGATGGCAGTACTGACACAAAAAAATCTTTAGGGCACAAACTATTGGCTTATTACAGTGGCACACTAGATCCAGTAATGCAAGGCCATTTTGCGTGTGAACAGGCTCTCGCAGCTGCGGCCTTCGCGATTGAAAAGAGCGCCACCATTGTCATGGGATGTTCAGTAACTCTATATGCGGAGCATTCCCTATTCGCCATCCTTGAGCGATCGAAATCAACACTAATGACACAAAGAGCAACAGCATATGAAATAATAATTTCAAGCCCCAACGTACATGTTGTAAGGTGCAAAACAATAAACCCAGCAACATTTATTACAGAGACATGCACGACAGAGGACATACAGGAACACGATTGTGCCACATATGAGGGGGAAGGTGATGACATCCCAAAAGCAAGTGAAAATGCCCTACAGTAGGGAGAAAATATTTCATAGATGGGTCAGCATCAATAAACCCCGAAACAGGGGAAAAACACGTTGGAATGGCTGTAGTGCACATGGAGGAAGATGACTATGAGACGATTGTGCAAAAGCGCCTCCCATCCCATTACTCAGCAGGGGCAGCCGAACTAACTGCCCTGATGGAAGCACTGCACACAGCCAGGGGCTGTGTGCAGTGACAATATACTCAGACTCAGCATATGCAACTACCACAGTGCACTCAGGGTTATCATGGTGGCGTAGATGGGGATTCAGGAGGGCAGACGGTTCTCCAGTACAGCATGCGACATTGTTGAATGAGTTAATAGATGCATTAGCAGTACCATCGGTAGTGGCAGTGGTGAAATGCCAAGCCCATACCAACAGCACAGATGCAATCTCATTGTAAAAAGGCGGCAGCCGACGCAGCAGAGAAGGAGGCCTTGTATTTCAATGTAACACCAACACTTGAATGCATTGTAAAAGCAACCGCCACAGACCCACTAGAAGAAGCCTACAATAATACCCCAATAGCGCAGATAATAGAATTACAAAGTAGAGCACCACAGGAGGAGCAAGAACTGTGGAGCAAACAGGGATGTAAACAATCAGCCACAGATCTCATTTGGAGACAGGAGACAACAGGAAAGGTTGTAATGCCCATAGAGTTACTAGAAATAGCATTCCAACAGCTGCATTTCCCCGGCCAAGTAGCAAAACAACACATTGCCGCCGACATCCAGGAACACTGGTTTGTCCCCAATTTGCAAGAGCACCTGTCGAAATTCATTGTAGAATGCATAACATGCCAAACATATAATTCAGGAATGGCATTGAGAACACTGAGCGGTACCCTGCCCTGACCAATAGGATCATTTAGAGAGCTCCATATACACTATGCTGATATGGGAGAGCGGTGTAATGGAGCAAGATATTTGATTGTGGTGGTGTGCCCCTTTTCAAGA